>NC_082707.1:169175822-169777678 GCF_030144855.1 Hypanus sabinus
CAAGCAAAAGAGAGGGCATACAAAGAAGCCAGAGCTAGTGGGAAAATAGAGGATTGAGAAGCTTTTAAAAAAGTGTGGAAGGAAACTAAGAAGGTCATTAGGAAGGAAAAGATAAATTATGAAAGGAAGCTAGCAACCAATATCAAAGAAGATACTAAAAGCTATTTTAATTATATAAAGGATAAAAGAGAGTCGAGGGTGGATATAGGACCAATACAAAATGACGCTGGAGATACTGTAATGAGAGATGCAGAGATGCCAAAGGAACTGAATTGGTATTTTGCATCAGTCTTCACAGTGGAAGACATCTGCAGTATACCGGCCATTCAAGAGTGTCAGGGAAGTGAAGTTTGTGCAGTGAAAATTACAACTGAGAAGGTGCTCAGGAAGCTTAATGGTCTGAGGGTGGATAAATCTCCTGGACCTGATGGAATGCACCCTCGGGTTCTGAAGGAAGTAGGTGGAGAGATTGCAGAGGCATTAACGATGATCTTTCAAGAATCGATAGAATTCAGGTATTAAGGTATTCTTCCAGGGAGAGCAAAGCTAAGCAAAGAGTCTCCTACAGTCCTGGAATAGTTCAAGAAATTTATGTTATGGAATGATTGACTTTCTCTGAGACATGCCACTAAAAAATTTGAAAGATACTGGAGCAAGTGGACATTCTATTTGAAGCTGAAATGACTTCTTCACTGTACATTTATTTGGTTTGAAGAACTTTGTTTTATTTCTTCCTATGAGGGAACCTGCAGAATGGACTTTAAACTCATGGATCTTAAGGTCCCCTGAGACTTTGAAGGTCAATTATGGATATAAGAGTTTGGTTAACCTTGATACAGCAATGTAACCCATTTCTCTACTCATTTTTTCTATTATATGATACAGATTTTACTTCACCTATGATGACCCTGTCTGTCTGTTTTTATCCTGTTTGTTCTGTTATTGGCAAAACAATAAAAAATAAAGTTTAAAAGAAAGTAATCGATAGATTCTGGCATTGTACTGGATGACTGGAAAATTGCAAATGTTAATCCGCTATTTAAGAAGGGTGGGAGGCTGCAGAAAGGAAACTATAGACCTGTTAGCCTGACATTAGTGGTTGGGAGGTTGTTGGAATCGATTGTTAGGGATGAGATTACAGAGTACCTGGAGGCACATGACAAGATAGGCCAAAGCCAGCATGGTTTCCTGAAAGGAAAATCCTGCCTGTCAAATATACTGCAATTCTTTGAAGAAATTACAAGCAGGGTAGACAAGGGAGATGCAGTAGACGTGGTGTACTTGGATTTTCAGAAGGCCTTTGACAAGGTGCCATACATGGGGCTGCTTAGCAAGATAAGAGCCCATGGAATTACAGGGAGGTTACTAGCATGGGTGGAGTATTGGCTGATCAGCAGAAAACAGAGTGGGAATGAAGGGATCCTACTTTGACTGTCTGCTGGTTACCAGTGGAGTTCCACAGGGGTCGGTATTGGGACTGTTACTTTTTACAACGTATGTCAATGATTTGGACTATGGTATTAATGGATTTGTGGCTAAATATGCCGCTGATGCAAAGATAGGTGGAGGAGCTGGTAGTGTGGAGGAAACAGAGAGCCTGCGAAGAGACTTGATTAGTCAGGACATCAAAGGGTATGGGGTGAAGGCAGGGGAGTGGGGATGACTGGAAGAATTGGATCACCCATGATTGAATGGCAGAGCAGACCTGAAGGGCCAAATGGCCTACGTCTGCTCCTACATCTTATGGTCTAATTACAGAGAAGGCACGGCAGTGGCTATATTTCATTCAGACTTTGAGGAGAAATGTTATGTCACCAAATACACTTGCAAATCTCTACAGATGTACCATGGAGTGCATTCTAACTGGCTGCATCATGATCTAGTACGGAGGGGCCACTGCACAGGATTGGAAAATTTAAATAACAGAAAAAAAAGTGAGGTAGTGTACATGGGTACATGACACAACTGATGGTGAAGAGGAAGAAGGCCCTCCTGAAACTTTGCATATATGTCTTCAGGCTCCGGTATTCCTGCTTGATGATAGCAATGAGAAGAGAGGATGGCCTGGGCAATGGGGTTGTATACTCCAGCCTCCCCAGCATTGAGAACATCTTCAAAAGGTGATGCCTCAAAACAGTAGCATCCCTCAGTAAGGACCCCATACATAATTATTCTGTATGGCAATCTACTGCTGCCACAAAACAAATTTCACAACATATGCCAATTAAACCTAATTCTGATTAAAATTCAGTAGAGTGACACTACACCTGTTAATTTACAGACCCAGAATGGTTGCCTGGAAATAATTACACTGGATACTTGATTAACTGGGTGCTGAAACTTGAATGAATTGATGTACTGTCCTTGGTGAATTTACTTTGTTTCTACAGTGCACATACTTAAAATTTGCAACACAGTAGCAGGGCATTCTTTATCTAGCCCACTGAAGTTTAAGCTTCACTTAAGTCAACTCACACTTTTCTTCATCTACTACTATTAAGAAATATTTCTATTCCTTACTCCCTGAGATAGTTACTTTATTTTTCTTTCAATCCACCTGCTGATAGTGTTTTTTTTAAATATCTCCAGTTCCAACTATCCAATTTACCCATTTCATTGTTAATCTGCATTTGTCTAATCTTTGTTGTGTCTATGCAACTACACATCAATTAAATAAAAGCATGTACGTAGGAAATGGTGTATTCACATTGCAGGGAGAGAGAGATCAATGCACATGTGTAGACAACTGATCAGTATATCATGCTAGGGAGAGTCATTGCTTTAAAAGAAATAGATCCATATATTACAATCCTCTCCCTTTAGATTAATGTAACACAAAACTGTTTATGTACAAAACTTTCAATTTCCCTTTCATTAACCATATTCAAAGAAAAATGCTTTCAGAATAACAGTCTAACTTCACGGTTCTAAAGATTCAGTCTTTTGAGTGGTGTTCTGCTTCTTTCAGGACAGCACCTCTGGACCTGTGGATTGGCATCTGGTTTCTTATCAATTATAATGATCTCATTGCATCTCTGGACCTGTGGATTAGCATCTGGTTTCTTATCAATGATAATGATCTCATTGCGTCTCTAGGCCTGCGGAATGGCATCAGGTTAGGCAGGTGACTTGTCTAGTTTCTGGTGTCATATTGTTGTCAGTGACATGATCATCACTGAGAGGCAAGTCTAGTGGCTGTATTGTGTCCATCTATTTGGATGCAGTTGACTCAGTTGTGTTCTTTGGCTGAGCATTCAGTATCTGAACCACATGATGTCTCCATGTATGACCTCTGACATCCACTGTGTACATCAGTGGTCCAGATCTTGTATCTATCCTACCAGGTGTCCATATGTCTTCTCAGTAACCACGTGCTAGGACTTCCTGTCCAATCTCGAAGCTCTTTGCTGCTTCACTTGGCAACTGGCTGAACTGTTTATTCTGCACTTCCCTCAGTAGATCTGGTTTCAGGAGGTTTGTGTGAGATCTCAGATTCCTGCTCATGAACAGCATTGCAGGTGTTTGACTTGTCATCACGTGAACAGAGTTCCGATACACAGAAAGGAAACTGTCCACCTATTGCTGTAGAGAAATGTCCTCCTTGTCCATAGCTTTAATGGACTTCGGGAAGGCTTGGATAAGCCTTTCAGCTAACCCATTTGTTGCTGGGTGGTGAGGAGCTGACTTGAAATGTCTGATGTCATCTTTCTTCATGAATGGTCAGAATTCTCCTGATGTGTATTGTGGTCCATTGTCACTCACTACTGTTGAGCTGTTTTTGGTGGTGATAAACCTCAGGGTGGAGACAGTTATGGCTGAGGTGGTTGACTTCATTGGTACAAACTTCGGCTACTTTGATTGAGCACCCACAGCAATCAGAAACTTGGTTCATGAATGGCCCAGCAATGTTGATATGAGCTCTTTGCCATGGTGAAAACGGCCACTCCCACAGGTGTAACAGTGCCTGTGTGGGTGCATTTTCAACTTTTTGGCATCCTGACCAACTTTTGGCCAAGTCTTCTATCTATTTATCTATTCCCTTCTCAAACACCTTCTGATTAGCATTTAAGCAGCTGTCCCCATCCACTTTTCAACATATAAAGCTCTAACTGCTGGTGTTTGGCCTCCATACGTTACATTTTCTTTCAGTTTGCCTTTGAGAGACATCTTCTCGTCTGAGTAGGAATTTAGCATCACTGGGGTCTTCTCTAATGTTATCTTAGAAAAAAGTCTGCTGTGGTCTTCATCTGAAGATATGGACAAAGCTGATCCTGTATTCAGCTCCATTTTCAGTTTTACACCAGCCACGTCTATAGTGATCCATATGACTTTGTAATCTTCTTTAGTACTGTGCAGTTCTAGGCAAGACAGCTCACCTTTGTCAGACTCCATGTTGTCTGATTGTGTTTCACATTCAGTCACTTTATGCATTTGCTTAGTTTTGTGTCAGACAAAAAGCACAACTAAGTGAAAAGTTTCCATCTGACTTGCACACTCTCTCTACGTGACCTTGTCTGTGACACTCTCTGCAGACTCTTTCTTTGAACCAACAGTCATTTGCATCATTCTCATTCTAAGGTTAGGCATCTTCTGAGTGCTTTGACTATGCATGCCACATACAAGCCTGTCCTTAATGCATCAGAAATTCCATCTGTAAAGTCACAATACTGAGAAAGTTTGCACAGTTCTGTGTTGTATTCAGTAATTCTTTCATCCTTTGACCGTTTCCTTTTGTAAAATCTAAATCTGTCAGCTATTACCAGCAGTTTAGGGCTCAAATGATTTTGTAAAATTATAACAATTTCATTAAACACCTTGCATCACAGTCTTTGAAGGGGTTACTAAGTTGTGTAAGAGACGCAACCCCGTTAAGCTAAGAAGTGTGGGGGTTTTCTTTTGCTCATCCATGTAATTCGCCTTACAAAACAGTTCAACCCTCTCAATATATGACTCCCAGCCTTCATTAGCACCATCAAATTTGTCTCCTTTCCTGACTGAAGCCATCACCATGCTATTTTCACTTTAAATTTGCTCGTTGCGCATCTTTCACTGTACTCACACATCTGTTCGTCCTTGACAGCTTCTGTACTGTTTAACTCTTTTCTCTTGCTGTTTCGTCCTGTAACTGTCAGTGATATTTTGACATTCAGATTCATATTTGTCACCTATTTGTTGTGTCTGTACAACTACATATCAATTAAGTAAAAGCACGCACATGGGAGATGGCTTTAACTGGTGTATTCTCATTGCAGTGAGAGAGAAATCAAAGCACATGCACATACAACTGATCAATACACATGTGTAGACAACAGATCAATGCATAGTGCTAGGTGGAGTCATCGCTCTAAAAGAAATAGATCCATACATTCCAATCTCCATGTGTATATGTGCAACAAGTGCTATTAGCCTTCAACTTTAACTTTAACTAGAAGTCTTTGAACTAATGGATTATAACCATATAACAATTACAGCACGGAAACAGGCTATCTCGGCCCTTCTAGTCCATGCCGAACACTTACTCTCACCTAGTCCCACTGACCTGCACTCAGCTCAAAATCCTCCATTCCTTTCCTGTCCATATATCTATCCAATTTTACTTTAAATGACAATACCGAACCTGCCTCTACCACTTCTACTGGAAGCTCGCTCCACACAGCTACCACGCTCTGAGTAAAGAAATTCCCCCTCATGTTACCCTTAAATTTTTGCCCCCTAACTCTCAACTCATGTCCTCTTGTTTGAATCTCCCCTACTCTCAATGGAAAAGGCCTATCCATGTCAATTCTAACTATCCCCCTCAATTTTAAATACCTCTATCAAGTTCCCTCTCAACCTTCTATGCTCCAAAGTATAAAGACCTAACTTGTTCAACCTTTCCCTGTAACTTAGGTGCTGAAACCCAGGTAACATTCTAGTAAATCTTCTCTGTACTCCCTCTATTTTGTTGACATCTTTCCTATAATTCGGTGACCAGAACTGTACACAATACTCCAAATTCAGCCTTACCAATGCCTTGTACAATTTTAACATTACATCCCAACTCCTATACTCAATACTCTGATTTATAAAATCCAGCATACCAAAAGCTTTCTTCACCTCCCTATCCACATGAGATTCCACCTTCAGGGAACTGTTGTACTTTGAATGAGGCACAGCTCCTGAAGGAGGTTGAAGTTGTTGGTAATTTACATGTATGTGGGTTTGGCTCATGTCGATGATGCAGCAAGGAACATGTAAATGAGGAAGAAGACAAGTATTAGGGAGACAGTGCAGGTAACGTTGCAGAAGGGAAAATAAGCCCTATTGGATTTACTGAGAAGTGTAGGTTACCTTCAACTCAAATATCAGGGTCAGTGAATAATTAGCTTAAGTTAATTCATCTACAGTATGTGTAGGTTATTGTGTTGGCTGGAGACTTTTTATTAAAAGACATGATATAGATTAGCAATGGCCATCTTTTAGAAAAAAATGCAGGGGCTATAACAGTTAGACATTCCTTCCTGTTGTAAAATAATTAAAGGAAAATCAATTGATCCAGGGCAGAGTAATATAAAATTGCAAACCTGGCAAATGAGAATGGTTCAAATATAAGTGAGCGAAAGCAAAAAAAATGTTGTCAAGAACAGGGAAAAGATTTAAGAGTAAACTTGCAAGGAATTTAAAAGTTATACATGCTTCTACTTGTATGTAAAATGAGAAAGTTAAGTGAGGTCATGTATATTTAGAAATGGGAGATTTCATAATGGGAAACAGAAATTATGGAACATTTAAACAAATACTTCAATTCACTGAAGATAGAATTAACTTTCCAGAAATGACAGGGAACCAAGAGTCAATAAAACTGAGGAAATTACTGTCCCTAAAGAAATACTGCTAGAGGTTATAATGATTTTGAAAGTCACTAAATCCTCAGCCTGATCATCTGCTTCCCAGAGTACTAAGGAATTAACTGTAGAAATACTGAATGTATTGGATAAAAATTTTCAAAATTCTGTGGATTATGAAATATTCCCCACAGATTGAAGTGTGCCAAATGTAACTGCAGGAGGAGAAAGGAAGAAAAATTAAAGAATGAGATAACAGGACACTTGCAAAATATCAACAATATGAGACATGGATTTCCAGAAAGGAACTTGTATTTGAAAAATCTACTGGAGTTTTTCTGAAAACATAACTGAAAGAATGTGTAAAAATGTGATCTGCTTGGACTTTTAGGAGCATTTTATAAAACCCTATATAAAAGGTTAGTGGGTAAAATTAAAGCATATGTTATGGTAGTAATATTTTGGCAGGAATTGAGAATAGTTTGACAGACAGGAAGAAGGTATTAGGAATATGTATAAATGTGAAGTTATCCACTTTGGTAGGAAAAGTAGAAGACCAACATGCTCAGTAGCCACTTTGAGGTACACCTGTTCGTTAATGCAAATATCTAATCAGCCAATCAGGTGGCAGCAACTTAATGATAAAAGCATGCAAACATGGTCAAGTTCAGCTGTTGTTCAGACCAAACATCAGAATGGTGAAGAAATTACTAAGTGATTTTGACTGTGGAATATTTGTTGGTGCCAGATGGAGGGGTACGAGTATGTCAGAAACTGCTGATCTCCTGGGAGTTTCACACTCAGTTTCTAGAGTTTATAGAGAATAGTGCGAAAAACAAAAACATCTAGTTAGCAGCAGTTCTGGTTGCAAAAACACCTCGTCAATGAGAAAGGTCAAAGGAGAATGGCCAGACTGGTTCAGAAAGCAACAGCAATTTAAAGAACCACATGTTACAACAGTGGTGGCAGAAGAGCAATTCTTTTTTTATTTATTTATTACATTTTTAGAAAGTTACAAAGTATAAATGTAATGATAAAATAGTAAGAAAGAGAAAAATAATATTAACCCTCCCCCCCCCCCCTTAACCCTTGTCTAAAGAAAAGGAAAAAAGAAGAGAAAGATTGCCTGGATATCGGAGGATCCCCACTTGCTCCATGGAGTTCAAAATAATGTTAATATTTATTTTTACTTTCCCCAATTACCTTATAATTTTATTTTCAAAGGACTTATGTATTTAATCCTACCTTTTGTAGGTATGGGAGCCAAATTTTCAAAAAAAAAATCATATTCATTTCTTAGATTGTATGTAATTTTTTCAAGTGGAATACAACTAAATATTTCATTATTCCAACGATCCATAGTTAAATATAAATCAGATTTCCAAGTAACTGCAATAGCTTTTTTGGCTACTGCCAATACAATTTTTATAAATTTTTTCTGATACTTATTCAATTTAAGTTTCAGTATTGTCCCTTCAATGTCTCCTAATAAAAATAATATTGGACTATGTGGGAGTTGTACTCCAGTAATTTGTTCCAATAAAAGTCTTAGATTTATCCAAAATGATTGAATTTTAAAACAAGACCAAGCAGAATGTAAAAAAGTACTAACTTTCCTTTACATATAAGGAAATCTCTTTGGAAAGGAAATCTCTTTGGTAAGGAAAGAAGTCAAGAATATCATTGGAAAAATTGACATGTAAATTTGATTTAGGAGGGTTACAACTTCCAAATTTTAAGAATTATTATAAAGCAAATCAACTTAGATTTATTGCGTCTTTTTTTGAAGAAGAAAAAACGGCATGGATTAGAATAGAATTAGATAAGATAGGAGAAAACATACCAGAAGATTTTACATATAAATGGGAATCCAAATGAATACGGGGAAAAAAAGAATACACTTGATTGATTTATGGAATAAGGTAAATATGGACGATGAGATAAAGAAATCTTTATTAGCAAAACTAACTTTAATTCAAAATGGGCTTATTCCTTTTACAATGGATAATAAACTTTTACATAATTGGTTCCAAAAGGGGATTAAATATATAGGTGATTGTTTTGAAAGAGGTGTATTGATGTCGTCTGATCAATTAAAAAATAAATATAAAATACCAAACAACACTCTTTTCTGTTATTTTCAATTAAATGCTTATTTACAAGAAAAGCTGGGTCAAACAATGTTGATGCCAAAACCTCGTGATATAGAAATATTAATTCAGAAAGGAAAAATTTTAAAAATACATCTTGTATGTACAATTTGATTCAAAAACAGACAATTAAATCAGGAATTCATAAATCAAGACAAAAATGGGAATCTGATTTGAATATTAAAATTGATGGAAAAAGCTGGTCAAGATTATGTTCCGATAATATGATAAATACAATAAAAGTTCGACTTAGATTAGTACAATATAATTTTTTACATCAATTATATATAACATCACAGAAAATAAATAGATTAAATTCAAATATGTCTGACCAATGTTTTCAATGTAATCAGAAGAGCAACTCTGAATCAAAGTTTGAAGTGGATGGACTACAACAGTAGAAGACCATGAACCTACACTTAGAGGCCATTTTATTAGATACATGAGGTTCCTAATATAGTACCTACTGAGTGTATTATGTAAATGATGTAAAGATTCAGAGTTGTCCATATGCAAAGACATGAGTATTCTTGTACACCAATTACTGGAAGAAAACATGGAGGTGCAACAAGCAGTTAAGGAGACAAATAGTATTTCAACTGTAATAGCAAGAGAACTTGTGTACAGGTGTAAGGATATCTTGCTATATGTTATACAGGGTATCGAGAGACCACACCCTTTGCCAGTTAAAGTGTATACTTGCTGTAGAAGTAATCCAATGAAGGTTGATCAGACTAAATTCTGTCATATGTCTAGAAATTAACTCAGCTGGGTTTGTATTCACACTTGAAGATTGAGAGAGGATCTGATTCAGAAGTTCAAAAGGGGTGCAGAAAGCATCAAGCAAATGGGGGAGCACAGGACTTTGATATTGATATGGGTGAGCAGGCATGATGATAATGAAAAGTGGGATAGTTCAAAGAGCTGAATGGCTTATTCCTGCTCCATTATCTATGTTTCTTAATGCATATTTAGAACATGTTGTCCAGGTAACTCTTGGTTTAAAATGTCCCTTTTATATCCTCACAATTCACAATTCCATTCAACTAGGTGTTGCTGTCAAAGCTGAAAAAATTATATCATGTTCTCTCATCCAAATCCAATTTATTTTCTATAGCTGAGGCCCAAGCACTAATCTCTGGTAGTTTACTAGTTACTGCCTGTCATCCCAAAAAAAATTGGAGTCTACAATTAATTTTAGTAATTTATTTTGAATTATGATCAAAAATATAAATGTGAAAATGAATGGATGGGCATCTCTATGATTGCTCTAATTATGACAGTTTGCTGCCTGCCTTCTACTTTGGTCTTTAGAGGTTACTCTGTCACTGAAACAAATGGAACATGACAAAGCTGAAAGTGCTCTCTTAGTCTTCACCATATCAACTGGCCTTTGGCTAGTTCCTTACATTCAATCACTTGAGTCTCTCTGCAGAGAACTTGCTGTACTAACTTACTGACCTCAGAACAAAGCCCCTTGCAGCAGAAGCAGCACCTTCTACAATCAAATCTTCCATCACCTGTGGGGACTCACTCACAGAACAGCTGAAAACATTCAGGTATTCCTCCTGTCTTAACTAACTTACCAAAACACTCAATATTTCAGACATTTAGAAGCTACTAAATATAGCCACAATATAAAAAGTGATTTAAAAATGTAAACAAGGGACCCTCAGCCTGAAATACCAACTGTTTATTCATTTCCATAGATGTTACCTGACCTGCTGAGTTTCTCCGGCATTTTGTTTGTGCAGCATTCAAAGAGTTTTTTTTAAATCTAAGCCTACCAGCAATTACTTTAGCCCAAGAAAAGTTGTTAACCAGGTTTGGAGGTTACTTGGGGGATTTTCCAGCTAAAGGAAAAGGAATTGCTGCAGCTCCACATTTCCTACACTGAACTCCATGGCCGAATCATAACTGAGCAATCACAATAAAAGTTGGTGAGTGGCTGTCTGGTTGCTCAAAATTTTAACGTTTGTTGATGCATGACAATTCCAAACTTGTTGGTATTCAAGGAGAACATTACAGCAATTTCATGCAAAGCTGCTGGCTTCACGTGGTAGAAATTTACCAATAAACAGTGTAACATAAAAAAAGATGAAAAATCAATTCCTGCCACCCACTTCTACAATTTGATCTATTATTGATTCTACCCATTGAGAGGTTTGTAAACTTCTTCTTGGATACTCTGATTGAAAATGCATCAAGCCCTCTTTCATGTATTTCATCCAATTAGTTCCAATATCATTTGATAAGCCATGGAGAATTAGGAAGGGGATATCGCACACACATTCTTATTCACAGTTCCAAGACTAAGGGAATATTGACCTGGTGCTAAATGAGTGAAAGCTAAATTTTCAAAAGGTAGTCTGGAAAGTCACCCAAGTACAAATGGGACATGCCTAGAAATGCAGAATAATTACCTTCCCACTTGTATACTTCACTAGATCTGTTTAACAAAACTTCACTTGTTCACACAGTACTAACTATTCTGATTTAACAAAATAAAACAAAACTCTATAAAATTGCAGTGCTAACAAATATATCAGGAATGAGGCAACTTCTGGTACATCAAATTGCAGTTCCATTATTATAGTTCCATTATTACAATTGTACAAAATAAAGTGCAACAGAAATCATTCCCGTGCAAGTAGATTCTATTTGTTCATGGTATTTCCATTAACATCAGTTTAAGAACAGTGAAGTAATTACAAATATAGAAAATAATATGACAATTATTTTGTCATAGACAGACTACAATAGTTATACAGCATGAAAATAGGCCTTTCAGCCAAACTGATTCTTGCTAAGTTTCTATCTTAAGCTCGACTCCTTTGCCTGCCTTTGGCCCATTTCCATCCAAACCTATCCTATCGATGTATCTATCCTATCCAAATGTCTTTTGACCATTGTAATGTACCCACGTTCACCACTTCCTTTGACAGCTCATTCCACATTCCTACTAACCTAGGTGTATGGCCAGTATGTTCTTTGAGAATATACTGGACATGCCCAAGCCTAGTTGTGGATGGACCAGGAGATTTGTAGTCTGCTGAGGACTAGATCTGTGGCATTCAAGACCTGTGATCCAGAATTATACAAGAAATCCAAGTACAACCTAGGGCAGGCTATTTTAAGAGCAAAAAACTATGCCAATTGTGGTCAGAGACTCTGGCAGGGGTTGCTGGCCATTACTTCCTACAAAGCAAAACTTAACATCATGAATGGCTCTGATTTTCATTCCCAGGTGAGCTCAATGCCTTCTATGCATGCTTTGAAAGGGAGAATAAAACTACATCTGTGCAAAACCCTGCAGCATCTGGTGACCCCCGTGATCTCCGTCTCAGAGCCGACATCAGAACACCTTTCAAGTAGGTGAACACTTACAAGGCATCAGGCCCTGATGGTGTAACTTGCGGGGCTCTGAAAACCTGTGCCAACCAATTGGCGGGAGTGTTCAAGGACATCTTCAATGTCTCACTGCTGCAGACGTAGGTTTCCCAACTGTTTCAAAAGCCTGACAATCATACAAATCCCCAAGAAGAGCAGGGTGAGCTGCCTCAAAGACTGTCGTCCAGAGACACTCACATCTGCTGTGATGAACTGCTTTGAGAGGTTGGTCATGGCTAGGATCAATATGGCTGAGTTGCCAATCAGCTTGAAGAATCTAAATAGCAGCAAACAAGAATTAATCTGTGTTACTTTAAAATCTATGAGACTCCTATCGTGGACACTAGGAAAATAATCAACAATTATGAAAGAAGTTGGTCGTCGATAATAAATGATTTAGTTTGCTGTCAATAATGCTTAATAATTTCAATGACATCTTTCAGGAGGAAATTGAAGTTGAAGTCGGAACATAGAAACATAGAAAATAGGTGCAGGAATAGGCCATTCAGCCCTTCAAGCCTGCACCGCCATTCAGTATGATCATGGCTGATATTCCAACTCAGAACCCTGTACCTGCTTTCTCTCCATACCCCCTGATCCCTTTAGCCACAAGGGCAATATCTAACTTCCTCTTAAAAGTAGCCAATGAACCGGCCTCAACTGTTTCCTGTGGCAGAGAATTCCACAGATTCACCGCTCTCTGTGTGAAGAAGTTTTTCCCTCATCTCGGTCCTAAAAGGCTTCCCATTTATCCTTAAACTGTGACCACTCATTCTGGATTTCCCCAACATCAGAAACGATCTTCCTGCATCTAGCCTATCCAATCCCTTCAGAATTTTATAAGTTTCAATAGGATCCCCCCTCAATCTTATAAATTCCAGTGAGTATAAGCCTAGTCGATCCAGTCTTTCTTCATATGAAAGTCCTGCCATCCCAGGAATCAATCTGGTGAACCTTCTCTGTACTCCCTCTAGGGCAAGAATGTCTTTCCTCAGATTAGGGGACCAAAACTGCACACAATATTCTTGGTGCGGTCTCACCAAGGCCTTGTACAACTGCAGTAAAACCTCCCTGCTCCTGTACTCAAATCCTTTTGCTATGAATGCCAACATACCATTAGCCTTTTTCACCACCTGCTGTACCTGCATGCCCACCTTCAATGACTGGTGTACAATGACACCCAGGTCTCGTTGCATCTCCCCTTTTCCTAATCGGCCACCATTCAGATAATAATCTGTTTTCCTGTTCTTGCAACCAAAGTGGATAACCTCACATTTATCCACATTAAATTGCATCTGCCATGAATTTGCCCACTCACCTAACCTATCCAAGTCACCCTGCATCCTCTTAGCATCCTCCCCACAGCTAACACCGCCGCCCAGCTTCATGTCATCCACAAACTTGGAGATGCTGCATTTAATTCTCTCATCTAAATCATTAATATATATTGTAAACAACTGGGGTCCCAGCACTGAGCCTTGCCCCACTAGTCACTGCCTGCCATTCTGAAAAGGTCCCGTTTACTCCCACTCTTTGCTTCCTCTCTGCCAACCAATTCTCTATCCACATCATTACCATATCCCCAATACGGTGTGCTTCAAGTTTGCACACTAATCTCCTGTGTGGGACCTTGTCAAAAGCCTTTTGAAAATCTAAATATACCACATCCACTGGCTCTCCCCTATCCACTCTACTAGTTACATCTTCAAAAAATTCTATAAGATTTGTCAGACATGATTTTCCTTTCACAAATCCATGCTGACTTTGTCTGATGATTTCACCTCTTTCCAAATGTGCTGTTATCACATCTTTGATAACCGACTCTAGCATTTTCCCCACCACCGATGTCAGACTAACTGGTCTATAATTCCCCCGGTTTCTCTCCCCCTCTTTTTTTAAAAAGTGGGGTTACATTAGCCACCCTCCAATCCTCAGGAACAAATCCAGAATCTAAGAAGTTTTGAAAAATTATCACTAATGCATCCACTATTTCTTGGGCTACTTCCTGAAGCACTCTGGGATGCAGACCATCTGGCCCTAGGGATTTATCTGCCTTTAATCCCTTCAATTTACCTAACACCACTTCCCTATTAACATGTATTTCCCTCAGTTCCTCCATCTCACTAGACCCTCAGTCCCTTACTATTTCCGGAAGATTATTTATGTCCTCCTTAGTGAAGACAGAACCAAAGTAGTTATTCAATTGGTCTGCCATGTCTTTGTTCCCTATGATCAATTCACCTGTTTCTGACTGTAAAGGACCTACATTTGTCTTGACCAATCTTTTTCTTTTCACATATCTATAAAAGCTTTTACAATCAGTTTTTATGTTCCCTGCCAGCTTTCTCTCATAATCTTTTTTCCCTTTCCTAATTAAGCCCTTTGTCCTTCTCTGCTGGTCTCTGAATTTCTCCCAGTCCTCAGGTGTGCCGCTTTTTTTTTTTGCTAATTTATATGTTTCTTCTTTGGACTTGATACAATCCCTAACTTCCCTTGTCAGCCATGGGTGCACTACCTTCCCTGGTTTATTCTTTTGCCAAACTGGGATGAACAATTGTTGTAGTTCATCCATGCGATCTTTAAATGCTTGCCATTGCATATCCACCGTCAACCCTTTAAGTATCGTTTGCCAGTCTATCTTAGCTAATTCATGTCTCATACCTTCAAAGTTACCCTTCAATAGGTTCAGAACCTTTGTTTCTGAATTAACTATGTCACTCTCTATCTTAATGAAGAATTCCACCAGATTATGGTCACTCTTACCCAAGGGGCCTCGCACGACAAGATTGCTAACTAACCCTTCCTCATTGCTCAATACCCAATCTAGAATGGCCTGCTCTCTAGTTGGTTCCTCGACATGTTGGTTCAGAAAACCATCCCACATACATTCCAAGAAATCCTCTTCCTCAGCACCCTTACCAATTTGGTTCACCCAATTTATATGTAGATTGAAGTCACCCATTATAACTACTGTTACTTTATTGCACGCATTTCTAATTTCCTGTTTAATGCCATCCCCAACCTCACTACTACTGTTAGGTGGCCTGTACACAACTCCCACCAGCGTTTTCTGCCCCTTAGTGTTATGCAGCTCTACCCATATCAATTCCACATCCTCCAGGCTAAAGTCCTTCCTTTCTATTGCGTTAATCTCCTCTCTAACCAGCAATGTTACCCCACCTCCTTTTCTTTCCTGTCTATCCCTCCTGAATATTGAATATCTCTGGACGTTGAGCTCCCATCCTTGGTCACCCTGGAGCCATGTCTCTGTGATCCCAACTATAGCATATTCATGAATAACTATCTGCACATTCAATTCATCCACCATGTTACAAATGCTCCTCGCATTGACACACAAAGCCTCCAGGCTTGTTTTTACAACGCTCTTAGCCCTTATACAGTTATGTTGAAGAGCGGCTCTTTTTGCTTTTTGCCCTGGATTTGCCTGCCTGCCACTTTTACTTTTCACCTCATTACTTTTTGCTTCTACCCTCATTTTACACCCCTGTCTCTCTGCACTTGTTCCCATCCCCCTGCCACATTAGTTTAAAGCCTCCTGATCAGCAGTAGCAAATGCTCCCCCTAGGACATCTGTTCCAGTCCAGCCCAGGTGCAGATCGTCCTGTTTATACCGGTCCCACCTCCCCCAGAACTGGTTCCAATGCCCCAGAAATTTGAATCCCTCCCCCTTGCACCACTTCTCAAGCCACGTATTCATCTGAAATATCCTCCTATTTCTACTCTGACTAGCACGTGGCACTGGTAGTAATCCAGAGATTATTACCTTTGTGGTCCTACTTTTTAGTTTATCTCCTAACTCCCTAAATTCACCTTGTAGGACCTCATCCCATTTTTTACCTATACTGTTGATACCTATGTGCACCACGACCACTGGCTGTTCACCCTCCCATTCCAGAATGTTGGACACACTTTCTGCACACATAGTCGTCAGGGACACTGGAAGTATCCCTGATTTCCCACGTGCTGCAGGATGAACAAACCAAACCATGCTGCCATGATCTACCAAATACTTGCCTCAACTTTTGAAATTTTCTTCTTTGAAAGGAACTTACCCAGCCTTACCTCACTTGGAATGAAGCTTCCGCTTCCCACTCCACTCCACTCCACTCCACTCCACTCCACTCCACTCCACTCCACTCCACTCCACTCCACTCCACTCCACTCCACTCCACTCCACTCCACTCCACTCCACTCCACTCCACTCCACTCCACTCCACTCCACTCCACTCCACTCCACTCCACTCCACTCCACTCCACTCCACTCCACTCCACTCCACTCCACTCCACTCCACTCCACTCCACTCCACTCCACTCCACTCCACTCCACTCCACTCCACTCCACTCCACTCCACTCCACTCCACTCCACTCCACTCCACTCCACTCCACTCCACTCCACTCCACTCCACTCCACTCCACTCCACTCCACTCCACTCCACTCCACTCCACTCCACTCCACTCCACTCCACTCCACTCCACTCCACTCCACTCCACTCCACTCCACTCCACTCCACTCCACTCCACTCCACTCCACTCCACTCCACTCCACTCCACTCCACTCCACTCCACTCCACTCCACTCCACTCCACTCCACTCCACTCCACTCCACTCCACTCCACTCCACTCCACTCCACTCCACTCCACTCCACTCCACTCCACTCCACTCCACTCCACTCCACTCCACTCCACTCCACTCCACTCCACTCCACTCCACTCCACTCCACTCCACTCCACTCCACTCCACTCCACTCCACTCCACTCCACTCCACTCCACTCCACTCCACTCCACTCCACTCCACTCCACTCCACTCCACTCCACTCCACTCCACTCCACTCCACTCCACTCCACTCCACTCCACTCCACTCCACTCCACTCCACTCCACTCCACTCCACTCCACTCCACTCCACTCCACTCCACTCCACTCCACTCCACTCCACTCCACTCCACTCCACTCCACTCCACTCCACTCCACTCCACTCCACTCCACTCCACTCCACTCCACTCCACTCCACTCCACTCCACTCCACTCCACTCCACTCCACTCCACTCATCACTTTCCACAGGCCACTCCACTTGAGGTAACCTTCTATTTATTTGTTTGAGTTTTTCAAACTGCTTGGTCACCTGACCTTGATTGCCCAATCAGCTGCTTCCTGTTGAGTCTGAGCTATTCAAATCTTGATCGTCTAATCAACGGCTTTCTGCTGAGCTATTCAAATCTTGATTGACTTGATTGCACAGTCCAACTGCCAAAACTGCCAGAATCTCTTGAGTCAAAGCCTCAAATCTCCAATGCTTCACTGGCCCACTCACTCACTGGCTGCTTTCCACAATAATTCTGTGCCAATTATACTTGCAAAGCTGGTCAAGGCAGCAATATATCACTGCTACTTTTTCACATTTAACAAACCAATATTCCTGTCTGTTTTATGTATGAAAAATTTCGGATCATTGACCAAGTAGCCAGATGTCAATTTCTCTTTTAATGCAACACAGGAAAAGAAAGGAACAACCATTGAAGTGTCACTATATTTGGAATAACAATTTATTTTGCTTTATACATTTTTGTTAGTTAAAATAAGTACATGACCATCAAATCGATGAACCATGGTTTTAAAGATGAATATAAGAAATAGGTCATTCTGTCAAATAAATTGCTTCTACCATTTACTTAGCAATCAGTAACTCCCTGTTAAAACTTAATGTTTCCCCTTTTTCCATATCCTTGATGTCACTTCTCAAGAAAGCATTTTTTGTCTTTGAAAAAAAAACCTCCATTGATTTTGCATCTTTGATTCCAAATGATAACTGAGGAAAACTATACCTGAAAATTTTCACTCTAACCACATTTACTTTGAAGTCAAAGATCACATGGCCAACATAAAATGCTGATTAAGACTCACATGCTTTGTTCTGCTACTGTTCTGGAAAGTCCAAAAATCTCCAGGACCATAGCATGCATTCTGATGAATCTTAAATTATAAAATATAATCAGAATCAGAATCAGACTTTAATCGCCAAGTACCTGTGCACATACAAGGAATTTACTTCCGGCAGATGTTGTTTCTCTGCTCATAACAATAATAATGATAAATATAAATGAAAATGTAGATTATACATACAAGTAGTGCAATCCAAGTAATAGTTAGCCGACAGTTAACCGGCAGTTAACTGTTCAGCAAAGTGACCGCAGTAGGGAAAAAACTTCTCCAGTGCCTATTAGTCTTAGTCTGGAGGGATCTGAAGCGCCTACCAGACGGAAGCAGTTCAAACAGTCCGTGCGCAGGATGGAAGGAATCCTTTATCCTTTATCCTTTATGATCCTTTATAATTTTAATTTATTTAAATTATATATTATTAAATTATATAGCTGAATTGAGACAGCTTTATATTTTATGCTTTATGGAATAAAGCTGTCAGAATGAATTTTCCTTGTACATTATAAACAACAAATAGTTAAACACAATCTTTTTTTCATTATTGGGATTTGGGCACTGCTCCTTATTGATTATCACTAATTGCTCTTAAGAATGTATTGATAAAGGATAGCAGAGAGTTCCCTAACCTAAACACAGCCATGATGAAGGAAAGTGATGTATTTATAAGTCAGAGTGATGAGTCACTTGGGGAGAACCCTGCAGGCGAAGATGTACCCATGCACTTACTGCCTTCCTCCTTATTGGTTTGTGGTGAAAAGCCTGAGTGAAAAGCTGTAGTGTATTTTATGGATGATGCACTTTGCAGCAACTGTGTCACCAATATTATGGCTGGATTTCTTTCTATAGATTGAATCATAGAAGGAATCTATTCTGCTCATTACATTGTTGAGTTTCTTATATTACAATATTAATGATACATGGAGAGTATTTCACCAATTTCTAATTATAGCATTAATGAATTATTTATGCCTGTTCCTTACTCACACCCAGTACCATACAATTATCACCCAGGTTGTTTGTTGACCTACATTGCCCCTTGCTAAGTAATTCTTTAATTTTAAATTGCTTGATCTTGAAGCACCTCTTACCGTTGTCAGTCAGTTTTCCAGACCTACGGCGCCATAAAATATTGAAAACTATCTCCGACCATCACTGACCTCATCAGCTCTGGAGAACTCCCATCCACTGCCATAGTTCCCTCACCCCACACTGCTTGCTTCTACCTCCCTCCAAAGATCCTGACTGTACAGGGAGGCCTATTCTCTCTGCCTGCTCCTGCCCCACTGAACTTGTGTCCCCATACCTCAATTCCATCCTATTGCCCCAGTTCAGTCCCTTCCCACCTACATCTGCAACACTTCTCATGCTCTCAATCTCCTCTGTAACTTTCAGTTCCTTGGCCCTGACTGCTTCATTTTCACCATGCATATTCAGTGTTTATGCATTTCTATCTCCCATCAAGAAGGCCTCAAAGCCCTCCATATTTTTCTTAACAAAAGAATCAACTCATTCCCCCCTTCCACCACCCTCCTCCCTCTGGCAGAACTGGTCCTCACGCTTAGCAATGTTTCCTTTGGCTCCTTCCACTTTCTCCAGACTTGAGGCCTAGCTCTGGACACTCACATGGGCCCAGCTGTGTTAGCTACGAAAAGCAGTCCATGTTTGAAGCCTTCCCCGGTAATACTCTTCAACTCTCCCTCTGCTACATTAACAACTGCATTGGTGCTGCTTCATGCACCCATGTTGAGCTCTTCAATTTCATCAACTTTGCTTCTAACTTCCACCCGGCCCTTAAATTCACTTGATTCATTTCTGACAGCTCCCTCCCCTTTTTGATCACTTTGTCTCCATCCCTGGAGACAAACTGTCAACTGACATCTTTTCTAAATCTACCAATCCCACAGTTATCTTCACTGTACCTCTTCCCATCTGATCTCCTGCAAAAGTGCCATTCCCTTTCCCCAGTACCTTTGCTTGTGCCAAATCTGTTCCCAGGAAACAGTTTTCTTTTCCAGGACATCAGAAATACTCTCCTTCTTCAAAGAACAGGCTTCTCCTTCCTCCGCTGTTGATGCTGCCCTCACCTGCATCTCCTCCATTTCTTGGACATCTGTGCTCACAACATCTTCCCACCGCCTTAACAGTGATAGAGTTCCTCTTGTCCTTACTGACCACCGGCATGAGGCTCCGCATCCAACACATCAGCTTCCCCAACTTCCATCATCTCCGAAGGGATCCTACCACTAAACATATATTCACTTCCCCCCCCCGCCCACTTTCCACAGAGTCCCTCCATGATTCCCTTGTCCATTTGTCCCTCCACACTAATCTCTCTCACAGCACTTTTCCCTGCAAATGTTTCGAGTGATACATCTGCCCATTCACATCCTCCCTCACCTCCATTCAGGGCCCCAAACACTTCACCTACGAACCTGCCGGGGTTGTCAATTGTGTTCAATGCTCTCGATGGGCCTCCTCTACATTGGTGAGACCCATTGTATATTGGGGAACCAGTTCATTGTGAAACTTTGCGTAATCCGTAAAAAGTGGAACTTCCCATTGGCCAAACACTTTAATTCCCATTCCTTTTCTAACATTTTGGTCCATAGCCTCCTCTTGCACAGAGATGAGGCCACACTTGGTGGGGGAGCAACAGCATCTCGGTAGTCTCCAACCTGATGACATGAATATCAATTTCTCCATCAGGTTAATTTTTTTTTGTTTTCTCTCCTACTTCTTCTATTTCCCACTCTGGCTTTTTAACCTCTTTTTAGCTGCCTATCACTTCTACCTTGGTCCCCTCCTCCCCTTTCTCCTATAGTCCACTCTTCTCCCCTTCAGATTCTTTCTTTCTCCAGCTCTCTAACTATTCTACCCACCTAACTTCACCTTCCAGCTAGCCTCCTTCCCCCACCTCCCATCTTTTTATTCCTTTCCAGTCCTGAGGAAGGGTCTCAGCCTGTATTGTCTTAGTTACTTCCATGGGTGCTGCCTCACCTACTTGGTTCCTTCAGCGTTCTGTGTGTGTTACCCTAAAATACTAGTTGTCCAACTTACTTAATCCATCACAGGTACCTTTACTAACAATTATTTTGTTCTCCTTACACTTATGTACAGTACATGACATTAAACAATCTTGAATCTTTGATATTAGTTGCCAAATTATTACATCCAAAAACTACCTCCAAAGTCTCTCCATCTTTCCTTTCCCTGTTCAGATATTCCTCAAAACTTACCTTATTTATAGCAAGTGTTTGACCATCTCAGATTCTCTTCTTAGGTTTCCTGTTTATTTTCTTTGATAATATACCTATAAATGCTGTAAAGAGTTCTTTTGCATTAAAAAGCATTAATACAAGTTGCTAATGGTGCTATTACTTTAGCAAATGTAGAAGCCATGACAGTTTCCATATAAATGTAAATATTTATCTTTTTTTTGACTCTGCATGGAGTCTAGGAGTGACACTCCAGCTGCAGGAGATTCCCTAGTCTTATGCTGGGTGAGCACCTCTTAAAATCAGGATCTACTGCCCCATCAATATCACTAGGAATTCTGATTCTGCAAGTAATAAAACTGGGGAATCCTCCCTTTTATTATATCTGTTTGTCATTTAAATGTTCATAATTTTATTAGGATTCATTACTTACACATTTACTAATGGTTTTAAATGCCTTTGATGCAGTCATAAAGAAGGCAAGACAGAGGCTAGACAGAGTTTGAAGAAATTTGGCATGTCAACAAATACACTCAAAAACTTCTATAGTTGTACCGTGGAGAGTATTCTGACAGGCTGCATCACTGTCTGGTGTGGGGGGCTACTGCACAGGACCGAAAGAAGCTGCAGAAGGTTGTAAATCTAGTCAGCTCCACTTGGGCACTAGCCTACAAGGTACCCAGGACATCTTCAGGGAGTGGTGTCTCAGAAAGGCAACGTCCATTATTAAGGACTTCCAGCACCCAGGGCATGCCCTTTTCTCACTGTTACCATCAGGTAGGCGATACAGAAGCCTGAAGGCACACACTCAGTGATTCAGGAACAACTTCTTCCCCTCTGCCATTGAATTCCTAAATAAACATTGAAGCCTTTGACACTACCTCACTTATTTAATATACAGTATTTCTGATTTTGTACATTTTTAAAAAATCTATTCAATACTGTATATGTAATTACTTGTTTATTTATGTTTTATTTTATTTATTCTCTCTCTCTCCCCCTCCCGCCCAGATTATGTATTGCATTGAACTGTTGCTGCTCAGTTAACAAATTTCACTTCACATGCCGCTGATAATAAACCTAATTCTGATTCTGAATATCACCGATAGTTAGTCACCCTTAAACCCCTCAAGGCTTTTACATTTTACAAAGGTGTTTTAGGAACAAGGCTTCAATGCACTACGGGAGGCCCTGACACCACTCAGTTCCTGCTTGGGACCAGAAAGATAGGTTTTCCACCTCTAGATCTCTTACTGCAGGTGTAGGTTAACTATAGACAACAGTTGAAGGTAGTGGGTCTACACAAGTAATTTCTGGCTCAATAAGTAGTGCGGAATATTCTTCCAATGTGCTTAGAAAAAAAACCTCTAACATGTTTTCTTACACCAATTGATTGCAATAGCCCAATGAGTTATCTATAAATGAATAAAAACGAGTGGTTATTTAAGGACAGCTAAACCCTATTAAACTTTTTTACGATAACAATTGACATTTCGCTTTGAAATTGTTTACACTTCTAAGATGAACAATCAATATTATGTTTGAAGCAAAATTCCTTTTCAAACTGAACATGCAATTTTTAAGTAATGTTTAATGGAGTTGTCGATAATGTTGTTTGAGCAACTGAGCTGCAATTATGTTTACAAGTTAAACATTAAATAATATTTTGTTCTGTCAAGTCAGTAACATGTTAGTCTCTAGGTTAAAGAACTCCAATAATCAAAAATATCTCTTTCATAAGTATTGAATGAGATCTTGTTATAGAATATCACTTTGTGGTTAATAGTCAATATGATCCTTTACCTTTATCTTCTGAGGAGCCACACAGATAAATACCTTATCAGGAAAGAAACATTTCCATGCTTGTGATGCCTTTTGCTCCGTCCTAAAACAGCCATACAATTAGGTTGAAATGGGGTGTCTATCTATTGTTATTTAAGTAGGAGCAGTGCCCAAATTATACCAGGGGTAGTAGGCTGAGTATTACTTTACTTGATTCTCCTCTCTTGAATGCATTTAGATGATCAAAGTTACTAAGACATGCATAAGTAATAAAGCAATTGATGCATGAACAACCAAGAAATGCAACCCTAAGTGACCACTCCACAAGGTGCTCCTATCTAAGCACTGGATACATTACCTAATTGCAGACCTATACAAATACTGTAAGAATTATTCACATTATACTCTACTAGGGAAGGCTTCCTCTACTGCAGCACTTCAGAAGGTACCTTTCATAACCACAGGAAGTCCCAAGGCAATTGGCTGTGAAGTGCTTTTAAAAAATGGAAATAGCCATCTGTCCCTCAGGTTTTCTCTGATATTAATATCACTAGCATGGAATAGTTGGCCAATTTCTGTTCTGTATTACTTTCTGAATCTATTCTTTGATCGAGTGAAAAAAAATCTATGTTCTGTAACAAAAAATATTTCCTTCACTCAATGGCCAACCCCTTGTTCCTTCATCTCTTAATTTTTGACAGAAGGTAAAGGTGAAAAGTAAATTTGCAGATGACACCAAAATTAGTAGTAGAGTTACCAAAGATTATAACAAGATCCTGATCAGCTAGGAAAATGGGCCAAGAAATGGCAGATGAAATTTAACCTGGACAAGTGTAAAGTGTTACATTCTGTTAAGTTAAACCAAGGCAAGGCTTATTGAGTGTATGGCAGGGACCTGGAGAGTATTGTAGAACAGAGAAATACAAGTATATAGTTCCCTGAAAATGGTGACAGAAACAGACAGGCTGGTGAAGAAGGCATTTGGCACTCTTGCCTTCACTGGTCAGAAAATTGGGTATAAGAGTTGAGGTTACAATTCTACAAGACTTTGTTGTGACAATACTTGGGAGTATTGTATGTAGTTCTAGTCACCTAGCTAAGGGAAGGATGTCATGAAACTGGAATAGGTGCAGGAACAATTCGCAAGGATGTTACCAGGACTGAAAGGCTTGAGATATGAGAAACTGGATAGGCTGAGGAGTGACCTTAAGGATATATAAAATTATAAGGCAAATAGATAATGGGAATGTCACTGTCTTTTTCCCAGGGTAGGAGAGTCTAAAACTAGAGGACATAGATTTAAAATAAGAAGGGGAAGATTTAAAGGGCACCTGAATGGTGGGCATATGGAAGGAGTTGCCAGAGGAAGTTGTAGAGACAAGTGCAGTTGCATTGTTTAAAAGACATTTAGACAGGTATCTGAAAAGTAAAGGTTTAGTGAGATGTGGCCCAAATATAGGCAAGTAGGACAGGTAGGTAGGCAACTGATTTAGAGTTAATGGAGATGTTTGGCAAAACGACATATTTGCTTGCTATAAGCTGTAAATTCTCCTTCTAGAGGGGCCAGCTGTAGTAGAAGTGGTGGATGGAGATCAACCCAGAAAAGTGTGAAGTGATTCACTTTGGAAGATCAAACCTGAAGGCAAACTACGGAGTTAATTTTTTTTCCAGGATAGAAATAGCTAATACAAAGGGGCATAACTTTAAGGCAGCACACACAAAACACAGCAGGCCAGGCAGCATCTATAGGGAGAAGCACTGTCAACATTTTGGGCCGAGACTCTTTGTCCTGATGGAGTTTTTAGGGGATGTTGGGTAGGTTTTTCACACGGAGAGTGGTAGATGTGTAGAACACACTGCTAGTGGTGGTGGTAGGGGCAGATACAGTAGGAGGATTTGAGAGCCTCTTGGGTGGGTACATGTGTGTAAGAAAAATGGAGGGCCTATGAGGTCAGGAATGGTTAGATTGATCTTAAGGTAGGTTAAAGGATTAGCGCAATATCGTTGAGCCAAAAGACTAGTGCTGTGTTCTGTTCTAAACCAACTTTCAGAACATCATGTTGATACTATTCATTCTATTATTCTACAATAGTATATTTTCCAAAATATAATCTCAAAACTATTTTAGATTACATATTTTAGTCATTTCCTGAAGCATTTTAAGCCCTGTTCAAATATGTCCCATTGGTAACATGAATTCTGGAATAAATATTACCAGAAAGTAAAATTTGGTTTCAATTTCGTAGATTTTTTGAATTAAATGATTTTTTACTTTCTAGTAATATTTATTCTAATTTCTTTTTTAAACCATCAACTTTGGATAAGGTTTTTTTAACATGGAAAATTAAGGGAATAAAAACTTTTTTTAGATTTGTTTTCACAAGACTGTTTAATGTCTTTTTCACAGTTAATGGATAAATATGATATCTCTAATACACATTTTTCAGGTATTTACAGGTTAGAATTTCATACATGATTTTTTACAGAATTACCCCTTGGCCTGCTCTTCAAATTTGGCTTATGTTATTTTTCAGTTTAAACCTTTTCAAAAACAATTAATAGCAATTATTTATAAACAGTTAATGAATGCTCGCATGTCGCCTAATGATAGGGTTCAACGTACCTGGGAAGTAGAACTTCAATATTCACTTTCAGATAATCAATGGAGTAAAATTTATTATTTAGTCAATAGTTCATCTATCTGCGCACACCATATCTTAATTCAGTTTAAGATAGTACACAGGGCCCATATGTCCAAAGATAAATTGGCGCATGTTTTTCCTAATATAAGCCCTATTTGTGACAGATGTAACGCAGAAATGTTTACTCTAACTCATATGTTTTGGTCATGTGTAAGTTTAAATAATTTTTGGAGGGATGTGTTTGGAATATTATCTAAAGTTATAGATATGGATGTTCAACTTAATCCACTTACAGCAATTTTGGGGATTATTCCAGAGGAAGCAAGCAAAGTGTCTGCTTCCGCCCAACATGTGATAGCTTTTTCAACTTTACTGACTAGGAGAGCTACTTTGCTACTTTGCTACATTGGAAAGAATCTAACCCACCTACTGTTTTCTATTGGCTCTCCTCCATCATGTCATGTCTAAGCTTGGAGAAAATTAGAAGCCGGACATTTGATGCTTCCTTTAATTTTGAACAAGTTTGGCGACCTTTTATTCAATATTTTCTCATGATTTAATTTATTTTTATTTATTCTCTTTGGGGAAAATCCTTATCCATGAAGGTTCGGAGATGATTGGAAGGACGTGGTTTTTTTTCTCTCTCTCTGTTTTTTCTGATTTTATCCTCAATTGGACTGCCCAATTTTTCTTTTTCTTTTCTTTCCTCTTTTTCTCTCTTTTTTTTTTTGTTTTTTGTTTCCATTTAGTTAGTGTTTTTTCTCCTTATCAATAAAATTTCCAATTTTTTTATGATTGTTATGAGGAGTTGTCATTTTTTTTACCATTGTATATATAACAGCATGATATTTTACTTATTTGATTTTGATATTATATCCTTTTTGTTTTTACTGTTGTTGTTGTTGATATGTATTTTATATTATCTAGTTGTTAAACTCCTCTTCCGATTTGTATATTCTTTATTTGGAAATCAATAAAAAAGATTGAAAAATGAAATGAATTCTGGAGAAGTGGATTTGATCCTCATCAGCATGAGCATCAAACCAACATTAATCCAACCCATGCCAACAGATCCACACCAACACATCAATACCAATGCACACCCACACTTCCATCTGCTCTCTACTGCATGTCACAAACCACAATTCACAGAAAAAAAGTGCTTTCAATCAAGGAAAATCAAAGATGTAGAGCAGAACAGCAATCTGCACAATTAATTGAATATATTACAAATAAATTGGGGAGTTGAGAATCTGGGAAGTACAGAATTCCACAATAAATTGCTGAGTAGTTGAAATTCAGGCCTCAACAGAATATTTAAGAATTGTGTGGTTTTCAGGAGATAGAAAGTCAAATAGAGGTGGTAGAAAGCAATATTTCCAGCGGCACCGTATGGTGGCACAACAGATACTGTATCCAACCCACACTCCATTGGCCTGGATTTGATCCGAAATATGGCACTGTTTGAAATTGACATGTTCCACCCCACTCCCATCCCCTTAGATTTCCTAGGTGTTCTTGTTTCCTTCCTTTGTAAATTAATTCAGCACTGTCAGGTGCCTCAGGTGTAGGTGAGCGGTAGGAGAACTAAATTGCTGATGTGCATGAGAAAGGGTGTGTGTTACAGGGAAATAAGTGGAAGAATGGGATTCAGAAGAATGATTTCAATATGGATAGGCCAAATAGCATCCTTCCTTTCATGAGTATGAAATATGAATACAAAACAAGTAACAGGACTCTTGTCCATTGCTTGTATTTGATGCCAACCTTAGTATTTTCTATGACCACATATTTAAATACTATCACAAAGACCTTCTTGAGATGGAACACTAGAATTCCATATGTTATGAGTTTTTATTTTACATGCTTATGTTAGTCTTGTATCAGAAGCAGGCTCTGTTACCTTCAGAAGCATACTACTGAACCACAGATTTTCCAATTAAATATATATGCAAGATAATATCTAATGGACCACATTATCAAAATACCAAGTAGACAGTTTAGCAATGAAGGTAACATGGATAGAACTCCAGGGAAAGTTGGATATGTTAGCAGATAAGCTGATGGGGGATTTATTAAAAAGCAAGTGTAAGGTAATACATTTGGGAAGAAGGGGGAGAAGAGGGCTGTATACTCAATAGAGAGAAATAGAAGAGATACACTTAGCCAGATACATTTCCATAGATGTTGCCTGACCTGCTGAGTTCCTCCAGCATTTTGTGTGTGTTATTCTGGACTTCCAGCATCTGAAGAATCTCTGGAGTATATAATTCCTTGGCTGTAGTAGAAAACACAAGCTTTGTGTTTATTAATAGAGGTAATGAGAACAAGAACTATTGTTATATTAATTGTTAGGTCATACTTAGTGCAGTTTTGGGTGACCATTGAAAGAGGAAATTGTCACAGTAAAGTTCTACTAGGATGATGCCAAGGAGCTAATTGACTCATGAGAAAACAAAAACAAAGTTTTAGTAGAGAGTTTAACATGATATTGAGCCTAGATGGAGTGAATAGGAAAAAAGTATTTCTGCTAGTTTAGGAGATAATGTATAGCCATCAATTTACAGTTCCTGTTAAAAAATGAACAGAAATGTAGATGAAATGTCACTATGCAGAGCATACTTGGTAGCGGTTGTTGCATTTTTGAGGATAAGAATTTGAAGCTGTAAAAGATACAGGATTGTTGGGATTACAGCAAGCAAAGGAATGTGTTTTGATTGTTCTAGGATGTAGTCAAAGTTTGATGGGAAGCTGGCAAACAGAAGGAAAGTAAATAAATAGTTTAATTCACTAGGATTGGTTGAAGGTCAATGAAGCGTGAAGAACAATATGGAGCAATTGGCTGAATAAGATGTTTCTACGTTGTGCGACTGACATAATTCTTACCATTGAATTATAACATTTATATATCTCTGAACAGGCAGCATGCAGTGTCCATCACTAATTGTCAATGAGGAGGCTGTGATAAGCAATCTTTTTAAATCTGCTACATCCAGGTGGAGGAGATTGAACAACAGTGTTGTTGGATAGACAGTTACAAGATCTTGAGCAAGAGATGAAGAAGGAACAATCATAAACCATTTTCCAGACTGAGACGGAAGGAAGCTGCAGATGGCAGACTCCCATGTTCCCTGTGCCCTAGTTCTTGCAAGCTGAAGTGATAAGGGGTTTGGGGGATAAGAGGTGCTTGAAGAAATGACTTGACAGCACTGTACTGAAATACAGTTTATTAATGGTAATCATTGATGTCAGTATGTGCCATGATTGATTGATTGATTAATGAATGTATATGATGATGGGAAAATGTTAATCAGTTTGTCTGCTATAAATTCCTTGACTGTTGCCAGAGTTTCATTTGTCCGTGCAAGAGATTATTCCACTACACTTTTGTTTTGAGTCTTATAAATGAGTGGAAGGTTTGTGAGGAGCCTTGCCATTGTATATTCATGCTCTAAATGTGCTCTTGTTTCCGTGCTGTTTACTTGTCCTGCTCAATTACATTTCTGGTCAATGGGTTCTCTCACTGTATTCATAATGAAAGATTCAGCAATGATCATGTTTTTCAATGTGGGGTTGTAGTTAAACCTTTTAGTGAGCGATATACTCAAATCCTGGCACTTACATAGAAAAGAAATGATACTTAGAAGCTGGTCTGGCCCTTGCTGAATCATGTCCCAAACTCATTTTCTGTGCATTTTCTGGCACAGAAACAGTAAGTAGTTACTGAAACAGTAAGTGCAGCTTGTCCAAGCTTTCAAAAAGAAATGTAGCCCTGTTTAGCTCCAAAGACTTGATGACTTGCTATCCCTATTTTAAGAATTTCCTATTCAACGATTTCCTTCTTTTCTTCCTTTAAGTAAACTCAAAATAATGGATTCTCTGTAAAGACTCTATTTTACTGCTTGTGGTAAGTTATGTCTCATTAAGGCTTATTCTACACTGTATCACAAAATAAAATACATAAGTAGATTATTCTAGCTGATATTCTTTCCTAGAGTTTGAGCTGAAGATTTTAGAGAAAATAGGCAGATAGATTTCCATAAGATATGATTCATTCTTATCCTGTCATGCTATTGCACTCCTACAGATGCAGAGTTATTGAGAAGGAGAAGCTAAAGTCAGATGTATCACTATTACAGTGGAGTAAAGGGAATCACAGAGGCGTGAGAGAGGTATTGACCAGAACTGATTGGGAAAGAACACTGGCAGGGATGAAGACAGAGCAGCAATGGCTGGAGTTTCTGGGAGCAATTTGTAAGGAGCAGGATAGATACATACTGAAGAAGTATTCTGAAGGGAAGATGACGCAACCATGGCTAACAAAAGAAGACAAAGCCAACATAAAAGCCAAAGAGAGGGCATATAATAGAGCAAAAATTTGTGGGAAGATAGAGGATTGGGAAGCTTTTAAAAACCAACAGAAGGCAATTAGAAAAATCATAAAGAAGGAAAAGATGAAGGTAGGTTGCCAATAATATTAAAGGTGATACAAGAAGTTTCTTCAGATACATAAAGTGTAAAAGAGAGATGAGAGTAGGTATCGGACTGCTGGAAAATGATGTTGGATAGGTAGTAATGGGGACAAGGAAATGATGGATGAAGTGAATAAGTTTTTTGCATCAGTCTTCACTGTAGAAGACACAAGCAATATGGTGAAAGTTCAACCGTGTCGGGGTAGGAAGCTGCCATTACTATGGAGAAGGTTCTCAAAGAGGTGGAAGCATTAGTAATGATCTGCAGTAAAGTTAACAAATTTCACAATATATGCCAGTGATATTCAACCTGATTTGGATTCTGATTCCCTAAAGGTTAATTTGCAAGTTGAGTCTGTAGTGAGGAAGGCAAGTGCAATGTTAGCATTCACTTCAAGAGGATCAGAATATAAAAGCAAGGATGTAATGATGGAGCTTGATAAAGCACTGGTGAGGCCTCACTTGGAGTATTGTGAGCAGTTTTGGATCCCTTTTCTAAGAAAGGATGTGCTGAGATTGGAAAAGGTTCAAAGGAGGTTCATGAAAATGATTCCGGATTGAAAAGCTTGTCATATGAAGAGTGTTTGATAGCTCTGGGCCTGTATTCACTGGAATTCAGAGGAATGAGGGTGACCTCATTGAAACCTATCAAATGTTAAAATGCCTCGATAGTGGATGTGGAGGGTATGTTTCCTGTGGTGGGGGAGTCTAAGACCAGAGAACAGAGCCTCAGAATAGAGGGTGTACTTTTAGAATGGAAATGAGGAGGAATTTCTTTAGCCAGAGTGTGGTGAATATGTGGAATTCATTGCCACATGTGGCTGTGGAGGTCAAGTTATCAGGTATATAAAAAATAAATACATCCTGGGAGAATGCCACGGCGACCAGGTTGCAGGCATTGAGCATGGATCTGTGGTGTAGAAGCAAAAGAGAGAGAAGAAGGGAGCAGTAGTGATAGGGACTCAAAGGTGAGGAGAACAGACAGGAGATTCTATGGATGTGAAAGTGACACCCAGATGGTATGTTAGCTCCCCGGTGCCAGGGACAGGGATGTCTCAGATCGTGTCCACAACATTTTGGAGAGGGAAGGAGAGCACCCAGATACTTTGGTACATATTGGTACCAATGACATAGGAAGGAAAAGCATTGAGGTCCTGAACAGAGAATTTAGAGAGCTAGGTGGAAAGCTGAGAAGCAGATTAGTAATTTCTGGATTGCTGACTGTGCCACATGCCGGTGAGGGTAGAAGCAGGATGATGTGGCAGATAAATGCATGGCTGAGAAGCTGGTGCAGGGGGCAGGGCTTCAGGTTCTTGGAACATTGTGATCTCTTCTGGGGGAGGTATGACCTGTTCAAAACTGACGGGTTGCGCCTGAACCCAAGGTGGACCAATAATCTCATGGGCAGGTTCATTAGAGCTGTTCGGGAGGGTTTAAACTAATTTGACAGATTACAAGTAGGATAGATAAAGGGGATGTAGTGGATGTTGTATATTTTGACTTTCAGAAGGCCTTTGACAAGGTGCCAAACATGAGGCTGCTTACCAAGAAAAGAGCCCATAGTATTACAGGGAAGTTACTGACTTGGTTAGAATATTGGCTGATTGGGAGGAGGCAGCAAGTGGGAATAAAAGGATCCTTTTCTGGTTGGCCGCCAGTGACTAGTGGTGTTTCGCAAGGATTGGTGTTGGGACCACTTCTTTTTATGCTGTATATAAATGATTTAATGATGGAATAGATGGCTTTGTTGCCAAGTTTGCAGATGAGCCGAAGATTGATGGAAGGTCAGGTAGTGTTGAAGAAACAGGCAGGATGCAGAAGGACTTAGAAAGATTAAGAGAATGGGCAAGAAAGTGGCAAATGAAATACAATGTTGGAAAATGCATGGTCATGCACTTTGGTAGTAGAAATAAATGTGCAGACTATTTTCTAAATGGGAAGAAAATCCAAAAGAAATGCACAGGAACTTGGGAGTCCTTGTGCAGAACACCCTAAAGATTAACTTACAAGTTGAGTTGGCGGTGAGGAAGGCAAATGCCATGTTAGCATTCATTTCAAGAGGTCTAGAATACAAGAGCAAGGACGTGATGCTGAGACTTTATAAGGCACTGGTGAGGCCTCACCTTGAATATTGTGAACAATTTTGGCCCCTCATCTTAGAAAAGATGTGCTGGCATTGGAGAGGGTCCAGAGGAGGTTCACAAGGATGATTCCAGAAATGAAAGGGTTATCACATGAGGAACGTTTGATGTCTCTGGGTCTGTACCCGCTGGAATTCAGAAGGATGAAGGGGGGAATCTCATTAAAACCTTTCAAATATTGAAAGGCCTAGGCAGAGTAGATGTGGAAAGGATGTTTCCCATGCCGGGGGAGTCTAGGACAAGAGGGCACAGCCTCAGCATAGAAGGCCGCCCTTTCAAAACAGAGATGCTGAGAAATTTCTTTAGGCAAAGGGTGGTGAATTTGTGGAATTTGTTGCCACATGCAGCTGTGGGTTGGTAATTGGGTTTACTAAGGCAGAGATTGATAGGTTCTTGATTGGACATGGCATCAAAGGTTACGGGGAGAAGGCTGGGGAGTGGAGTCAAGGAGGAGAAACAAAAGGATCAGCCATGATTGAATGGCAGAGCAGACTCGATGGGCCAGATGGCCTAATTCTGCTCCTATGTCTTATGGTCTTATATTTAAGGCAGAGGTTGACAGATTTTTAATTAGTCAGAGCATGAAGACATCTGGGAGAAGGCAAGAGACTGGAACTGAGAGGGAAAATAGATCAATCATGAGGAAATGGCAGAGCAGACTTGATGGGCCAAACAGCCTAATATCTTATAGTCTTATGGTCCATAGGAATCCACAGGACATTTATTAGAACAACAAAGTTCAAGGGTAGAGATTATCTAATTTAGGGCAGTTTTACCTCTCCTAATCTTTTATGTACATGTTAGTACAAATTGAATTGACTTTATTACTTATATCCTTCACATACAGGAGGAGTAAAAACCTTTATGTTTCATCTCCATCTAAATGTGAAATGTACCATTTATAGTCATTTATAATAACTAGTATGTACAACAGGACAGTCAATAGAGCATAGAAATACAATTGTATCAGTGTGAATTAATCTGTCTGATGTCCTGGTGGAAGAAGCTGTCTCGGAGGCTATTGGTACTGACTTTAATGCTGCAGTACCATTTCCCAGATGGTAGCAGCTGGAACAGTTTGTGGTTGGGGTGACTTGGATCCCCAATGATCCTTTGGGCCCTTTTTACGCACCTGTTTCTGTAAATGTCCTGCATAATGGGAAGTTCACATCTACAGACAGGCTGGGCTGCCCACACCACTCTCTGCAGAGTCCTGCGATTGAGGAAAGTACAGTTCCCACACCAGGGAGTGATGCAGCCAGACAGGATGCTCTCAATTGTGCCCCTGTAAAAGTCCTTAGGATTTTGGGACCCATACCAAATTTCTTCAACCATCTGAAGTGAAAGAGGTGCTGTTGTGCCTTTTTCACCACACAGCCAGTATGAACAGACTAATGATGTTGATGAGACTGTTCAACTTTTTATCCTGAGAAATCAGAATATAATTTATTTCGGTCAAAAAATGGAACACATCAAACTCTTTTCTCGTACACCTCCATTTTTAGCTTTCACCGCCCCTCTTTCACGTACAAATACCGCTCTCAGTCCATCCAAAGATATTATGCAATTATAGAGGCAAGATGAGCAAATCAGGATATGATACAAATCTCCACGATCTCTCTGAATGACAGCCGTCAGAGCTGAATGATTTCCTCCTGTCCTGATGTCCCTTTCTTGGGGTTATTCAGAATCTTGGAATTTTGGAGCCAATATAAATCTAATTTTAATTATTATCGTAATTTATGATCCACAAGCAGTTTTCTCAGTGGTATAATTTCAGGGGATCAGTCCTGAGTTGAGCACATTTCCTGTTGCAGGAAAGCTGCATCCATCATCAAAGACCTCCATCATACAGGCCATGTTCTCTTCTCACTACTGTCATCAGGAAGAAGGTACAGGAGCATCAGGTCCCATGCCACCAGGTTCAGGAACAGTTATTAACCCTCATCCATCAGGCTCTTGAATCAGAGGGGACAACTTCAATCAACTTCACTCACTCCATCACTGAACTGTTCCCAACTGTGCTACTCCAAAGAGCGCTATATGAGGACATTCCTACCCTCAGCCATTGGGCTCTATAATGAGTCAACCTATAGCCGGGGAAGTGATGACCCATTCCTATTAGGCAGTTTGAGGTAACTTTTTTTATTGTTTCTACTTCTCTTCTAATATTTACATATCTGTGCACTTGTAATGCTACTGTGACACTGTAATTTCCTTTGGGATCAATAAAAGTATCTTCCCACAACATATGGACTTACTTTCAAGGACTCTTCATCTCATCTTCTCAATACTTATTGATTAATTGTTTATTATTATTGTTATTATTTCTTTCTTTTCTCTTTCTTTTTGTATTTACACAGTTTGTTGGGTTTTTTTGCAGATTGGTTGCCATTTGCCTTGAAGGATGCAGTCTTTCATTGATTCTTTTGTTTCTTGTATTTACTGTGATTGCCTGCAAGAAAATGAATCTCAGGGTTGTTATTGGTGACATAGATGTACTTTCATAATAAATTTACTTTGAACAATGAACAACCCCATTGACTTAATGTTTGGCTGATGCTTGTGCAAACATCTTATGGTCACCATTTTGAAAACTATATCTTACAGGAAGTATTGTTTATTTGCAAAGGTGTGCTTTTAACTTCAGTTTTACTGTTTGCAAATTACAATTTGCATTAAGAGCTGAAGATTGGTTGTTGTTTGAATTAATTTCTGCTATATTTGCATATTTCAGGATATTTCCTAACAAGGTATAGCCACACATTTTAATTTTCTTCAGCAAAGAATACGGGGGCAGTCTTCTGATTTTGTTACAGACTTTTTAATTTCAAATCTCATTGAAAGTTCAACCAAGGAGCCATCTTTGTGTACAAAAGAGATCTGCATCCTACGAATGAACCTAGTTTTTATCTCCAGATTCTAAAACAATTTGACATTATTAAAAGCTATTTTGTACTTCTTTCTTGGAACATAAGTAACGTCTTAATTGAAGAAGCAAACCATTATATAAGCAAAAATAATGACTAAATTCTCATTCCAATTACTTACAGAAATGATTAAACAAATTATTTTAAATCTAAAGTATCAGTCTCTTGTTCTAGCATGGAGGAGTTAGTATAGTGAATGAGTATTTCAACATTCTGAAATGCAATTTCCTTTTGTGACAAGTTCCCTTGGCCACTCCTTAATCACCACCAACAGAACCCTTCCTTTCCTGTGACACCTTTCCATGCAACCATAGATTATGCCTCTTCGTCATATCCCTTACACGCTGGTTGCTTCTTTAGTTACCACTGTTCAATATGGGCTTTCCTGGGTTATGAGTACTATTCATGGACATCTTGTGCATACAGACAGGCTTCATAAATATTAAATTCAAATGAGAACTACTCCTGGGGGGAAAATTGTTTGCATATAACCTCCACACAATAATTAGACAATATAGTCTCTGAAGAATACAGGTGGATATTTTTATCTTGGAAGGTTACTTAAGTGAGTTGCTTTGGATTTGAGAAGCAATCACTTCTGTTGATATTTGTGGAACAATACTGCTAAACAGTGTGAGATCTACTGATACATCAATCCCATCAAAACCACCCATTGAGCATGGGACATCCTGATTTTGTACCATTGTAACTGGGCAGGAAAAGACAAGTAAATGTTAATGTTAACTAGCCCTCAACAACACCACCCATTACAATATTGTGGAAGTATCATTACCAGCTCCAGTGAGTGTCCATAATTTGGAAAATACACTCAAAGTTGGTCAAAATTGACTTATGGATATCTGTAAAATATAATCCATTCATAGTCTGATGATGGCCTGAATCTCCTTTCTTGAGGATGGTTAAAATTGCAGCATCTTAGGTTTTCTGGAATGTATCCTCATCTTCCAGATTTGGGTAATGAGGCTGTGGATTTATGGTCAGAGATCCTCACTGCAGAGCTTTGGAATTTCTGCAGGAAGACTATCTGTTTATTGGGCATTATTATTTTCCAAGTGTCAGTCAAGACTGATGATGAGCCAGACTCAAATAGACTGATGTGAGGTGTCCTTGCATCAAAGACAGAACCATGGATGAGCATGGTATTAAAGTATTCTTTCCAGACCATATTGACTGGTTTTCTGTTCCTGATGAGTTCTCCGTGCTATAGGACTTGCACAAGTCATCAATGTAGTTGCAACTGATGGCGATGCTCGAAGAGCTGGCATTGACTCAGGGGTTTGCATGGCCCATCTCTATGTCAGATATGTAAATACTTTTCATAAGTTACCATAAAAATAAACCCTACTGAAAAATGCACATCTGTGCATTGAAATAGATGCAAGTCAGAACATTTGTCCCTTAATGCTCAACCTTTCAGTTCATATATAGGTTTTACGTTACTTTTCCCATTGCCACTCCATTAGCTACCCTGGCACTCTGGTTCCAATCCCCCTGCAACTCTAGTTTAAACCCCTTGAAGTAGACTAGCAAACTTTCCTGCAAGCATATTGGTCTCTGTCCAGTTTAGGTCCAAACCATCCTGTTTGTACGGGTCCCACCTTCCCTGGAAGAGACCCCAATGATTCAAAAGTCTGAAGCCCTCCCTCTTGCACTATCTCCTTAGCCATGTGTTATGCTGTATGATCTTCCTATTTCTAGCCTTACTAGTACATGGCATGGGTATCAATTCTGAGATTACCAGGTCCTGTACTTTAACTTAGCACCTAACTCGCTGAACTAACTGTACAGGATCTCATCACCCTTCTTGTCTATGTCATTGTTATCAACATGGCCCACAAGCTCTGGCTGCTCACATACCCCTTATGGACTTGGTCCAAGATGCCTCTGGCACCTGGGAGGCAACTTTCCATCCAGGAATCTCATTCTCGTCTACAGAGCATCCTGTCTGTTTCCCTAACCAATGAATCCCCCATCACACAGCTCACCTCTTCTGTCCCATCCCTTGTGAGTCACAGAGCCAGACTCAGTGCCAGACAATTGACTGCTGTGGCTTTCCTCTGCTAGATCATTCCCCCAATAATAACTGTATACTTATAATTGAGGGAATTGGCCACAAGGGTAATCTGCACAGTCTGCCTATCTCATTTCCCTCTCCTGATGGTCACCCAGTTACCTCTTTTCTGCATCTTAGGAGTAACTACCTCCCTGTATCTCCTGTGAATCAATCACCCTGCAACCGCACCCCCCCCCCCATCTCCTGTTTGATGTGAAGGTCATCCAGCTCCAGCTCCAGCTCCAGCTCCAGTTCCTTAAAGAGATCTGTAAGAAGCTGTAGCCAGATACAGTTCTTGCAGGTGTAGTCATCATGGATATTGGGAGTCTCCTTATCGACCCAGCTCCTGCAAGAGGATCATTCCACTGTCCTTATTGTCATTTCCACTGTTCTAACTGTGCAATAAGAAAGAAAAAATGAAAGGGACACTTAGCAGAAATTTACTTCAGCCTCCACCTCTTCATACTGAAGCCTCTTAAGTCAAAGCCTCAACGCCCTTCTAACCCTCAGTCACTCAGACTATAGCCGCACCCACAATGGCTACTCGCTTAAATCAAACTTCTTTTCATTGGCTCTTTAAAAGTGTCCATTAGCATTGATTGTTCCAGCCACTCCTACCTGCCTTCTTCTTTGAGAATCCTTTGGCATTCAGTGTATGTGCTTCCACTTCCAAGTTATGAAATGCTGATTAAGTCAGTATGCCATCTAATGGCTGCCACACTGTGGGCAGAAGGTGGATGATGAGTGGGTGGTGCCAAACCTCCATGTGCTCCCAACAAATCAAGTTAAACTTGTCAATGCTGCCTTACATCATCCTGCCTTTTGTACAGTCTGAGACCAGAGATCCTCAAAATTCAGTCGGGAAGTTATATTCTTGAAGAAGGCTTTGAAAACATACTTGAAAACTTTCTTCCATTAACACAGTAACCTCTCATCATCTCAGAAAAATGTGTTTATTTCAAGAGCTTCCATGCAAGCAAGGTCAGCCTTTTGGCACCGACAGTGTAGTTAGGTCCACACTGCTAGGGTGCCGGCCTGGGAAGGGACACCAATGGCGGTTCTCTTATTTTGAAAACGGATTTGAAGGATTATGAAGAAACTGCATTAGTACTATGTCACTGGTGCTTTGAAATGCCTGGTGTAGGAAGTCCATGTGTTGGAGATATACAGGGAGGCATTAATCACTGCCTAGTAGATCATGTACTGTACCTGCAACTATGCTTGAGTATTTAATTTGCCATAACCTTGATTATAGTTGTATCCATACATGATGTATGCCCAAACAGCCACATAAATCTTTCTAGGACCTTCTCCATACTGCTCCTTCCTCAATCAATGTTCTTTCATAACAATCTTGATTACTTCCAAGCCACGTTCTCCTGATATTGTTCTGAGCCAAGCCTTTTATCATTTGCTCATCAGCTTGTCTCATGTATTATCGTTCAGATCTGTATAATAATTTGGGGGAAGAAAATCTCTTCCTGTAAATTTATTTTGGATTTGATCTATATCATTTGCAAATTAACTGTTCACAATCTTGTCATGTAAGTGGTACAGTAGCATAATGGTTAAATTACTAAACTTGCTGTGGAAGTTCAGACTATTGATTCAGGGGCATAGTTTGAATCAGTAGTAGCTGGGGAATTTAAATTCAAGTAATCAAGTGAATTAGGATTGAGAGCTAGTGTCTGTAATGGTAACTGTATAACTAATAGATTTTTCTAAAATTCTGTCTGCTTCGTTAATGCTCTTCAGGTGGAAAATCCTTACCTGCTCTGGCCTATATCTGGCTCCAGACCCAACAGAGTGGTTGCTCAATTCCAGGAACAATTAGGATCAGATGTGCTGCACTACCAGTCCCATCCATGTCCTCTGAGTGAATAAATAAATGTCATCTCTTTTGCAAAGTTTGTGATTACTAATATTGAATAAATCATGCAAAAAGATGTAGCCTTGTTGCCATCTTAATCTATCGTTGGCATAAACCCTTCTGTTTGTTTCCTGTTCAGTCTGAATCCATGGACTCTTAAAATGGACTAAACAATTGTAAATTTAAAAAATTATATTGTTTCAAATATCTGGAAAAGCACAAAAAAATCACATCACCATCATTGTCATGAACTACTGTATATGTTTAAATCTCCTCTACCCTTTATCTTTACTCTTTCTCCTCCTGTTTCCATTCATTAGAGGATTTTTCTGTTCCAAACTTCTCCTGAAAAGAAGTCTAAAATAAGCAATTATTGTATATCTCAAAATAGGCAGAATCACTAAGGAATAAACAGTCCCATTGCCCATATGTGATCAGGTCCTCATTTAACTACCTCATGGATTTACTTTCTTTTATCCTTATTGAAAGTTCTTAACTAATATTAAATAAATCAAGCAGCAGGGTGTAACCATTCTGAGTCCATTGATTCATAAAGTAGACCATATACTCTTAAATTTAAAAAATTATATTGTTTCAAAAATTTGGAAAAGCATGAAAAACACAATTGGTATTAACTCTGATTGCATGGTATCTTTGGTATCCTAGAGGGGGACAGCACTGAAAGGGGACATCTCAGCCTATCTAGTCCATATGATGCCTAATCCCAATGCATGCATGAGGCCCGTAACCCTTTACTATCTTCCAATCTAAATGCCTTTTACAAATTGCAATTGTATCTGTTTCTACCACCTCTTCTGCCATGAACCTACCAACCTCAGTGTAAAAAAACTCCTTCTTCTGCTTGCCTTTAAATTTCTCCCCTCTCACTTCAAAACCCAAGACTTTGAGTTCTAGACTCCTTTGCCATGGGAGAGGCAATCTGTACTCCTCACACTTCTGTAGACCCCTATAAGGTCAATATATATACCATCTGGAAATCAGATTCCTTATAAGAAGATACCTTATCAATTAGACTTTATTCACACCACTATTAAGACTGGGGGAACAGTGACAAGGTCAGACAAAGACAACATGAATTTATGAAAGGGAAATCAAGCTTGAAAATCTACTGTAATTTTTTGAGGATAGAACTAGTAGAGTTGATGAAGGAGAACAAGTAAATGTGGTGTCCTTGGACTTTCAAAAAATTTTCAATGTTATCCCATATAAGAGATTAGTGTGCAAAATTAAAGAACAGGAGACTGAGCTCGGGTACTAATATTGACAGAGACCAGGTTGGCAGACAGAAATCAGAGCATAATGTTAAAAAGTAACAGGTAATGGGGTCTTGAGTGGTTCAATGCTGACACTACAATTAGCATGGCAGTTAACACAACAGCTTTACAACGCCAACCATCAGGGCTTGATTCCTGCTGCTGTCTGTAAGGAGTTTGCATGTTCTCCATGTGAATGTGTAGCTTTCCTCCAGGTGCTCTGGTTTCCTCCCATGTTCCAAAGATGTACAGTACAGTCAAGATGAAGCATCAGTGAGTTGTGGGCATGCTATGTTACCGCTGGAAGCACAGTGACACTTATTGGCTGCCGCGAACACAATCATCGCTGATTTGTTTTGACACAAATAATGCATTTCACTGTTTCGATGCACATGTGACCAATAAAGCTAGTCTTTAAAAATCTTTATCTGCAGCATTCATTAATGATTTAAAATAGAAAATTAGATGTAATATATTTAAATTTACTGATGACACAAAGGAATTTGAACCGTGAGGAGGATCCAGTGCAGTTTTGAACAGGTTAAGCGGTGGGCAAATGCATGGCAGGTGCAGAATCAGTGGCAAAAACAGGAAGGCAGATTATAAGACCATAAGATATAGGAGCAGAAGTGGCCATTCAGCATACAGAGTCTATTCCAGCATTCAATCATTGGCTGATTCAATTCTTCCAGTCACCCCCACTCCCCTGCCTTCTCCCCATACCCTTTGATGCCCTGGTTAATCAAGAACCTATCTATCTCTGCCTTAAATGCACCCAATGTCTTGGCCTCCACAGCCGCTCGTGGCAACAAATTCCACAGATCTAGCACCCACTAACTGAAGTAATTTCTCCCCATCTCTGTTCTAAGTAGACGTCCTTCAATCCTGAAGTCACGCCCTCTTGTGCTAGACTCCCTTACCATGGGAAATAACTGTACCATATCCAATCTGTTCAGGCATTTTAACACTCAGAATGTTTCTATGAGATCCCCCTCATTCTCCTGAACTCCAGGGAATGCAGCCCAAGAGCTGTCAAACATTCTTCATTTGGTAACCCTTTCATTCCTGGAATCATTCTCATGAATCTTCTCTGAACCCTCTCCATTGTCAGTATATCCTTTCTAAAGTAAATTAGGGGGTGCATGGGGTGGCTAGGAGGGGTATCACGTCTGGTGGTGGGCCCGCCATGCCCTTTTTCAGAGCAGCTCGTCCACCTTTGGTCCCCACCTGGCGCTCAGCTCTCACCTGTGGCTCCAAGTAACTGCAGCACGCGCAGCGGCCACACCCCGGTAAACCGTCTCGGCAGACGGGCCAAACCAGGTGAGGGTAGCCGACGGGTCTTCGACCCTCGGTGAGGTAGGGGATCTGCCTATCCCAGCGTATGAAGTCTGGCCCTGGCAGAAGGAGCGGAGGAGACCAATTAATGATCCAACGGTCAAGAAGGCAGGCCAGCAGGCATTGGTGGAGCGCTAAGAGCATGACAAGACACTTAGATGTCCTGGTCATCCACTGCAAGAGGTGGTGATCTCTTTAAACTCACCCGGCAGAAGGCAAAAGCAAACCACTGCTGTAACCTGCCGAGTACATGATTTTCCAATATGTCAGAGCAGCATGGAGGGAAATTGTCCACCAATTGGAATTTTCAGATGCTACCTAAAGCGAAAGTAAGGAGCCCAAAACTGCACGTAATGCTCCAAGTGTGGTCTCACGAGTGCTTTATAAAGCTTCAACGTCACATCCCTGCTCTTATATTCTATACCTCTAGAAATGAATGCCAACATTCCATTCACCTTCTTCACCACCGACTCAACCTGGCAGTTAACCTTTAGTGTATCCTGCACAAGGACTCCCTAGTCCCTTTACATCTCTGCATTTTAAATTCTCTCTCCATCTAAGTAATAGTCTGCCCATTTATTTCTTCCACCAAAGTGCATGACCATACACTTTACAACATTGTATTTGCCACTTCTTTGCCCATTCCCCTAAACTATCCAAGTCTCTCTGCAGGCTCTCTGTTTCCTCAGCACTACCTGCTCCTCCACCTATCTTTGTATCATCGGCAAATCTAGCCACAAAGCTATTAATCCCATAGTCCAAATCATTGACATGCATCGTAAAAAGCAGTGGTCCCAATACTGAGCCCTGTGGAACTCCACTGGTAACCTGCAGCCAGCCAGAATAGGATCCCTTTATTTCCCCTTTCTGCTTTCTGCCGATCAACCAATGCTCCACCCACGCTAGTAACTTCCCTGTAATTCCATGTGCCCTTATCTTGCTAAGCAACCTCCTGTGTGGCACCTTGTCAAAGGCCTTCTTAAAATCCAAGTACACCGCATCCACTGCATCTCCTTTGTCTACCCTGCTTGTAATTTCCTCAAAAAAAATGCAGTATATTTGACAGGCAGGATTTTCCTTTCAAGAAACCATGCTGGCTTTGTCCTATCTTGTCATGTGCCTCCACATACACCGTAATCTCATCCCTAACTATCGATTCCAACAACGTTCCAACCACTGGTGTCAGGCTAATATGTCTATAGTTTCCTTTCTGCTGCCTCCCACCCTTCTTAAATAGCGGAGTAACATTTGCAATTTTCCGGTCATCCAGTACAATGCCAGAATCTATTGATTCTTGAAAAATCATTGTTAATACCTCCACAATCTCTCCAGCTACTTCCTTCAGAACCCAAGGGTACATTCCATCAAGTCCAGGAGATTTATCCACCCTCAGACCATTAAGCTTCCTGAGCACCTTCTCAGTCGTAATTTTCACTGCACAAACTTCACTTCCCTGACACTCTTGAATGTCCAGTATACTGCAGACATCTTCCACTGTGAAGGCTAATGCAAAATGCGCTTTCTGTCATGTCTGCGTCTCTCATTACAATATCTCCAGCATCATTTTCTATTGGTCCTATATCTACCCTTAACTCTCTTTTTCCCTTTATATACATAAAAAAGCTTTTAGTATCTTCTTTGATATTAGTCACTAGCTTCCTTTCATAATTCATCTATTCCTTCCTAATTACCTTCTTAGTTTCCTTCTGCAAGTTTTTAAAAACTTCCCAATCCTCTATCTTCCCACTAGCTCTGGCTTCCTTGTGTGCCCTCTCTTTTGCTTTTACTTTGGCTCTGACTTCACTTGTCAGCCATGGTAGCACCCTTCTTCCATTCAAAAATTTCTTCTTATTTGGAATATATCTGTCTTGCACTTCCCTCATTTTTCGCAGAAACTCCAGCTATTTCTGCTCTGCTGTCCTTCCTGCTAGTGTCCCTTTCCAGTCAACTTTGGCCAGTTCCCCTCTCATGCTATTGTAAATTCCTTTATTTCAATGAAATCCCAACACCTTGGAACCTAGATTCTCCTTCTCAAATTTCAAAGTGAACTCCATCATGTTGTGATCACTGTTCTCTAAGGGTTCCTGAACCTTAAATTTTGTTATCACCTCCGGATCATTGAAGAAACACCCAGTCCAGCACAGCCGATCCCCTAGTGTACTCAGCAAAAAATTGTTCTAAAAAAGCCATCCCTTAGACATTCTACCAATTCTCTCTCTTGAGGTCCACTACTTGCCTGGTCTTCCCAATCCACTTTCATGTCAAAATCCCCAATGATTATCATGACATTGCCTTTATGACATGCCTTTTCTATCTGCTGCTGTAATTTGTAATCCACATCCTGGCTGCTGTTTGGAGGCCTGTACACAACTGCCATTAGGGTCCTTTTACCCTTGCCATTTCTTAACTCAACCCATAGAGACTCTACACCTTCTGATCCTTTGTCATCCCTTTCTAATGATTTCTTATACACGGGCCACACCACCCCCTCTGCCTAGTAACCTATCTTTCCGATATACTGATAAGGCATGTCCTTGGACATTTAGCTCCCAACGGCAGCCATCCTTCAGCCAAATTTCAGAGATGGCCCCAACATCATACTTGCCAATCTGTAGCTATATTTCAAGATCATCCATTTTATTTCTTGTACTGCGTGCATTAAATGTAACACTTTCAATCCAGTATTTGTTGCTTTCTATTTTAACTGAATAGCCACAGACTGGGAAAGGGGGAAGTGCAACAAGATCAGTCCTTGTGCAGTTAAGGTAAGCATCAGGTGCAGTGGCAGTTAAGGCAAATGGCACATTAGCTTTAATGGCAAGAGGATCTGTGTAAAGGACCAGGAGTGTCTTGCTGCACTTGTACAGGGCCTTCATGAGACCACACCTGGACTACTTTCTAAAGTTTTAGTCTGCTTATCTGATGACAGATGTCCTCATAGAAACATAGAAAACCTACAGCACAATACAGGCCCTTTGGCCCACAATGCTGTGCCAAACATGCACTTACTTTAGAAATTACCGAGAGTTACCCATAGCCCTCTATTTTTCTAGGCTCCATGTACCTATCCAGGAGTCTCTTAAAAGACCCTATTGTTAGAAGACCTCCACCACCATTGCCAGCAGTCCATTCCACGCACTCACCACTCTCTGTGTAAAAGAACTTACCCCTGACATCTCCTCTGTACCTACTTCCAAGCACCTTAAAATTGTGCCCTCTTGTGATAGCCATTTCAGCCCTGGGAAAAAGCCTCTAGCTATCCACACGATCAATGCCTCTCATCATCTTATACACCTCTATCAGGTCACCTCTCATCCTCCGTCGCTTCAAGGAGAAAAGGCCAAGTTCACTCAACCTATTCTTATAAGGCATGCTCCCCAATCCAGGTAACATCCTTGTAAATCTCCTCTGCACCCTTTCTATAGCTTCCTCTCTGTGGACCAAATTGCAACAGGAGATTCAGTCTGATTCCTGGAATAACGAAAATGATGTGCTGTATGAAGCGAGGTTGGGTTCATGATTCCTATATTTTGTAGAGTTTATAAGAATGAGAGTGGATCCAGACAGTACTGGATTCACTAGGTGCAAGAAAGGTGTTCCTGATGTTGTTGGATTTAAGGACCCAGGGTCAGAAATTGTGGATAAAGGGTAAATGTATGCGTTAGTTTTTTTATTATTGTGAGCTTTTGTATGCCACCCAAACAGATTGAGGTAGTACAAGGGAAATGCAATAACCAATGTAGAATATAGTGTTATGGTTACAGCAAAAGTGCATTTGCAGGCAGACAATAAGGTGCAAAGCCAAGACAAGACACATTGTGAGGTCAAGGGTCTATCTTAAAGTACAAATGGTCAAGTAATAGTCTAAGAACAGCGGGACATCCTTGCCCCGGTGATACATGTTTAAGGCTTTTCATTTTCTGACCCAATGGAAGGGGAGAAAAGAATGTGTTAGATTATGCAGCCTTTTATTATGTTGGCTGCATTACCGAGGCCATACAGGAGTGGGAAGAGGCAACATTTCTATGTGCTGGAGGTGGTAAACCTATAAAATTCTCCTGTGAAACCTGTTGAAGCCAAATCATTAAAATATTGCATATACTGCAATTACAATCAAGTGAGTTCTGTGAGAAATATAGAGGGTGCAGAGAGTACTTAAGAAAGAGATTAGGAGGGCAAAAAGAGGTGATGAAACATCCTAGGTAGTTAAGATTAAGGAGAATCCTGAATCATTTTGTAAGTATACCAGACGTAAGAGGGTTATTCTATGTGTAGAGCCAGGAGATGTTGGTGAGGTCCTAAATGAACTATTCTTACCTGTATTTACCAAAAAGGACACTTTATTACATACACCTGTACACTTGTTCTTTAATGCAAAATATCTAATCAGCTAATCATGTGGCAGCAATTCAATGCATACAGGCATGCAGACATGGTCAAGGCTTTAGCTGTTGTTCAAATCAAGCATTGGAATAGGGAAGAAATGTGATCTAAGTGACGTTCACTGTGGAATGATTGTTGGTGCCAGGTAAAGTGTGAGTATTTCAGAAACTGCTGATCTCCTGGGATTTTCACACACAATAGTCTCTAGAGTTTATAGAGAATGGTGCTGGGGAAAAAAAATCCAGAGAGCTGCAGTTCTGTAAGCAAAATTGCCTTGTTATTGAGAGAGGCCAGAGGAGAACGGCCAGACTGGTTCAAGCTGACAGGAGGGTGACCACGCGTTACAACAGTGGTGTGCATCTCTGAATGCACAACACGTCAAACCTTGAATTGTATGTCGGTGTGGTCTTTCATTGAATCTATTACGTTTATTTGATTTATTGAATACACCAACAAGAAAATGAACCTGAGGGTTATGTATGGTGATATATATACTTTGATAATAAATTTACTTTGAACTTTGAACAGCAGCAGAAGGTCACAAACATATACACAGTGGTACCTATTAAAGTGCCCAATGAGTGTAAAGCATACTGAGTTAAGGAAACATTGAAGAATGTGAATGTGCTGGAGATAGTGCAGAAGAGATTCATTGGGATGTTGCATGGATTGAAGGACTTTTATTATTGGGAGAGATTGGATAGTCTCGGCTTGTTTTCCCTGGAACAAAGAAAACAAGCATGACTTGATAGCAGTTTGTAAAATTATAATAAATGTGCTGTAATTAGGGCAAAGAGACAACACCTTTTTCCATTGTTAGGACCATCAGAAACAGGAAACGATTGTTTGTAAGAAGCAGTTTTAAAGCAGTCTGACAGGGGTGTTTTGAATGCAATGTTTTGAATGTGGTTGGTATATGGAACCTGCAGATGGAGGACATGATGATGAAGTAAGATATAATCACAATGCTTAAGAGGCAGTTAAACAAACACTATATGAGCCAGGGCATAAAGAATATGGTCCCAGTGCAGGCAAATGGGATTTATGCATGGGAAAGAAGGCCAGTTTGCACATGATAGACCAAAGGGCTTGTTTCTCTGCAGTTCCCAAAATAATGACTGTTTATTCCTCTCCAGAGATACTGCCCAACCTGATGAGCTCTGTGTATGTTGCTCTGGAGTTATTTATAGTTTTTGCTGATTTTTTATTTATAGATGCAGCGTGATAACTGGCACTTCTGACTCAATGAGCCGTGCCACCCAATTACACCAACGTGACCAATTAACCTACTAACTTGTACGTCTTGGAACGTGGGCGGAAACTGGAGCACCCGGAGGAAACCCATGCGACCATGGAGATAACATACAAACTCCTTACGAACAATGGCGGAGTTCAGCCTGAATAGCGTTACACTAACCAACCAGGCCAGTTCTTGGGGCAAAGAGGAGACAGTAGCAACAGACCACTGAATTCTGATGATCAGCTATGGTCATTCTGAATGACAGTGCTAACTCAAATGCAGCCTGGTATGGAAACACCATTGCCCTTGGATGGAAAATCCTACAAAAAGTATTGGATATGGCCCAGTTCATCGTGAATAAAGTCCTCCCACCACCACCACTGAGCACATCTATTCAGGGCCTCAACACAGAGAAGCAGCCTCCATCACCAGGGACCCCCTCCACCGAGCTCATGCTCGCTTCCATCGGGAATGTGGTACATGAGCCTCAGGACTCATGCCACCAGATTCAGGGACAGTTATTACCCCTCAACCATCAGGCTCTTGAACCAGAGGGGATAACTTCATTTAACTTCACTTGCCTCCTCACTGAACCATTCCCACAACCTGCAGACTCACTTTAAATAATTTATTAATATTTTTATTTTTTCTCAGCTCCACCTGGTAAAATCTGAGGTACGGGCATAGCTAAGCACATTCACTTCGCAATAGCTAGAAACTTTCAGACTATTCTAGTGGTGTTTAGTTTTGTGGCTTTCTGGAGATTTACATATATATTGTTGAGTAGGCCTAGTTTTTTTAATGCTGTTGTGTAGTGCCTTTTGGGATGATACACAGTTGTAAATATTACTATCGGAACGACGTATACCCTGTTCATGTTCCATAGTCTTTTAATTTCCTCTTTTAATTCAGCATATTTCTAATGTTTTTTGCTTATTGATTTCTATATGTTATGTGTGTTTTAAAAGGCTATAATTATTAACTAAGTTGTTCTTGCTTGTGTATCCTGTAATATTATATCCAGATGGTTATTGTTGATTGTCCTATCCGTGATAATAGATGGGTCATAATATAATTTGTAGGACTCTGACTCTGAAACTAGATCAGGTTTGTATTTAGAGTAAGGTATGGTGTCTTTTATGATTTTGTATTTTAAGGCAAGATTTTGGTGAATGATGTTTACCACTTGATTGTAAGTAATCATATAGAGTTAAACTGCTGCAGGATCCTGTAATGTATTGGATTATTTTTCTGCTTTCTTTGTGCATTTTCTGGATTTATCATCTTGAATTTGTTGGTCTTATACTATGTATTTTGATAATTTTTTTGTTAATCACCTGGTCTTGTATTACCAAAAGGAACCCCTCTGTGCCTGGGAATGTCTTCGACCCTGAGCCAGGCATTCAATGCTTCTTTGTTGACATCTAGTCTGCTCAGATCGTGGTGATGTCTTTCATGGAGGGTCATGCTCTTCCATTGGTTAACCTTTTTTTCCATAACATAATTTCATCATTTTTCTGGGTTGTGTTTTCATTTAAAATTGGTGGTGTGTACTTCTTATCAGAATTGCATATGCTCGTGTGGATTGCTGATCCTGTTTTCATTGATGAAAATATATCCTTAGAAGTTTTGTCTGACTGTTGAGATAAATTTTTAATATCTGTTATTCCTCTTTCTCTTCTAGGTAGTGTTAATCCAAGTACATTTACATGTGAATGGTGTTTTCCAAAATTTGTCATTTCGGTTCTTATTTTTCTTTGTAAATTTTCCAGATTGGTTTGAGACCAACATATTATGCCAAAAGAATATGTTTAATATGGGTATAGCAAAAGTGTTTATTATATTTGTTATATTTTCACTATTGAGCTGTGTTTGACTGATTGTCTTAAGCCTTGCAGTAAATTCTGTTGAAAGTTTTCCCTTTATCACACCACAATTTATTTTCTCTGCTTGTTGATATCCCAAATATGCATATGTTTCATATTCATCCACTGGTTGTATTGTATCCTGCTGCTCTGTTTTGTATTCTACTAGCTCCAATGCACCTTTCTTTATGTTTGATGCTCTGCACTTATCTAGTCCAAAGTTCATGTTTTCACATTTATCAATAGTTCTTTTTTGAATTAATTCAATACTTGAATTAATTTCTTTGGCTTTTCTTATAAAGTGGCGTATAATTTGAAATCGTCCATGTGTCAAGATATAATTCTTTTGATTGTTTCTGATTTGATACCCTATTTTCAACTGATACAGTAAATTAGAGAGCAGGTTTAAAGCTAGATAAAACCGTAGTGGGCTTAGAGAGTCACCCTGAAAAATGCTTCAGTTCATTTTGACATGCTTTTCCACGAGACTTGAATTAGAATTCTGGAATCAATTATCAGTTGCTCTTTACATCCTTTCATACCCTTACAACATCCTTTCTGCTCTTCTGTAAGTATATTGTGGTTATCTAAGTGATTAGTGGTGATATGTATGAAGTTAGAATTTTATATGTAATTTGTAAACAAACTTTATATATAGTTTACTATTATTGTTGTATTTTTTAATTTTTCTCAGATCAAGCATCATTATCATTATTATTGTTGTTGTTATTTTCTCTTTTATATTTGCCAGGTTTGTCGTCTTTTGCACATTATCTGTCCTGTTGGTGCAGTCTTTCATTGATTCTATGATGGATCTTGGATTTATTGACTATGCCCACAAGAAAATGAATCTCAGGGTTGTATATAGTGACATATATGTACTTTGATAATAAATTTGCCTTGAACTTTAAAATGCTTTTATTTTATTTTTATGACATTTATTTTATCCAAACTGCAATTTTAATCCTTCCATATTATTACAGAAATTAAGTTAGGGCTTCACAAGAAATGGAACAAAATGGACAAACGGAATTGAACTACTAACCAGTCATGAAACAAGTTCAAGGATGCGAATGACCTGCTACCCATCACTTACTGGTTGAAATCATCAGGGTATCTTGCTTTATTTTCTACTTCTAGGAAAGGCAGACTAGGCTCAAAAGGCTAAGCAGTCCCCCTCATTTCATCACATACTGTATGTAATCCCAAGCATCGTACAGGAGAATCATGCCAAGGACCACATCGGATTGTGCATAGTTCTTCCTCAGTTTCCCTACCCTTAATGCTAGATATACTTTTTTAATTTTCCTTTGCATTCTGCTTTACAAAATAGCTCAGATTTCCCATTCAGTTGAGGGTTTGGTACTGTCCCTGACTTTAATGAAATCTGCCCACAGACAGCATGAACCTCGGTAATGGTGAACTTGGGGCAGTTCTTGCAGATCGGTGGTGTCTTGCAGCAATCATGCAAACTGTCTAGGCAACCAATAAGATTGAAGATTCTGCCCTGAAGGCAAGGGAGGAAGTAGAAAGAGCTTTTGTCTTAATAAATTAATACTAATAAGAATAAAGACTGCAATTTAAACATTGCACTAATGTAGGAACTAAAATATCATGACTTGCAAATAATTGTATTGTTTACAGCAACGAAGTACTGGAGGATCTCAGCAGGTTAAGCAGCATCTATAGAAGAAAATTATCAGTCGTTATTGAAGGTTGAGACCCTTCATCAGAACTGGAAAGAAGTTGGAGACAAAGCCAGTACGAAGAGGTGGAGAGAATGGGGGGAGCAAGAGAGGTGGGTGATAGGTGCATCTGGGTAATTGTAGTGTCTCAGCAGGCCAGGCAGGCACCTATGGAAAAGAGTAAACAGTTGTTGTTCTGGGCTTGAGACACTTCATCAGTACTGGAGAAAAAAGGTCAGAATAAGAAGGTAAAGGAGAGGAGAAAGATTATTCTGATGTTTGGTCTGAACAACAACTGAACATTTTGACTAGGTCTGCCTGTGTTTATGCACTGAGCTGCTTTCACATGATTTGCTGATTGAATAGTGACCATTCAGTGTTTTAAAGACTTGACTAAATGTCTTTTGCTGGTGAATCTCCAACTAAGGAGCAAAATCTCAAGATAAAAGGAAACAAAAACTGAAGGTGTCAGAAATCTAAACTAAAAAAAATGGAAAATTCTGGAAACACTCAGCAGGTCAGGATGCACCTGTGAATAGAGAAACAGGGTTAACATTTCAGATCAAAGTCAAAAGTTTTGATGAGGAGTCTTGGAACAGAAACATTTATTCTGCGTATGCAACCTGGTCTTGTATCACTTATTTAATTCTAATTGTATCTTGTAAAAGCTGTGTTTATCTTTAATTTTGTTTTCCTTGTAAATGTTGCTTATTTGATGCTACATACATACTGTATTACTGCAAGGTTTTCATTACACAAATGTATTTATGCATATGGGAATAAACTCGACTTTGATGTTGACTTACTTAGAATTTCTAACATTTTCTGTTTTTATTCAGTCTCGAGATAAAGGTATTAATGTTTAGTACTAGAAAGGGGAGAAATTTCTTCGCTCAAATGAGATTATCAGCCATTAAATACGTTCAAAGTGAGACGAGTAAGTTTCATTAATATTACTGGCAGCAAGGAAATATATTTCGATGTCCCCATTTGATTGTAAATGTTAACATTTTATTTTTTTAATCACGAAATAACTAAACATTTAATTTCATCTGGAAGCATTTAATTGTAAATGTTTCTAAAATATAGTATGTTCGTTTGAAAACTCCTAACATCCTAGTAATATATAAATGTACACAGAAGTTAAGTTCCACAATATTTACTTTGCTGTTTCTTTACAATTATAATGACGTTTATTTCGACCTACATGCACACTGTAACTAAAGAAGCTTTCGAAGTTTGGAGCACCAAAGACATTTCCAAATGTTTAGAGACACCTAGCGGTCAATAGCTCCCTCTAAAGGCAACTCAGTTCTGCGCCCTCCTGTACAAGAGCACAACGACGCCAAAAATCCAAGTGATTCATTTTTCAAAATTTTTAAAGTTTCAAAATAGAGTAAACATTTCCAGCAAATAGTAATTCCAAAAGGATGTCATGGTCCTGTACACGCTAGCGATCAGCAGCACTTTATGTACATACTCGCGGGAGTGCAGACTATTCACATCTAATTCGCACAAATTATTCTATAAACGGATGAGTGTAATTGCAAATTTTCTCTCGAACACCGCTGTGCAAAAGAATGTCAGACTACGAAAAAAAATCACTGGGATTAAATTATGATGGATACAGGGACAATACATTTTAATTAGCTAATGTCGATGGCTTAAAAAAGTTAACATTAAACAGACACTAATTCATCGTTTTATATTACATACTTCAATACTATATAGGCATTTGACTTCGAGCTTTAGCGTATTCGATATCAAACCACGTGCACTTTATGCTTGCTTGCACTGTATATTATTTTAAAACTTTTGCGAGAATGTAATTATCCTTTGTACGATCGCTGTATACAGGCTTCGGTGAAAGGATCAAAGTTTGGAAATGCTTTTTTATTATTTTTGCTCTCCGCCTGTGTAACAGTTTGTGAGCTCGAGTATCAATTTACTGGGTTGAACTCTTTCTAGGTTACAGAGTTAAACTTGCTTGCGTTTCACGTCCGACTTCGTGCTTCTTTAAAAACCTACTTCCGGATCATTACATGAATGCTTACTTTATCCTTCGATTAAATGATATAGCATGATATTTTCTCTTCTTTGTAATATGAAAGTAAGACCAATTGCTATTTCGTCACGTCACGGTTCTGGAAACTATCGCTACCTCCCGACCTACTCTCCCTCTTTCCGTCTCCTCCCTCTCACCCCACCCCCTTCCATTCTCAGTTACGAGGTACTCCATAGGTGCGGAGCAATCCCGAGGGGGCGGGTCTAAATGGAGGCGGGGGCTGTCTTCATTCAAATCGGGTGTTTTAAAAAGCAAGCGAGCGGTGGCTGTTCAGTCGGCAAATGTTGTTGAGGAAAACGAGAACCAAAGTCAAACCATGAATGTCCTGAAAGAGGGGTTGGCTGCGTTGATCCTGTTGCCCCGGTTTCTAGTAACCGTCCTCATTCTGTTGCTCCTTGATATCTTGTGCATCCGTAAATGGATGCTGTCCAGGCAACAGAGCGAAGGAAATGCTGATGACCCTCCCATCTGCGTCTCGGACACGAACCGAATGTTTACCTTCGAATCTCTCAAAGCGATCTGGCGCGGCCAGAAGCTAGACTTCTTCAAATCGGCCCACGTGGGCTCGCCGGCTCCAAACCCCGAGGTGGTGGAACTTGAAGGACACAAGAGGGTCCGGCTACTCGATTTCAACCAAGATGCGAGGCCCTTGGTTCTCAACTTTGGTAGCTGCACTTGACCCCCATTCATGGCGCGCCTCAAGGCGTTCCAGCGGGTCGCCACTCAATATGCAGACATTGCAGACTTTCTACTGGTCTACATTGAGGAAGCCCACCCTTCAGATGGCTGGATAAGTACCGATGCTCCTTATGATATCCCAAAGCACCGTTGCCTGGAAGACCGTCTGAAAGCGGCCAACCTGATGAAGGAAGCGAACCCAGGCTGCCTTGTTGTGGCAGACGGCATGAGTAATTCTTCCAGCGCAGCCTACGGCGCTTATTTTGAACGGCTCTATGTCCTCCTCAATCGGAAAGTGGTGTACCAAGGGGGAAGGGGGCCAGAGGGTTATAAGATCTCAGAACTCAGATTGTGGCTCGACCAGTACAGAAATCAGAGTTATCATTCCAGCACTGCCGCAGTTGAAGTATAAATGAAATAAATGCACTGAGCTCTTACAAAGGTTTAATATATTTCGTTCTACATGCTGGTGGTTTTATTTTGCTGAACGAATTCGTAAAATCCACGGTGACTTGTAATGTATGGTTAATGTGGCTTTATTCTCCGATATTTAATGTATACAGTATCTGTAAATATACTTAAACTATATATATTGCTTTTTTACAGTTTCATTTTACTTGAAAAGCGAGTTAAATAATAATTGGAATTCGTAGCTATTCCTGGCACTTTTTTGTGAAAGCCGGTTTTGAAATGGCATTTTGCTTGGAAACCGCGCCTGATGTGACAAGTGCTCGGTTTACCGTGCGCAAAGTTTGTAGAGACCGCTATTGTAATGAGGCTGTTGATTGAGATGTTTCGAAATTATTCACGGTATTTTTTGAGAAAATGTCTTGTTTCTCATGTTTTAGAACAAACGTTTATTACAATTTATAATAAAGAATTCCAAAAACCAAATATAAACTGTATTTACGCGTGCCATCTTTATAATTTACTGAAGTTGATTGCACCTGTTCAGATATTAACTAGCGACAAGTGCATGAGCTTTGCAAAGCAGAGTTGACATTGGTCGACAAATTACTTTTCTGTTTTCGGAAGCTTGAGACAGATTTCTTTACCCCAGTACAAAATACACAAATGGGTGCTGAAACTTCAAATGATCACGCTTGCTAATTCGAATGGTTAAGGTGAATTATTTTAAGACCCGCTTAAAAACTCAGTGCAGGTGAGGCAAACACGGAAATCTGCAGATTTCAAGCAACACACACCTGACGAAGGGTCTTGGCCCGAAACGTCGACCTGCTACGTCCCGCCAGCATTTTGTGTGTGGTGCAGGTGAGGAGCTGGCGTGCATTCTTCAGAGCTCTGCACTAAAAGATTGTATTGTGACAATTATCCTATCTGCAAAGGAATCCCTTGCTTAGATTTGGATTTCCATTATCCACCTAAAAGTTCTATTAGCCAATTGATTCCAATCAGGGTGAAAGTGGAACAGTTAACAATGACTAGCGGGAGACAAAGGCGTCTTTGGCGGTGAGCACTATTCATAAATGCCAGCATCGGGCACGGACAGTATTCTCAAGATTTGCTAAGAATATCCTTGGCGGCAAGTATATAGCCATGATGAAATGGCGGGGAAGACTCAATGGGTCAAATGGCCTAATTCTGCTCCTATATCTTAAGGTGTTATGGTCTATCAGTTAACATGATGCTACATGATTTTATACCATTTTGTAATCTCAACAAATTTCACATCATATAAGGTAGTGATAATAAATCTGGTTTTGATTAACCCCACATGACTAAGTCATTTTTCTTTTCATCTTAAGCTGTCCCATGGGGTTGATAGTTGATATTCACTTTGCCTTCTCAACTGTTTGTTGATACTCTGTGGTTTATGAAGCAGGTGAATTTCTGGAGTACTTCCCCCGGGTGTTGTGGAGATGAGTTCATGAGAAGTATTTAAAGTGGAGGCAGGTTAAGTTAAAGAAGGGTTGGGGGCAATGGGGATCAGTCACAGAGTAGTAGTTAGGGCCTCAGTTAGATAAACTCTGATTAGATTAAAAGGCAGGTAAGGCTTGAGGGGCCAAATAGCCAATTCCTGCTCTTATTTCCTTATGTAATGTAGTGGCTATTGAAACCAAAATTTCATGAGCAGATTCTTCCAGAAATAGGACAGGTTGTGGTGAATGGGTGGCTAGGTAGTTTGAGATGCCAAAAATCCTTTGGCTCCCAATGGTCATTGTTACCCTACAAATGCCAAAGATGCAACAGTTCAGTCTCTGGGTGCTCCCAATGCCTGACCTTGAACTTCCCATCAGCATCCCAAATGCTTCTTCCTCAACCAGAATCACTCGGGATGCAGATATCCCCATGAGTTAGTGGGATGTTGCATTTGAAAAGGCTTTGAGCACATCATACATCTCCTCAGTGTGCCTGGACATTTTCTTGTACCACAGAGCTCAGAAGTCCTTTGTCAGGCACATGAATGATACACCTTGTGCAGTGTGGCCAAATGCATTTAATTAAGATCTTATTATTGGCAATTAATGAGAATAGGCAATGTTGGATTGCTTAACCTTCCATTGAATTCAAAGGATTTTTTTTTCAAAGGTTGCATCGATATTTTTCCAAGTGGTTTGAGATGCCTGCTAGAAATAACTAAGTCTCGGAAGCAAACAGAAGGGGAGGGATCACTGTTACCCAGTAGTCTATAAATTACACATCAGGCTGGGGGTCTAAATCTTCAAGTACCTGTTCCTTCAAACATCCAAAGTATATCAGTGCATTGAAGCTGGTATGGTATGGAAAGTAGTCAGCAACATACACAAATGCTGGAGGAACTCAGCAATTCAGGCAGCATCTATGGAGGGGAGTAAACGGTCAATGTTTTGGCTTGGACTGGAAAGGAAAGGGAAGATGTCAGAATAAGACGACAGGGAGGGGAAGGAATGCAAGCTGGCAGGTCATAGATGAGACCAGGTGAGGAGACACAGGTGGTGGGGGGGGGGGATGAACTAAGAAACTGGGAGGTAATAGGTGGAAGTAGTAGAGGGCTGAAGGAGAAGGAATCTGATAAGAGTGGACAGTGGGGGGGGGGGGAAGGGAATGAGGAAGACACCACAGGGAGTTGAAGGGAAGGGTCGAGAGGGGAACTGGAATAGGAAATGGAAAAAGAGAGAAGGGAGAAATAGCCAGAAGTTTATAAAATTGATGTTCATGCCATAAGGTTGGAGGCTACCCAGATGGAATATGAGGTCAACACATACAAACAAGCTAGATGAACTCAGCAGGTTGGGCAGCATCCGTTGAAATGAGCAGTCAACGTTTCGGGCTAAGACCCTTCGTCAAGACTGAGGGAGGGGGCAGGGGCCCCATAAGGAAGGTGGGGGGAGGGTAGAAAACCAATCAGAGGAAAGATCAAGGGGTGGGGGAAGGGAAGCAAGGAGGGGATAGGCAGGAGAGGTGAAGAAGGAATCTAAGAGGAAAGCACTCTCCCATACCATCACTGCCCTATCAACTCTGGAGATCTTCCATCCTCAGCCAAAAAACTCATAATTCCCACACCCCGCATTGCTCGCTTTTACCTCCTTCCCAAGATTCATAAGTCTGACTGTCCTGAAGGGCCCATAGTTCCAGCCTGCTCCTGCCCCACCAAACTTGTATCTACCTACCTGGACTCCATTTTGTCACCCATAGTTCAGTCATTCCCTGCCTACATCCAGGATACATCCCATGTCCTCCACCTCTTTAATAACTTCCAGTTCCCTAGTCCCGACCACTTTCATTTTCACCATGGATGTCCAATCCTTATACAATTCAATTCCCCCTCAAGAAGGCCTCAAAGCCCTCCACTACTTACTTGACAATAGACCTCACCAGTTCCCCAACACCACCACACTCCTCTGGTTGGCAGAACTGGTACTCACACTTAATAATTTCTCTTTTGGCTCTTCCCACTTTCTTCAGACCGTGGGTGTAGCTTTGGGCACTCACGTGGGCCCCAGCTATGCCTGCCTCTTCGTGGGTTATGTGGAATAGTCTATGCTCCAAATCTATACTGGTACTGCTCCCCAACTTTTCCTTCACTACATTGATGACTACATTGGTGCTGCTTCCTGCACCTATGCTGAGCTCGTCAATTTCATCGACTTTGCCTTTAACTTACACCCAGCCTTCAAATTCACTTGGTCCATCTTGGACACTTCTCTCCCCTTTCTCAATCTCTCAGTCTCCATCTCTGGAGACAGACTGTCCACTGACATCTTCTATTAGACTCCCATAACTACCTTGATTATACCTCTTCACACCCTGCCAAATGTAAAAATACTATTCCCTATTCCCAGTTCTTCTGTCTCTGCCGCATCTGTTCCCAGGATGAGGCATTCCGTTCCAGGACATCCCAAATGTCTTCTTTCTTTAAGAATCGTGGTTTCCCTTCTGCCGTCATCAATGATGCCCTCACCCGCATCTTCTCCATTTCCCGCACTTCAGCCCTCACCCCATCCTCCCGTCACCACAACAGGGACTGTGTTCCCCTTGTCCTCACCTACCACCCCACCAGCCTCCGGATCCAGCATATTATCCTCCACAGCTTCCGCCACCTTCAACAGGACCCCACCACTAAGGACATCTTACCCTCTCTGCTTTTCGCAAGGATTGTTACCTCTGAGACTGCCTGGTCCACACGTCCCTCCTCACAGATCTCCCACCTGGTACTTATCCCTGTAAGCGCAAGTGCTACACCTGTCCCTACACCTCCTCTCTTACCACCATTCAGGGCCCCAAACAGTCCTTCCAGGTGAGGCAACACTTCACTTGTGAATCTGTTGTGGTCACCTATTGCATCCGGTGCTCCCGGTGCGGCCTCCTCTACATCAGCGAGACCCAACGCAGATTGGGGGACCGCTTTGTCGAGCACCTCCGCTCCGTCCATCACAACAGACAGGATCTCCTGGTTGCCACCCACTTCAACTCTGCTTCATATTCCCATTCGGATATGTTCATACATGGCCTCCTCTACTGCCATGATGAGGCCAAACTCAGATTGGAGGAGCAACACATCATATACCGTCTGGGTAGTCTCCAGCCTCTTTATATGAACATTGAATTCTCCAACTTCTGGTAATTTCCTCCCCCTACCTTCCCCCATTCCATTTTCACTCTGCCTCCTCTTCTAGCTGCCTATCACCTCTCTCATGGTTCTGCCTTCTTCTACTACCCATAGTGCTTTCCCCTTAGATTCCTTCTTCACCTCTCCTGCCTATCCCCTCCCTGCTTCCCTTCTCCCATCTCTTGATCTTTCCTCTGATTGGTTTTCTACCCTCCCCCCCACCTTCTTTATAGGGCCCCTGCCCCCTCCTTCAGTCCTGACGAAGAGTCTCAGCCCAAAACCTTCACTGCTCATTTCAACGGATGCTGCCCGACCTGCTGAGTTCATCCAGCTTGTTTGTATGTGTTGATTTGACCACAGCATCTGCAGTATACTTTTTGTGGAATATGAGGCATTGCTCCATCAACCTGAGTGTGTGTTAGTGTTTTTGGGAAATAGTTGATGTTTTCCAGGGTCTCGCTGTGAGTGTTTATTACAGAAAGATAGTGTGGTGCAGAAGGAACATAGAGAGAGATCTTCTAATGCCCATCATTTCTTATGCTTCATTCCTCTAACTATAAGGAATACAGAACAAACTATTTAGTTTCTTTCTGTGGAACACTTTCATCCCAGGAATTAGCCTTGTGAATTCTCCTTGAACTAGTTCCAATGTTACTCCATTTTTTTAAAAAAGTCAAGGGCATCAAAACTATAACTCAGCTGTGGATAGTCCCAAGCCTGGCTGTGAAAGGAGGAGGGTTGGGCATAGGGCTAGCAACCCCATCCTGTATAAACCGAGTGCTACAGAAATGCCAAAAGAGGTCAATCACCTCATCGCTGGGAGAGGACAGATTTGTAAAGGTGGCCTACACCTGGGACAGCATGAAAGACTGGCTCAGGTCAGAGGACTCTGCCACAGTAGGGGTGATGGCCTTAAGAAGAAGAAAAAAAGCATCAAAACTGTATGAGGCTTCATCAACAGCTTGTACTATTGCATCAAAGCCTCCACATTTTTAAATTCCAACCCCTTTGGAATGAAGGTCAAATTGCCATTTGACTACCTAATTCCTTGTTGGATCTGCCTGATACCCAGCAAAGCATTTCTTTCTTATCTTTATATTACATACAAGCTTTCTATCAAAGTTTATTTTCTTCCTTTGCACAACATTTTGTCTTCTGCTGCTAGATCCTAAAAGCTTCCCAGCCCTCTGGCCTAACACTTGATTTTTGCACACCTTCACACGCCTTCATTTATAATTTATCGATATTCTTTACCTCTTTGTTAACCAAGGATTATGCTTCTTTCCCATTGAATCCCTCTTTGATTGGGCTAAGCTCTTGCTGAACTTTATACATTAGTTGTTTGGGAATACATTACTGTTCTTCTATTGATCTGTCTCTTGTTTTCCAGTATACTTCGTACAGTTCTTCCCTCCCTTATCCTATTATCATTTACTTTATTTAAATTAAAGGCATTGGTCATAGACCTATCATAAAAATGCTCAAACTGCATTTGGAATTCTACAGTATCATGTCCACTATCCCTTACAGGAACTTTACTACAAGATTCCTAATTAATTCTTCCTTGTTGCATAAAACCATAATGATTTCTTCTCACCTTTATTCAAAACAAAGGAAGAGGAAGATAGAGAATTCAGGGTGAGATTTGTGGGTATTCTGGAGCAGATCAGCATTAAGGATGAGGAGATATCAAGTGTCAACTTCAAAGCAAGTTTACTATCAAAATATATACATGTCACTACATAATACCTTGAAATTAATTTTCTTGCAAGGAAAAATGAAATACAATAGAATTTTACAAAAAAACTATACATGAACAAAGACAATGTGCAAAAGAAGACAAACTGCAAATAAAAATAATACTGAGAATATGAATTATATAAGCAACACACACAAAATGCTGGAGGAACTCACCAGGTCAAGCAGCATCTATGGAAATGAATAAACAGTTGACATTTCGGGCTGAGAAACTTCATCGGGAAGGGGAAAGATGCTAGAATATAAAGTCTCCTTTTGGAGACTTCTGCATCTTAGTTAGCAACAGTTGAGATGTTGTATGCCTGGAGGATAGCTAATATGGTTCTCTTATTTAGGAAAGGAAGCAGAGATAAGCCACAGGACAGTGAAGCTTATAGCAATTGAACAGCACAGTGGCTAGCATAATGCTTTACAACGCCAGCAATCAGGTTTAATTCCTGCTACTGTTTGTAAGGACTTCATACGTTCTTCCTTTGACAGCATGAGTTTCCTCAGGTACTCCAGATTCATTCCACATTCTAAAGAAATATAGGTTAGCAAGTTGTCGTCATCTTATGTTTGCACTGGAATAGCAACACTTGTGGCCTTTTCCAAGCACATCCTCACACTGTATTGGCTGTTCACAGAAACAACCTATGTTAGTGAATGTTTGAATATTTTGATGTACATGTGATAGGTTAAGGTGAGATGGTTAACTGCATCAAAAATAGGCCCAGTATAGAAGGCAAAAGGAGTGGTGTGACTGCTGACTAGTGACTGCCCAACTGCTCTAAGGCTGTCTGTCTTGTGCACAACTGAGGGATTATTGCTTTGTTCCCTATTATTTTGATATATATTCATGACTCAGATGTGAATGTAGTAGTTATGATTAGTAAACTTGCAGATGGAATGAAGGTGGTGGTGTGCATAAGAACGAAGGTTGCCTAAGACTACAGCAGAATATAGAACAATAGGAAAATTAGGTTGAGTAATGACAGATGGAATTTAAACACGAGAAATTCTGTAGATGCTGGAAATCTAAAGCAACTTCCACACATTCAGCAGATCAGGCAGCATCCATGGAAATGAAGAGATAGTCAACGTATCGGGCCAACATCCTTCTTCAGGACTGGGAGGAGGATAGCCAGAAGGTGATAGGTGAAGCCAAGTGAGTGGGAAAGATAAAAGGCTGGAGAGGAAGGAATCTGACAGGAGAGAGTGGATCATGGGAGAAAGGGAAGGAGGAGGGGCACCGGGGGGAGGTGATAGGCTGGTGAAAAGTAGTAAGTAGCCAGAGTGGTGAAAAGAAGAAGAGAGAAGGGAAAGGGAAAGAAAATTTTATGGAAGGAGAAATCAATGTTTATGCCATCAGGTTGGAAACTACCCAGGCAGAATATGAGGTGTTGCTTCTCCACCCTGAGAGTTTCTGCATTGTGGCACAAGAGGAGGCCAGGGACTGACATATCAGAATGGAATAATGTGATCAAGCTAAGTGAAGAAAATAGATCAGAAGTAGAAAAAAATTGGTAATATTTAGGATAAGCTTACTTGATAGAGAATCCAGATAGATGAGCCAGTTAATTTTTTTGTGCTTTCTCTTCAATGTGGGAAGGCAGAACTTGTCAACACAATTACTTACCTGAGGCTATGGGTTTCTGTGAATCCTCCCACAAGTTAATGCATTATAATTAATTTAATTTGTGAATGTTTTTGATTTGTTTGTCCTAGGTTCTGGTAAGTCCAAATATTGTCAGTATTCAGTGTTGAGGAATTAAAGTGAGGAATTTTTTGAATTTGCCATGATACAACTGAAACGTGCAACCCAGGGAAAAATTGTTCCTGGCCGTAATCATCTTCCTTAAAACACAGTTACAACAGATCTAGTGTTTTCTCCACGGATGTGACAGATAAACTTTCGTCAGGCTTCCCAACTGGAATCCCGAGAAGAGTTTATACATACAGTCAGAACCATTGCAGCTTTCTCTTGATTCTGTCAGATGAGAACGAGAATAATTTATCTTAAAATTCATAGAAACATAGAAAATAGGTGCAGGAGTAGGCCATTTGGCCCTTCGAGCCTGCACCGCCATTCAGTATGATCATGGCTGATCATCCAACTCAGAACCCTGTACCTGCTTTCTCTCCATACCCCCTGATCCCTTTAGCACAAGGGCCATATATAACTTCCTCTTAAATATAGTCAATGAACCAGCCTCAACTGTTTCCTGTGGCAGAGAATTCCACAGATTCACCACTCTCTGTGTGAAGAAGTTTTTCCTCATCTCAGTCCTAAAAGGCTTCCCCTTTATCCTTAAACTGTGACCACTCGTTCTGGACTTCCCCAACATCAGAAACAATCTTCCTGCATCTAGTCTGTCCAATCCCTTCAGAATTTTATACGTTTCAATAAGATCCCCCCTCCATCTTCTAAATTCCAGTGAGTATAAGCCTGGTCGATCCAGTCTTTCTTCATATGAAAGTCCTGCCATCCCAGGAATCAATCTGGTGAACCTTCTCTGTACTCCCTCTATGGCAAGAATGTCTTTCCTCAGATTAGGGGGACCAAAACTGCACACAATATTCTAGGTGCGGTCTCACCAAGGCCTTGTACAACTGCAGTAAAACCTCCCTGCTCCTGTACTCAAATCCTTTTGCTATGAACGCCAACATACCATTTGCCTTTTTCACTGCCTGCTGTACCTGCATGCCCACCTTCAATGACTGGTGTACAATGACACCCAGGTCTTGTTGCACCTCCCCTTTTCCTAATCGGCCACCATTCAGATAATAATCTGTTTTCCTGTTCTTGCAACCAAAGTGGATAACCTCACATTTATCCACATTAAATTGCATCTGCCATGAATTTGCCCACTCACCTAACCTATCCAAGTCATCCTGCATCCTCTTAGCATCCTCCTCACAGCTAACACCGCCACCCAGCTTTGTGTCATCCGCAAACTTGGAGATGCTGCATTTAATTCCCTCGTCTAAATCATTAATATATATTGTAAACAACTGGGGTCCCAGCACTGAGTCTTGCAGTACCCCACTAGTCACTGCCTGCCATTCTGAAAAGGTCCCGTTTACTCCCACTCTTTGCTTCCTGTCTGCCAACCAATTCTCTATCCACATCAATACCATACCCCCAATACCGTGTGCTTTAAGTTTGCACACTAATCTCCTGTGTGGGACTTTGTCAAAAGCCTTTTGAAAATCTAAATATACCACATCCACTGGCTCTCCCCTATTCACTCTACTAGTTACATCTTCAAAAAATTCTATAAGATTCGTCAGACATGATTTTCCTTTCACAAATCCATGCTGACTTTAACCATATAACCATATAACAATCACAGCATGGAAACAGGCCATCTCAGCCCTCCTAGTCCGTGCTGAACTCTTAATCTCACCTAGTCCCACCTACCCGCACTCAGCCCATAACCCTCCACTCCTTTCCTGTCCATATACCTATCCAATTTTACCTTAAATGACACAACTGAACTGGCCTCTACTACTTCTACAGGAAGCTCATTCCACACAGCTATCACTCTCTGAGTAAAGAAATACCACCTCATGTTTCCCTTAAACTTCTGCCCCCTAACTCTCAAATCATATCCTCTCGTTTGAATCTCCCCTACTCTCAATGGAAACAGCCTATTCACGTCAACTCTATCCATCCCTCTCAAAATTTTAAATACCTCGATCAAATCCACCCTCAACCTTCTACGCTCCAATGAATAGAGACCCAACTTGTTCAACCTAGTCCAATGACTTTGTCCAATGATTTCACCTCTTTCCAAATGTGCTGTTATCACATCTTTGATAACCGACTCTAGCATTTTCCCAACCACCGATGTCAGACTAACCAGTCTATAATTCCCCAGTTTCTCTCTCCCTCCTTTTTTTAAAAAAGTGGGGTTACATTGGCCACCCTCCAATCCTCAGGAACTAATCCAGAATCTAAGGAGTTTTGAAAAATTATCACTAATGCATCCACTATTTCTTGGGCTACTTCCTTAAGCACTTTGGGAAGCAGACCATCTGGCCCTGGGGATTTATCTGCCGTTAATCCCTTCAATTTACCCAACACCACTTCCCTACTAACATGTATTTCCCTCAATTCCTCCATCTCACTAGACCCTCGGTCCCTTACTATTTCCGGAAGATTATTTATGTCCTCCTTAGTGAAGACAGAACCAAAGTAGTTATTCAATTGGTCTGCCATGTCTTTGTTCCATATGATCAATTCATCTGTTTCTGACTGTAAGGACCTACATTTGTCTTGACCAATCTTTTTCTTTTCACGTATCTATAAAAGCTTTTACAGTCAGTTTTTATGTTCCCTGCCAGCTTTCTCTCATAATCTTTTTTCCCTTTCCTAATTAAGCCCTTTGCCCTCCTCTGCTGGTCTCTGAATTTCTCCCAGTCCTCAGGTGTGCCGCCTTTTTTTGCTAATTTATATGTTTCTTCTTTGGACTTGATACTATCCCTAATTTCCCTTGTCAGCCACGGGTGCACTACCTTCCCTGGTTTATTCTTTTGCCAAACTGGGATGAACGATTGTTGTAGTTCATCCATGCGATTTTTAAGTGCTTGCCATTGCATATCCACCGTTAACCCTTTAAGTATCATTTGCCAGTCTATCTTAGCTAATTCACATCTCATACCTTCAAAGTTACCCTTCAATAAGTTCAGAACCTTTGTTTCTGAATTAACTATGTCACTCTCTATCTTAATGAAGAATTCCACCAGATTATGGTCACTCTTACCCAAGGGGCCTCGCATGACAAGTTTGCTAACTAACCCTTCCTCATTGCTCAATACCCAATCTAGAATGGCCTGCTCTCTAGTTGGTTCCTCGATATGTTGGTTCAGAAAACCATCCCGCATACATTCCAAGAAATCCTTTTCCTCAGCACCCTTACCAATTTGGTTCACCCAATCTATAAGTAGATTGAAGTCTCCCATTATAGCTACTGTTCGTTTATTGCATGCATTTCTAATTTCCTGTTTAATGCCATCCCCAACCTCACTACTACTGTTAGGTGGCCTGTACACAACTCCCACCAGCGTTTTCTGCCCCTTAGTGTTATGCAGCTCTACCCATATCAATTCCACATTCTCCAGGCTAAAGTCCTTCCTTTCTATTGTGTTAATCTCCTCTCTAACCAGCAATGCTACCCCACCTCCTTTTCTTTCCTGTCTATCCCTCCTGAATACTGAATATCCCTGGATGTTGAGCTCCCATCCTTGGTAACCCTGGAGCCATGTCTCTGTGATCCCAACTATATCATATTCATTAATAACTATCTGCACATTCAATACATCCACCATGTTACAAATGCTCCTCGTATTGACACACAAAGCCTTCAGGCTTTTTTTTTAACAACACTCTTAACCCTTATACAATTATGTTGAAAAGTGGCCCTTTTGGCTTTTTGCCCTGGATTTGCCTGCCTGCCACTTTTACTTTTAACCTTACTACTTTTTGCTTCTACCCTCATTTTACACCCCTCTGTCTCTCTGCACTTGTTCCCATCCCCCTGCCACATTAGTTTAAAGCCTCCTGAACAGCAGCAGCAAATGCTCCCCCTAGGACATTGGTTCCAGTCCAGCCCAGGTGCAGACCGTCCTGTTTATACTGGTCCCACCTCCCCCAGAACTGGTTCCAATGCCCCAGAAATTTGAATCCCTCCCCCTTGCACCATTTTTCAAGCCACATTTTCATCTGAAATATCCTCCTATTTCTACTCTGACTAGCACATGGCACTGGTAGTAATCCAGAGATTATTACCTTTGTGGTCCTACTTTTTAGTTTATCTCCTAACTCCTTAAATTCACCTTGTAGAACCTCATCCCGTTTTTTACCTATACTGTTGATACCTATGTGCACCACGACCACTGGCTGTTCACCCTCCCATTCCAGTATGTCCTGCAGCCGCTCAGAGACATCCTTGACCCTTGCACCAGGGAGACAACATACCATCCTGGAGTCTCGTTTGCAGCCGCAGAAACCCTATCTATTCCCCTTACAATCGAATCCCCTATCACTATAGCTCTCCCACTCCTTTTCCTTCCCTCCTGTGCCACAGAGCCACCCATGGTGCAATGAACTCGGATGCTGCTACTGCCTTCCCCTGATGAGACATCTCCCCCAACAGTATCCAAAACAGTATATCTGTTTAGGAGGGAGATTACCTCAGGGGACTCCTGCACTACCTGCCTACTGCTACACTGTCTAGTGGCCACCCCTTCCCTTTCTGCCTGTGTAGCCTTTACCTGCGGTGTGGCCAACTCACTGAACGTGCTATTCACAACTTTCTCAGCATCGCGAATGCTCCAGTATGAATCCAATCACAGCTCCAGATGCTCAATGTGGTCTGCCAGAAGCTGCAGTTGGACACACTTTCTGCACACATAGTCATCAGGGACACCAGAAGTATCCCTGATTTCCCACATACTGCTGGATGAACAAACCATGGGGCCAATCTCAATGACCTACCCAATACTTGCCTCAACTTTTGAAACTTTCTCCTTTGAAAAGAACTTACCCAGCCTTACCTCACTTGGAGTGAAGCTCGTCCTCAGCCTCTTCTCGTTGAAGCCTCTCGAGTCAAAGCCTCAAATCTCCACTCCTTCACTGATCACTTTCCACAGGCTGCTCCACTTGAGCTACCCCTCTATTTATTTGTTTGAGTTTTTCAAACTGTTTGGTGACCTGACCTTGATTGCCCAATCAGCTGCTTTCAGCTGAGTCTGAGCTATTCAAATCTTGATTGTCTGATCAACGGCTTTCTGCTGAGCTATTCAAATCTTGATCGACTTGATTGCACAGTCCAACTGCCAAAACTGCCAGAATCTCTCGGGTCAAAGCCTCAAATCTCCAATGCTTCACTGGCCCACTCACTCACTGGCCGCTTCACACATTCAATGTACACAGACTTTTATATATTCATCCCAACATTGTAATGATTGCATTGTTAGGTTATACGTATGACTGAGTACTATACCAGCTTGGTAAGTTTAGCATGGGGACACAAAGCAAGCTTTAATGATATTGAGCATTATTAATGATGTGGAGTAGAGGTCGAGCACCTCTGTTCAACCCACCACAAGCAGAACTTCCCGGTGGCCAAACATTTTAATTCCCATTCTGACATGTTAATCCATGGCCTCACTTGTGCCTTAATGAGGCCATCCTCAGGTCTCTTATTTTCTAAACAGGACAGAATAGACTTTGCTACCCTCAAATAGATTACACTGATGAAATGAATAATGTTACAACCAAATTGCTGCTAAAATTGTCACTTTATTTCAATTCATGGTGATGTAAAGTAGTTGCAGTCCATAAGCAGTATGACCATCAGTCAGGATCACACCTCAGACAACTAACTGTGACACCAATACCTGGACTCATTTCTTGAAAAGGAGAAAATGGATTTTAGTAGACTGAATATGCTTCTGACTTCAAACAAGAAAACTTAACAGGGAGAGTATTGACTTCTGTTGCTGTTGTTCACTTTGATCCTGAGCTTAACAACAAAGTTAGAACATGGGATATACTGGGCTGTGAGATTGTGGTGGAATATAGTTCTAAAGCTGGTGATTATTCATGGTGGCCTCACGGTTATCTATTTAGAGCTCCCAGACTATTGTAAATCTGTCCCATTTAGCTAAATGGTAGTGAAGACAAATTGATAATGTGTCCTCCTAGTGAAGCCAGATGTTCAAGGACTATGCAAAGATCATTCTTACCATAATCATCATTGACAGAACATCTGCAGCTGGTGAATTGATGAGGGTGAGATACCCATATGCCACTGATCCTGCTGCAAGCAACTTTTTCAGTGCACAGTACCTCACTGGAGTTGTGCACATGCCAATAAACACAACTTGCCTTGACTGAGGGAATTATCTCTTGCTGGTTTTCCCAATGACCAAATCTAGATGCTTAGGCATAGAAATAGAAACATGGAATTTTATAACATCTCTGACATGGAAGGCCACTCAATATATCACAGTGGTATAAATTAAAGAGCAACTCCCTAACCTAATCCCACTTTCACCATTTGGTAGGACACAGCACTTCCAATCACTGTGTCAATGCTATGAGGCCTTCTGCCACAATCCTTTATGGAATGAGCCCCAGATTCGTCCCATCACCTGGGTGAAAAAAGCTCTTCATCTCCCCTCCAATCCTATCAATTACTTTTAACATTTTCCCTTCAGTTTTTATTTTGGCTCTTCTGTTAAGGAAAATAAGTTCTTTGATTTACCTTATTTAGGCCTTCATTATTTATGTTTCTTAATTAAGTCTCCCTTCATCCTCCTCTGTTCCAAAATAAAAATCTTAACTTATTCAATATTCTCTCATAGCCCTTCGTTTTCCATTCGTGGCAGTATCTTCATAGATTTTCTCTGCTCACTATCCAATGCAATCACATCTTCTGTATAATCTAATGTACAGAACTCAAAATGGGTCTGGTTACTAGTTTTCTGTATGGTTCTTGAATAACCTCTCTGCTCTAATGTTCTCTACCTAAGCAAGTACAGAAAAGCATCCCATGTGCCTTTTTAATCAACTTATGGAGCTGTCCTGCTGTCTTTACCACATACAAAATGCTGGAGGAACTCAGCAATCCAGCAGCATCAATGGAAGAAAAGTACAGTCAACGTTTCGGATCAAAGCCCTTCATCAGGACTGGAGAAAAAAAGCTGAGGAGTCTGAGGAGTAAATTTTAAAGGTGGGGAGAGGGGTGAGAGATCACCAGGTGATAGGTGAAACTTGGGGGGGGAATGAAATAAAGAGCTGGGAGGTTGATTGGTGAAAGAGACAGAAGGTCATGGAAGAAAGAAAAAGGGGGAGGAGCACCAGAAGGAGGTGATGGCAGGCAAGGAATGAGGTGAGAGGGAGGGAAAAGGGATGGGAAATGGAGAAGGGGTGGTTCTTTCTTTCATGGCCTTCTGTCTCTTTCACCAAACAACTTCCCAGCTCTTTACTTCATCCCCGACACCCCCCCCCACAAAGGTTTCGCCTATCACCTGTGGTTCTCTCTCCCCTCCCCCCACCTTTTAAGTCAACTCCTCAGCTTTTTTTCTCCAGTCCTGCCAAAGGGTTTCAGCCTGAAACGTCGACTGTACTTTTTTCCATGAATGCTGCCTGACCTGCTGAGTTCCTCCAGCATTTTGTATGTGTTACTCTGATTTCCAGCACCTGGAGATTTCCTCTTGTTTCTGCTATCTTTAAGATTATTGCCAGATATACAAGTATATGTATGTACAAATACAAAGAAAAACATACTTTCAGCTGCATCACAGATGCATGGCATCATATAAACCATACTCGCAAGAAACACATAAGGAATATAAATTAAACATTATTTACAATAATACAGTTTTGTACAAGAAAAAGCATTAAACAAAAAATACCAAGTCCAATTTGGTGCAAAGTGATCAAAGTGGTCATAGTATTTCTAAACTGCAGTGACATTGTTGGTTCAGGAACAGAATGGTTCATAGGAATTAGCTGTTCTTGTATCTGGTGTTTTGGGACTTCATGAGTCTCTACCTCTTGACTGATGATAGCTATGAGAAGATGATAGTGACGATCTTTGATGATTGATGGTGCCTTCTTGAGGTATCACTTCCTGTAGATACTACCAGTAGAGGGAAGGGATGTACCCATGATATATTGGGCAGAGTTCACTACTCTCTGCAATTTCGTGGGTTGCTGTGCATTCGAATTGTTGTACTAGACCATAATGCAACTAATCAGGATTCTTTTAAAAGTACATATGTGGAAGTTTGTTGTACTGTTCAATAAAATGTTTCAACAAACTGTCTGATATTGTGCTTCTTTACAGATAATAAAGAGAAAAAAATTCTGTGTGACAGGGTGCTGTTCAGTCAGGCAGTCAAATTCAAGGTCAGAGATTCAAAATAATGTATGAAGGTTATTCTGTTAAGCAACTTGTACAAAATGCTTGAAGAACTCTTCAAGTCATGCAGCACTAGTGAAGGTCGAAACTAAATTAACATTTTAGGTCACCGATCTTGCATCAGATGGTTATCAACCTAAGATACTAACTGTGAATCTTGCCCCATGGCTGCTGTTTTCTGGACTGTTCAGCATTTCCAGCATTCTCTGCTTGTATTTCCGATTTTCAGCATCTGCAGTTCTTGTTTTTACTTTTTGCCCTAATTAGCTTTCTAGTATCTGGACAATAACTCCTAATGTGGCACCATAGCTTAGTGGTTAGCGCAATTGTTTAATGAGGCCAGCAGTCACCATTCGGGGTCCCATTTCCACTGCTGTCTGTATGGAATTTGTGTGTTCACCCTTGATTGCATGAGATTCCTCTGGGTGTTGGCACCAGATGTGTGGTGAAACTCGTAGCTCAATCCCTGTACTAAGTTGGCTGTTGACATGAAACAATGCAATTCACTGTATGTTTTGACATTTCAATGTACAGTTGACAAATAAAGTTAACCTTTTCTTTAGAATATCACTGATCAATTCAATAAGGATGTGGGTTATCCATGGATAGAAATACCATCAGAACAATTATAAGTCAATGTAAAATAATATAATCAGAGTTTTATTAAATATAAATACAATTAAACATACATTTTACTTCATTGTGTCACTATTGTATTTACAGGGGAAACTTTCCACAGAGTATAGGTGTAATATAGATTATAACAAGGAAGATTGATGGTCTGGTCACTTCAGCCATTTTCACACAGCTGTGGGTGCCTAACTACAGATGGGAGTGCAAGAGGTCAGAGAAGAGATTGCCTGTTCAAGATCTAAATCAGTATAATACTGTTGGGCATTAAAAATTTTATGTGAATAGAATAGAAGAGAAAAGACCACGTAATAGCTTTTCTCAGTTCTCAGCCAAGTAAATTACTAAGATAATGTGACATTTATGAGTCCTAATACTGTCTACCACTTTTATCTAAAACTATTCACTGACAGTAATGATTTTCAGGATCTTAAAAGCAGCTATGAGTAATAGTTCCACCTACTGCTGGTACATCAGACTCATAATAACTGACTCATTCATTTTTCCATTTGTATTTAATTATTCTTCCTTCCCTTACAGATTTCTTCTTTACCATCAAGAGGTACACTGGAAATTTGATCTTAATGCTGCTCTTATGGGCACATAATTACTAAATTATGAAATAATCAAAATAACTAAGAGCTCAAAGCTCTTCATATATGGGAGCGCAATGAGAGTGCTAAAGGAGGAGAGGAAGAGAGAAGGGAGAAAAAGAGAGAGTAAAGGAGTGTTAGAAATAGCAGAAAATGACGATACAAAGGAGATGTCAAGAGGCAAAGAAGGGATAAACAGAAGGGAGACAGCTGAAGGAGTAAATAGAGAGAGTATTAAGGAGGACAATGGGTGAAGAAAATTAAAGTTTGATGCTTTCACTAGATGCACAGCAAAGAGGAAGAAAGTGTTCAAATAGAGATTCTAAATTCCAATCAACTTCATGAGGCGTATTCTTGACTGAGGGGAGTTCCAATTCTTAATAATGTTTGATTCCATAAAGTAAGATTACATCCAAATCCTGTGCAAGCATCTAAGGAGGTTTTAGTAGTAGGGGAAGAGAGCCGCCTTTCTATATTTTGGCTTATTGGAAGCAATTACTGAATTTGATTTCAGAGGATTCTTGTCACAAATCTGCCCTCAAAAGAGAATGTGGAGTGAGGGACAAAGGCAAGTAAAAGCACTTTACTTACATTGCTCTTAGGGTGAATCCACATCCTGTATTTGATGAATTTGACATTCTGAACCAGATGTGATATAACAAAAGTAAAATGAAAACAACTACTTGAAACTAAACCAACTTAAAGCAGTGGGGAGACATTCAAAGAAGAATTAGTAATGGTTTAGAAATATGTTCCCCTGATGGAAATAAAGGGAACTATCAAATCTCGAGCTACCTGGATAGCCAAGGACATACAGTAGGATAAAACAAGAGTGAATTAAGCTTTCTGCAAAAGCTCGATATTACAAAACCCTGGGGAAGTATAAAAAGTGCAAACATGAATTAAAACAGGAAATTGCAAGAGATGAGAGAAAACATGAGAAGACTTCGTGTAACAGGTAGGAAAGCCCAAATGTGCTTCATAAGCACATAAAGACCAAGATATTAAACACTTTTTGGAGCCTGTAGGTAACCTCCCCGAAAATAATGGTAGCACTGCAACATAGAGGTTAGCATAACGCTGTTACAGCTCCAGTGAACCAGGTTTAATTCCTGCTGCCAACTGTAAGGAGTTTGTTCTGCCCATGACCACATGAGTTTCCTCCAGTTGCTCTGATTTCCTCCCACATTCCAAAGCTGTACAGATTAGTAAGTTTAAGTGGTCACACAGGTGTAAATGAGCAGTGAGGGTTCATTGGGCCGGAAGGACCTGTTACCATGCTGTATCTCGAAATAAAAATTAGCAATGAGACTGATAGCGAGGAACATTGCTGAAACAGTGGAGTTGTGATAGAATTATGTTAAAAATCTATTTAGGCCAGAAATGGAAAGTGCATACATTTCAAACCACTTCATTATAATAGTTGTTCAAGAAAGGCATAGAAGAGACTTGCATGCATGCTGCCAAGACTGATGAATGTTACTTATGAGAAATTAAGCTGGGTGTATTTCTTTTGGATCAGATTGTCGAATATAGGTTAAATTGAGATGTACAAAATTATGTATCTTGCTTGAAGGAACATGAAGAACCTATTCCTTTTAGATGAGAGGTCATTAATTGAGGTGAAAGTTTTAATATAATTGATGGAAGGATTAAGGGAGATGAGTATAATTTTTTGCATTCAGACGATTGAAGAGATATGGAAATCACTGGCTGAAAGGAAGGTAGATATACAAATTTAAGAAATAAATGAACATGCACTTGAAGGATTGTAACTTAACTGTTACCATTTGAGAGGAGATAGGTGAGATTGGATCTGACAGCAGTTCCGTCTGTACTGATAAGTCTCTATGATTCTCTGATGATTCAAGCTCATTAGTGCAAGGCAGCAGTATTCCTTATAGAAAAGGTTTAAGAGCTCTCTTGCATAAATATATTTTCAGGATATAAGAAAGCTTGGTATTCCTGTAGAGTCAAAATGTCCTCTCCCCATCAAAGTCTTGTTATGTTCTACTTTATTCGTAATGCATTAGTCAGTACACTCTTGAAATAAATTTTCTTGTTCCTTCAACATTCTAATTGTGCATTCTTTCTCTTCCCTCCATCTTCTATAAGTCATCCATAACTTTATTATTTGTAGGTTATTTCTTCCTGTGACTTCAAAACAGTAGATTGCACCAAGTCCTTAATTCTTTCCTCTTCTTTTGATATTCAGGACTTTCAATCTCACTTTACTTAATAACTTCCTTCTTTTATTTTTCTTTTTATTTTAGTGCAAGATCATCTCTGTGCATTGCTTCTGCATCTGTTCATTTAATTTTTAAAATATTTTTCTCATCAAGGTTAACATTCTATATGTTAGTTAACCTCTGACCTGTATTTCTTATATATCTTGTAAACTGAGTATGGTAATTGACCTTTTTCTAAGTATAGCCATATTTATATATGCTAGAATAATATCGTGTACACCTATTATCTAAATAATGCAATAATAAATTGAATGTAATCACTAGATTTAATTAATCAGAAAAAGATTAGGTTTATTTTACCAATGATGAATACACATGTTCAACAATAGTGGTCAGTCAATGCAATACATAATCTACCCACTATATGGCAGTGCTTGTGCAGAAAAACATATGCCCAACCTATTTACGTACATGAGAATTTTCAGTTTAACTCATTTAACTTTATCTGTCTTTTAAATAACTTACTGAGAACTATACAGCTTTTTCCACGTATCCACGTTTTCTAGACTCCATGTAAAAAAAGTGAAGTGCTACTTCTGGGAAGAAAATTGATCTGGTGAATTGTCCATTGATCTCTCAAACTTCAGTTCCAGGTAAATAATGATGGATTTTCTTTTTGCGGTCACAGAACTTTAAAACACAGTAAAAGACTGTGTACAGTTCTTTTGGCAATACTTTTTTATCCCAAGTCATTTAGCCTCATCAACTGTGCTAATATTCATTCTTTTAACACTAATTTCTTAGAAAGTCTGCTCACCCTCTACAATGACAAACAGAACAGAAAGGGCATTCAACCCATAATTTCTAATGCTTTTTTTTTCATGGCAGACAAGATACCTCATCACAAATGAGGATTACAACATCTATCCAATAAATGTTAATTCAACAGCAGTTTGTGGCAGATAACCTCATAACCTGTCTAACCTCTCTAATTCCTTCATAATCATCTTTAAGTGTGTGCCCTCTCGTTACTTTCTGATCAGCCAATAAAAAATGACTTACCTAAGTAACCCTTGATAATCCGAAAGACCTTTATTAGGTCACTGCTCAATCATTTGAGTGTCAGAGTAACATTACCGCTAAGCTAAATCTAATCTTCATACAGTACTCCATCCCATAGACTTGATCCTATTCTACATCTGTTCTCTCTTCTGATCCTATACCAACCCTACATCTATCAAATTTCTCTTGTTTATGTGACCCAGGTCTAAATACATTTACTAACCTACACGCTGGCACACATATTAAATGTTACCTTCCCTTATGCCATGATGCCAGCTCCCTTGCAACTTTGTCAGAGCTATACTCATCCAGGCAAGTAGAGAGCATTCCATCACGTTCCTGACCTTATTGGTATAAAAACCTTGGAGTGTCAAAAGGTAAATGATATCAAATTTAAAGAAACCATTTTTTTTACAAGATAACTCTAGATACCACCTTTCAGCATTTATGTTGTAACCACAGGAGCAGCAAATGAAAGGCAAAAAAAAAGATAATAGAAATCAGAAATCATAACATATTAACTTTTATTTTCATTGCAAAAATGCTGCTTGACCTGCAATGTTTCCAACATTTTCTGTTTTATTTTAAATGCAGCAGAACCTTTTGTTGGCAAAATGCATTTGAAGATTAGAAAATATTTTTAAAGTTATCTATAACTTTTTTATGATTTGGGTTTTTGCAGCACATTGTCAATCTTGTCAATCATTTTGATCAGTGCATTGGCACATATTAAAGGAATACAATTTCAGAAGATACTATCGCCTGTTGAGGGTATCAGTGCTGACTGATGTTAACAAAGCTATTATAGTGAAGTTAACAACTGCTGAAAATTATTGTTAAAAACTACATCAAGACAGGCAGAGCAAGGATGAGAGCAGTTCACAATTCTGCTCAGGGGTCAGAAAGCCCTCTGTATCCAACATAAAGTACTTTGGCTAGCAATCTTTGTCAACATACGGGAACCTTGCATCAAAGTCTACAGAAATCCAGCCAATATCTCCTTATATGAATTGTTGTCAAATTTTACTTAACAAAGCTCCTTGCAAATGTATGCAGGCCCTATACATGCTTTATTTTCAAATACCCAATTACTAAACATTGTACTTTTGCCAAACAGCAAAATATAAATGATTTCTGTTTTGTAAAGTCCTCATCGGTACCAATGATGAATAGACATACAGAGGAGGTAGAGAGGCTTATCAAATGGTGTGAGAACAACAATCTGAGTCTCAACATGGACAAAAGAGATGATTGTGGACCAGGAAGGTTCAGGTTGATCACTCTCCATTGTACGTCTATGGCTTTGCCGTAGAGAGAATGAAGAGCACAAAGTTCCTTGCACATTACAGATGATCTAACCTAGACCCACAACCACTACTCATTAGTCAAGAAGGAGCAGCAGCATCTCCACTTTCTGATGAGATTGAAGTATGCAAGGCTCCCCAGCCCCATTCTAACAACTCTCTACAAGAACACCATTGAGACTGACCTGTCTGTCCATAAGATTGTGGGGAATGGAAGCTGTAAGGCATCAGACCAAAACACCTTACAGGGGATAGTAAAAACCAGTGAGAGGATGAGAACATAAGAAATAGGAGGAGGAGTAGGCCATCTGGCCCATCGAACCTGCTTCGTCATTCAATCTGGCCATGGACTCATCTCCACGGAACTTTTCTTCATAACCCTTAATTCCCCTACTATACAAAAATCTATCCAACCTTGTCTTAAATATATTTACTGAGGTAGCCTCCACTGCTTCATTGGGCAGAGAATTGCACAGATTCACCATTCTCTGGGAAAAGCAGTTCTTCCTCATCAACATCCTAAATCTGGTCCCCCAAATCTTGAGGCTATGTCCCCTAGTTCAAGTCTCACCTACCAGTGGAAACAACTTTCCCACCTCTATCTTATATTTCCCTTTCATGTTTTTATATTTTTCTATAAGATCTCCTCTCATTCTTCTGGATCACCAGTCTCCATACCCCCTCTTTTGTAACATTTACCAGGAGCGTTGTATGTAAAGGACCTGAAGCACAGTCGAGAATCCCTACCACCCATCCTATGATCTCTTTGACCTATGACTGTCAAGCAGGAGGTACAGGAGCATCAAGGCTAGAACTGCCAGACTGGGTCACAGTTTCTTCCCCAAGGCTGAGAGACTAATGAATACCCTACCATCACCAAGGTCTCATTACTATGACAGCATGCTGTTTACTCTACTTTTAACCTGTGCTGCACACTTCACATGCTCTCTGAATAATATTTTATTAACTTATTTGTGGTTATATTTTGTTTTATATGGTATCTGTGATATATGTATTGTGGATGCACTATGGTCCAGAAGAAAGTTGTTTCATTTGGTTATATATTGTCAGAGGACAATAAACTTGGACTTGACTTGATATTTTAAGAATGCAAGAATGTTAAGAAACAGAAGCAGAAATTGGCTACATAACTTCTTAATCCTGACCAGCAGGCAATTTGGGCAGAGCCGAGGTACCTCAAAGCATATGTGGCCTCTGGACCTCTTCCCTGTCCAATGCTATGATCCTGTCAAAAACATAATCTTTCAAACCATGATTCAATGCAATGTATACCCATGATCACTTGGTATACTCAGAATTACAAAAGACAACTGGGCCTATCTATCTCCATTAGCAACCCAAATTTGATTGGAGGAGGAGAAGAATGGAAAATGGTAGATATATTTTAAAGGTATATCATTCCAGCTAACAGATTGACTTTAGACCATAATATCATAAGATATAGGAACAGAATTAGGCCACTTAGCCCATCAAGTCTGCTGTGCTATTTTATCATGGCTGATCCATTTTTCCTCTCCAATCCATTTTCCAGCCCAGTCTCCTGCCTTCCCCAATATCCTTTCAAGCCCTGACTCATCAAGAAGCTATATCAACTTTTGCCTTGAATATACATAAAGAATTGACTTCCACAGCTGCCAGTGGCAATGAATTCTGCAGATTCACCACTCTCTGCTAAAGAAATTCCTCATTTCAATTCTAAAAGGATGTCCCTCTATTCTGAGTCTGTGTCCACCGATCTTAGACTCTCCCACTATAGGAAATGTCCTCTCCACATTTTCTGTCAAGGCCTTTCACCATTCGATAGGTTTCAATGAGGTCACTTCTCATTCTTCTGAATTATAATGAAAACAGGCCCAGAGCCATCAAACACTCTTATATGTCAAGCCATTCAATCCTGGAATCATTTTTGTGAACCTCCTTTGAACCCTCTCCACCTTATCCTTTCTAAGATAAGGTGCCCAGACCCGCTCACAATACTCCAAGTGAGGCCTCACCAGTGCTTTATAAAGTCTCAACATTGCATCCTTGCTTTTATACTCTAGGCCTCTTGAAATGAATACTAACATTGCATTTGCCTTTCTCACTACAGACTCAACCTGCAAATTAACCTTTACGGAATCATGCATGAGGACTCCCAAGTCCCTTTGCACCTCTATTTTTGTATTTTCTCTTCATTTAGAAAATAGCCTACCCTTTCATTTCTTCTACCAAAATGCATGACCATACACTTCCCAACACTCTATTCCATCCGACATTGCAGAATTAATGTACACACTTCTGGTCACTTCCTCAATGAGATGGCTTTTAAATGTTTTGTCCTCTTACGGTAATCACCCTCCTTGCTCATCTTTCCCACCAACACTTCCTTGTAACCTAATTTTTCTGTATCCGCAATACCAGAGCAGAACAATTCCTACTCTTACCTCCTTATGAAAGGGGCAAGCAGGAGCATTTATTGACTGTATTTTTCTTTAGAGATTTTCTCCTATGAGTAATATCCTTTACCCTGCGACAATTACAGCATCAGGCCACCTTTAATTGGCCACTTCATGCAACACACTGGTTTACCTAAGCATCCAAATGGCTTGACTCTTAAGACGTCAACAATTTATTTACGTGGACTTTTATCCCTTTGGAAATGTAGCTCTTTGGAAATGCACCCTGAGTGAAATTTCTTCTCATTTTTGAACCCACTTTCATATTGGAAACCATTCTGCACAATCCTTAGACTGTTCATTCAAGTCTTTCAGACAGGTAGACTTGAACCTTCTTGTCTTCTGGTCTACATAAATGTGATTTTGGCTTTCTGATGAAGGATCACAGACCCAAAATGTTAACCATTTCTCTTAGTGCAAATAATGCATGCCCTGCGGAGTGTTTCCAATATTTTATGCTTTTAGTACAGATTTGATCAACACAAGTAGCACGGACAAAAATGCTGGAGAAACTCAGAAGGTAAGGCAGTATCCATGGAAAGGAATAAGCAGTTAACTTTTCAGGCCGAGACCCTCCACCAGGACTGAAAATGAAGGGGGAAGAAACCAGATTAAGGAGGGAGGAACAGGAGTATAAACTAGAAGGTGATAAGTGAAACCAGGTAGTTGGGGGAAGGGGATGGTGAGAAGCTGGGAATTGATGGGTGGAAAAGGTAAAAGGGCTGAAGAAGAAGCAAGCTGATAGAAAAGGAGAATGGACCAATGGAGAAAGGGAAGAAGGAGGGGCACCAGGGGAGGTGATAGGCAGGTGAGAGAAGAGGTAAGAGAGAGGCCATAATGGGGATATGAAGAACAGGGAAGGGTGAAGGGGGAAATTACCAGAAGTTAGACAAATTAATGTTCATACCATCATGTTGGAGGCTACCCAGAAGGAATATGAGGTGTTTCTCCTCCAACATAAGAGTGGCTTTGTGGACCAATATGGAATGGGGAGCAGAATTAAAATGATTGACCACTAGGAAATCCTACTTGTTGAGGATGGAGCAAAGATGCTCAACAAAGCTGTCCTCCAATCTACATTGGGTCTCACAATGCAGAGGAGACTGCATTCGGAGCACTGGATACAGTGGATGCCCCCCAAATTATTTGCAAGTCTTCAGATGAGTAATCAGCATAAGTCTTTTTGGTTTTCACTAAGTGACTCTTTAACATCCAATCTAAACCAATTAGAAAATTCCCTTTTCCCCCCACACATTTTCAGCTTTGACCAAGTACTTACCAACTGCTTCCTCTAGTCGTCATTCATAAAAATCTCATCTCTCAATAAGTGGGATTAGAATGTACCCTCATCTGAAATCACATATATAACTCCCAGCATTAGTGAACTCACTAATGCCTCACCACCAGCAACAATATTATCTTTCTCTCCTTCCACTGGGCTACATTTCTCTGTATCCTTCCTTGGGTCATCATTCTCACACAAGAACATGTCTATTCATGGGGCAAGTAGTTGATCCTACTCATATCTCACAAGTCCACTGACTTTTTGTAAAGGAAAACTATTTTAAAATTTGTTATGAGTTCTTTCCTGGTTCAGTTCAGAGTATTCGCATTTGTATTGGCAAACAAAGGAGAAGACACTCATAGATAGATAGATACTTTATTCATCCCCAAGGGGAAATTCAACATTTTTCCAGTGCCCCATACACTTATTGTAGCAAAACTAATTACATAAGTATTTAACTCAATATAAATATGATATGCATCTAAAATCACCCTCCCAAAAAGCTTTAATAAATAGCTTTTAAAAAGTTCTTAAATAGTTACTAAAGTGCATTGAGTGGTAACTTAAGCTCAGTCCTAACCCCGGCACTTTAACATGTCTTGCCCCGGTGGTTGAATTGTAGAGCCGAATGGCGTTGGGGAGTAATGATCTCTTCATCCTGTCTGAGGAGCATTGCATTGACAGCAACCTGCCGCTGAAGCTGCTTCTCTGTCTCTGGATGGTGCTGTGCAGAGGATGTTCAGGGTTTTCCATGATTGAACACTCATGTTCAAGGCCACAAGAAAACACTTTATTAGAACTAGAACAAATGCAATGCAAAAGTAAAAACAAATTTCTCCAGCAGTAAGTAATAGCAGTACATAAATCAAAATAATATTTATCATGCTCTAATTGAGCTGATCTGGAATGCTTACACGCAGCCTCTCCTCTCTCCTTAAGTCTGTCGGACTCAACAATGTCGACTCTCTCCACGTTCTGTTCCTTAGCAGTAGTCAGCAGCCGTGACCTAGCTTAGGACAACACTCTTCTCCTCTTACATCAAAAAAAGAAGTGCCCCTTTTTATACCCTCAAAATCCTTTATACTGATAGTTTTCCGTGCATTTGGTAACTGTGCCCGCATAATGACATTCCCTTCTCGAGAAAAACATGTTTTTCACCATCTTCCACTGTTATGGCTATAAACTTGTATTCCTGTAACTTTCTCAAAACATTGCTGTGGACTGGTTCTCCTGTACTTTCTCAAAACAATCCCTCTCCGAGCTAACAGCACTGTGTCTTATAGATTTCCATTGTATTTTAGCATATACTGTACCAAGGAGGAAGCACATTTAACTTTTGCCTTACGCTTATCCATCATGATCACTGTCTGCCATTTTAACTGGTCTACTTAGAGAGCCCCATTTTCTTCACATTGAACCACTGTGTTGCATCTCCCTCAAGCAGTGGCATCTTAAACACCAGGACTATGTTCTCCAGGGCCCTTAGCGATGCTGCTTACTAAAGCAAATACCCTTTACTGAAAGCAACAAATTCTCAATTAATGGTATTGGAAATCTTATCAGATGGGGTTTCTGGTGACGTCATCATCAAGAATGGCAGCTTAAGAACTAGCTCGTCCGGAAAAATGCATATTAAGCCCCATTAACCCATCAAATAAAATATTTTTCAAAAAATATTTGAACTAAAAAGAGGGGCAAGTATGGGAAGAAATGGAAGTAAAAAAAGTGACACTGCAGAGCCTGTGTCCGAGAGGAGTGCAGCAAGCGGCTCTCCGACCCGACTGCGTGCGAGCGAGGCGGGCGCTGGACCTCATTCGGACAATGCGGCAAATACGTTCAAAATCCTGAAAGAAATAATGGAGGTCCAGAAAGATATAAAGCAGCAACTCCATGATATTAAGGCAGAGCTCGTCAGCATTAATCAAAAAATAGCGGTGGCAGATACTCGCATTGAGAAGGTTGAAGATCGCGTTCAAAACGTGGAACAGATACTGAGCAAGACATTAAAAATCATACATCACCAAGAAGGTACACTGCTTGATCTGGAGGGAAGATCACAACGGAAAAATATCAGAATCTACAACGTTCCCGAAGGAGCAGAGGGCCCGTCTATGATGGAGTTTGTCGGAAAGTTACTGTGGGATGCGCTGGATCTTCCCCCAGCTATGAAGCTGGAAATCAAGAGAACGCACCACGTGCTCATTCCAAAACCTACCGGGGATAGAAAGCCATGCCCTATTATAATTAAATTCCTTCGGTACAGCACCAAGGCGGAGATTCTACGAAGGGCCTAGGGTAAGAAGAGAGTGTTTTTAGAGGATAAATTAATATATTTCGACCAAGATTATCCCCCCCCCGCGGTCCTCCAGAAACACAAAGAATACTCCAAACTAAAGCGAGTACTAAAGCAAAATAAGATTAGATTTCAAACTCCGTAATCTGCTAAACTTCAAGTGTTTTATGACAACGGGACGCAGTTGTACCAGAGAGTGGAAGAGGCGACTACAGAATTTTATCCAAAATGAAAAAAGATCAAGCCCATGTAGTATATTTACAGAAAACTCCTTTAAATGATAATGAGCATAAAAAACTAGAGAATGGGCTTCACTAATCTGTTTTTCTCCTTATATAAATCAGGATATAGGAGAGGAGTTGCTATTCTTATCTCAAGTAAGCTAAATTTTGAAAAAAATATTCGAAATGGGAGATAAAGAAGGCAAATATATTCCGGTAAGGGGGAATATAGACAGCAATTCAGTTACTCTATTGAATATATACGCACCCCCAGGAAGTGATATTGGTTTCTTTCAGAAAATTAATAATATTATGGTAATGGAAACAGAAGGTCTCCTGATATGTGGGGGAGACTTAAATTTACAATTACAACCAAGCTTAGACTCTTCCAATAGAAAAACCTATGAAACAAAATCTTTACATAAGAAAGTTAATACATTTTTTGAGGATGTTGGTTTAATTGATATATGGAGGGACCTTTTCCATGACAAAAGGGATTACACTCATTATTCTGCTCCACATTCTGTATATACAAGAACAGACTATTTCATAACATTTGGAAAAGACAAAGACAAAATAAACACCTGTGGAATTGGGACAATAGATGTAAGTGACCATGCACTATATATTTATATGTTGATTTTAACCTACAACCAAAAAATACTATTTGGAAACTAAATTCAAGTCTACTCAATGATCCGTACTTTAAGGAACAAATTTAAAAAGAAATTGGTCTCTACTTAGAATTTAATGATAATGGAGAGGTTTCACCGCCCATTTTATGGGATACTCTGAAGGCAGTCTTAAGAGGGAAAATTATAGTGATATCTTCATATAAGAAAAAAATAAGGAATAAAACAAAAGAGTAATTACAAAATAGACTGAAGGAACTAGAGAAAAAACACAAATTGAATTTGGCACAGGATATATTAGGAGAAATTAAAAGAATTAGGAATGAAATAAATAATTTGGCTACGCAAGAAATCAGGTAAAACTTAATGTTTCTGAAACAGAGACATTATGAAAGTGGATCAAAATCTATGAAAATACTGGCGTGGAAACTGTAAAAAAAAATAGCAGAAAATAGAATTCATAGAATTAGGGACCCAAGAACGAAAATGATAAAAACTAAGCTAAGTGAAATTCAAGAAGCTTTTGAAGTGTTTTACAAAACTCTATAGTCCAAAGTTCCAGGGGGAAGCATAACCCAAATTGACACCTTCTTGAATTCTCTAGAGTTACCCACTTCTAAAAGAGGTGGCTCAGGAAATTGCGGATGCATTGGTAATCATTTTCCAATGTTCCTTAGATTCAGGATCAGTTCCTGAAGATTGGAGAGTGGCTAATGTTATCCCACTTTTCAAGAAGGGAGGGAAGGAGAAAATGGAGAACTATCGCCCTGTTAGCCTAACGTCAGTCGTGGGGAAGATGCTTGAGTCCATTATTAAGGACGAAATAGTGGCACATCTTGATGGCAGTAATAGGATTAGGCCGAGCCAGCATGGATTTACCAAGGGCAAATCATGCTTGACTAATCTGTTGAAGTTTTTTGAGGGTGTAACAAGGATGTTAGACGAGGGTAAGCCAGTGGATGTTGTGTACCTAGATTTTCAGAAGGCATTCGATAAGGTGCCACATAGGAGATTGGTGAGTAAAATCAGAGCTCATGGCATTGGGGGCAGGGTTTCAACATGGATAGAAAACTGGTTGGCAGATAGAAAGCAAAGGGTAGCAGTGAATGGGTGTTTCTCGGACTGGCTGGAGGTGACTAGTGGGGTACCACAGGGCTCTGTATTGGGACCACAGCTCTTTACGATTTATGTCAACGATTTAGATGAGGGCATTGAAAACTATATCAGCAAGTTTGCTGACGATACTAAACTGGGTGGCAGTGTGACTTGCGAAGAGGACGTTAGGAGAATACAGGGAGACTTGGATAGGCTGGGTGAGTGGGCAGATACTTGGCAGATGTCATTCAATGTGAATAAATGTGAAGTTATCCACTTTGGAAGCTGGAACAAGAGGGCAGAGTATTGTCTGAACGGTGTCGAGTTAGGTAAGGGAGAAATGCAAAGAGACCTAGGAGTCCTAGTTCACCAGTCAATGAAGGTGAATGAGCAAGTGCAAGTGCAACAGGCAGTGAAGAGGGCAAATGGAATGTTGGCCTTTGTTACAAGGGGAATTGAATACAAGAGCAAAGATGTTCTTTTGCATTTGTACAGGGCACTGGTGAGACCACACCTGGAATATTGTGTACAGTTTTGGTCTCCAGGTTTAAGGAAGGACATTCTGGCAATTGAGGAAGTGCAGCGTAGATTCACTAGGTTGATTCCTGGGATGGCAGGGCTGTCTTACGCAGAGAGATTGGAGAGATTGGGCTTGTACACGCTGGAATTGAGGAGATTGAGAGGGGATCTGATTGAAACGTTTAAGATAATTAAAGGATTTGATAGGATTGAGGCAGGAAATATGTTCCAGATGTTGGGAGAGTCCAGTACCAGAGGGCATGGATTGAGAATAAGAGGTCAGTTATTTAAAACAGAGTTGAGGAAGAGCTTCTTCTCCCAGAGAGTTGTGGAGGTGTGGAATGCACTGCCTCGGAAGACGGTGGAGGCCAATTCTCTGGATGCTTTCAAGAAGGAGCTAGATAGATATCTGATGGATAGGGGAATCAAGGGATATGGGGACAAGGCAGGGACTGGGTATTGATAGTGTAAGATCAGCCATGATCTCAGAATGGCGGTGCAGACTCGAGGGGCCGAATGGTCTACTTCTGCACCTGTTGTCTATTGCCTATTAAGCGAAGAACAAAATAGAATGATGACTGCTGACATAACTGAAGTTGAATTAGAAGCTGCAATTAGTAGGCTGAAATTAAGCAAGTCACCGGGATCAGATGGGTATACAGCAGAGTGGTACAAAGAATTTAAAAATGAGTTAATTCCTGTTTTACTCCCCATACTGAACTGGGCTCTAAAAAAGGCACAAATGCCACCCAGTTGGAAGGAAGCGATAATCTCAGATATACCGAAAGAAGGCAAGGATAAAATGGAATGCGGGTCATTTAGACCAATATCCGCTCTTAATGTAGATTATAGGTTATTTACCTCCATCATGGCCAAACGATTAGAGGAGTTTCTACCCATACTGATAAGTAATGATCAGACAGGTTTTATACGACAACACCAGACTCAAGACAATTTACGAAGGGCACTTCACATTATTGGTCATATACAAAAGAATAAAATCGAAGCAATAGTGATAAGCGTGGATGCTGAAAAAGCATTTGATTCGGTTAATTGGAATTTTCCTTACAGAGTTTTACATAGATTTGGTTTCCAAGACACGATTATTAAAACTATACAGACACTATATGACAATCCTACTGCTAGGATTAAAATCAATGGATATTTATCAAATAGTCTTACCCTAGAAAGGGGCATGAGACAGGGTTGTGCATGGTCACCACTATTCTTCGCGCTATATCTGGAACCATTAGCTCAATACATCAGACAAAATGAAGATATCAGGGGAATTACTGTTAAAGGGACAGAGCAAAAATTGGCTTGTTATGCAGATGACATTTTGATCTATCTAAGGCAACCAACATACTCTTTACCTAATTTGATGCAATCCTTTGAACAATATGGTCAATTATCAGGATACAAGATCAACATAGATAAAACCCAATTACTTTCATATTACTATAGCCCACCAAGAGAAATTGAAAGTCGATACCCCTGGGCATGGCACACAGAGTCTTTCAAATATTTGGGCATCATTATGCCAAAAGATTTGGCAAAATTATCAGAATGTAATTATCAGCCTCTATATATAAAAAAAATTAAGATGTGGCAAGATGGAGCCCGATTCCTTTTTTCAGTCTCAATTCAAGGATTGAGTCTATTAAAATGAATATACTGCCCAGGCTGTTATATCTCTTTCAGACCCTACCAATAGAGATTAATCAAAATCAATTCAATGAATGGAACAAGATGCGATCAAGGTATATTTGGCAGGATAAAAGGCCTAGAGTTCGTCTCAAAACTTTGCAATTAGCAAAGTAAAAGGGGGGATGTGGCCTACCTTCTCTTAGAGATTATTATTTTGCAGCACAGTTGAGAGCTGTGATATGTTGGTGCAACCCATCATATGACGCTCAATGGAAAAACATTGAGGAGCAGGTACCTCCCATCCCCATACAAGCAATTTTGGCTGATAACAACCTGCAAAAGTACATAAATACTATTGATAACCCATGGGTGAAATTGACTCTTAAAATATGGAAAACCACTATAAAAGAATATAATCTAGAGGAAGATATTGCAATTCTTAAATGGTGTGCATATAACTCGGATTTTACGCCAAATAAACTGGATGCTAGATTTAAGGACTGGACCGCTAAAGGAATAACAGTTCTTTGCAACATAATGAAAGAAGGAACACTGTTCAGTTTTGAAATGCTTAAAGAGAAACACTTATTAGAAAAACAAGATTTTTAATCGGTATTTACAGATGCAATAATATGTTAATAAGATGTTTAAAAATGTAACCAAGGCAAATACATGCTTGATAGAGCTCTTTAGAAAAGCATATAATTCAGATAATGGTAGTAGAATCATTTCAAGCATGTATAAGGGGTTGTCAAATCTTAAAAACACATTTGACTTCATACATTAAAACAAAATGGGAGAAGGAAGGAGGGATAATTATATCTGACGAAGAATGGACAAAAATATGGAGATATCAATGGAAGAGTACCAATTCACAGAAATGGAGGAAGTTTGGATGGAAAAACTTGATAAGATATTTTATTACACCCTCTCAGAAATCCCATTATGATAGTAACCTCCCTGTTTGCTGGAGAAATCAAATCATTATCATATTTTTTGGGACTGCCTTGTTATCAAAAACTATTGGAGGGGGATACACAATGCCCTACAAGACATCTTTAAATGTGAAATACCCTTAGAGAGTAAGACCATATATTTTGGATATATACCTCAAGAATGGTTGAAAAAAGATAAATATTTAATGAATATACTGTTGGTGGCTGGTAAAAAGACTCTTAATAGGAAATGGTTATCATAGAAGAGCCCAACTTTAAATACATGGATGGAAATTACAATGGACATTTACAAAATGGAGAAGATAACAGCATCTGTTAACCATAAACTGGAACAATTTGATTCATACTGGGAAAAATGGTTTAACTACATAATACCTCATAGGCCTGATTTTATTCTCACAAATCAATAAATCTGTTGTAAAAAAAATCACTCCCTACTTGTATATAGTTCTTTCCTTTTGCTTGTTTTTTCTTTCCACTCTTTTCTATAAGTGTATACCTCAGATAAATACTTTGTGGAGATTTGTGATATATATGATTATATGATGTATATGTACAATGTCTGAAATACATCTTATGGAAATGTGTGTTTGATGAACTTCTATTAAAAAATAAATGACCAAAAAAAAGGAAATCTTATCAGATGATACATGTCTTTGAATTCTATATGATTGTCAGAGGTAGTTAAAACTATTCAAATATGTATTAAGAATTTTTTAAATAAATACACTTTAAACGATAGCAAAAATAATTAAAACATGCCTTCTCTTTTCTCCACAGTAAGCGCTTCCCTGGCTGTTCACTCAAAAATGAATTGTTCAGCCGCCACTTGACATTAAGCTGAGGGAGGGCCCGAATATGAAATGCAGAAGCACGTCAATACTTATCTTGTAAGAGTTCAGCAGCAGAGCGAAAGATCGGTGCGCTGGAATATCTTCAAGCTCGACTCTGACTTCCGCTTTTCACGCGCCCGCGTAGGAGTCTACAACTAGCTGAATAGAGAGAATTGTAAACAAAATGAGCAGGGTACGCCTCTTGGACACATTTAGCTTCCAACAGTTACGCAAGACTAGTAGCCCGACAATCAACCTAAAAGGAAATATCTGTATTAGCGCGATGCCTTGGTGTTAAATTACAGAAGTCATTCAGTCATATCGGTTAATTGGACAGTTACAGTGCCAATGGCTGGCGCAAACAAACAGGCATAACACGAGGACACGAGAAAATCTGCAGATGCTGGAAATTTATGAGGCACGCCCGGTTCGCCAAACTGTGCTAATAGAGAGCCAATATCACAAATTGAGGTGGGAAAAATTACTAATTCTGATTCAGATAGGGAAAGTGGGTTACCTGGAGGGTGGGGGGGGGGGGGGACTGAAGGTCCAGGAAATATCAAGTTGCCTAATAAATATATCTGAACACGTTTTGATTTACAGAATTTTAAAATGAGTCTGAAAGATTATAATGGACGGTGCGGCCTCTCCTGTAACCCGTTTGATTGTAGGACAACTTATTCCAGGTCTGATGAAAGGTTCCAGATTTGAAATGTCAAATGTCTCATTTTCCAGATTTGCCGCTTAACGTACTGAGTACTTACTGTAATTCCCCGGAAATCTGATGTTACTCCATCGCAGATATTCATTTTATTCTGTTCCTTCCTTTACCATCTTCTCTGCAACTTCTAACAAATATTTTTCCTTTCACTCTTTCCCACTTCTGATAAAGCTTTCGACCAGAAACTGAATTTTCTACAGATGTTGCCAGCATTTTAAGTTACAGATTTTAATTTATAGCCTCGTTAAAGTTTCAATCATGTGCAGGTTTTCACAGCTACCGTCCATAAATCAACACGTGGGCCATTCAAATACGAAAATAAAGGCCCTAAATGTCAGTCCTTTGGGGCACAGACTGCATACTCCTCTTCAGATATTTGTTCGGCTGACAATTAACTGAGCGGGGTGAACAGAATGAGTGAGTGAGAGACGGAGACGGGAGGAGAGAATGGGAGAGAAAGAAAATGGTCTTTCGACCCAAAACGTCAACAATTCCTCCCCACACACAGGTGCTGCTCAGCCCTGTTCGATCCGCTGAGTCCCTCGGAAAGAATCACAAACAGGAGAAAATCTGTACATGCTGGAAATACGAACACACACAAAACGCTGGGGGAACTCAACTGGCCAGGCAGCATCTAGGAAAAGAATACAGTCGACGTTTCGGGCCGAGACCCTTCGACAGTCGACTCTATAACGTCTCGGCCCGAAACGTTATAGTCATAAGAGTACAGCACAGACGCAGGCCCTTTGGCCCATCTAACGGCGACTGTACTCTTCCTAGATGTTGCCTGGCCTGCTGCGTTCCTCCAGCACTTTGTGTGTGTTCCTCGGACAGAATATTTGTTGTAATCAGAAGAGATTCTATAGAAACTCACAGAAGATGCTGGAGGAACTCAGTAGGCCAAGCAGCATCCATGGAAAAGAGTGTTAGAACAGACCGAGAGTCTTCATCGGGACTGAAGGGAGTCCGGAGACATTGGTCCCAGATTCCAGCATCTGCAGTTTTATTTGTGCCTCCGGAAGTTTGTTCATTTATTTTGTCTACTAAAACGCACGTTTTTCGGTAATTTCAGCAACTTGACGTTGAAAAGCGGACCAACACGAGTCAAACTGCCCGCGTTGCCGTGTGCCGGGCGCGTGGTCACGTGCAGCCGAGCAGCCAGTGGGAGGGAAGCATGAGCACGCGGCCCCGGTGGCACGGTGTGAGCGGCCGCGCGCGAGCAGGAAGCGGTGGCTCGCGATCGAGCGCAAGCTGGCGGCGGTCCGAGTCGGGCCGGCCTCGAAATGCCGAATAAAAACAAGAAAGAGAAGGTGAGGAGCCCTGCCGGCCTAATGGGCATCACTTGGGGGCGTAATGGAGTGCGTCTCCCTGCCGCTCGGACCGGACGGGGAAGGAGTTGGGACGGGCGGATTGGACCCCCCCCTTCCTCTTCCCACAGCCCACCCGGGGGAGGGACGCGAGGGGCTGATGGGCCTCGGCCCGTTCGGGTTTGGACGTTGGCCAGACTGTCGCCGGAGCGGCTGCAGCATGCTTGATGGGATTTGTCCGCGGCGGTTGCTGGAGGGTGGGGACGTAGCAGTGCCGGTCACCGCGGAGATAGCCAGGGAATGACTCTACTCGGCCTTCTGATTCCGCGGCTCCCCGGACTGATTGATTTCTGCATCTTTCACTTAGGAGCCATCTAAAAGTGGGAAAAGTGGGAAAAGCGGCGCAAAGGACGGACAGGAAAATGCCGAATACGAGGTAAAGATTGAATGCCAGGAGACGGCGGCTAGCAGGGTCTGGCGTGGATGTAGCCAGCAGTGCTTTAGGGGAGTGTTGCCTTGCACGTCTGCGTTGCTAGAGAGTGCTTGCGAGTTCCTCGTTACTGCAGCCCCAAACTTTGTCGCCCTGTTCATAGATTTAGTTTCATTTGGCGCAGGAACGAGTTACAGAGTAATTTTTGAAACCATATTGTGAATACAGATAGAGTATTTCTTTATCAATCTTAGTTTTCTGTCGTAATCACCTAGAATCTAACACGCGAAAGGAAGCCATTCGACAGCGTGATCTACGCCAGTTAGATTACTCCACACAAGCTCCCTAGTGCATCTCTGCGCCAAAATTAATCGTTTGTCAAGGGTGATCTATGTCAGTGAGAAAACAAATAACCATTGGTCTGATCTCTACATGTAATCTTCCCTAATTCCACTAGGTGTTTTCTCCATCAGAGTTACTTATCTTGCTCACTGGCTCGCTGTTAGGCTTTAAGAAACTCCTGAATGATTTGATGTCGATGGACAGGCAAATGTGGCTTTCTTTCCCCCCCCCCCCCCCCACCATTCCTCTTCATTAAAATTTGTAATTCTAAAAAATTGTGGAGTAAAGCTGGAAGTGCTCAGCAGGTCAGGGTGAAACAGTTTTTAAAAACTTAGTGATGACCTGTCCAACAAAGAAAAGTTAATAATCGATAAAGATTTTAGTGCCCACTTATTTCAGACTTCCAGTAAACTACAATACCTTACAGTTCCAGCATTGATTGCCATTTTCTGTTGACTATTCCCTTTTCTATTTATACAGTTACAACTCCAAATTTTCTAGGTAACTTTGACATACTCTCTCCACAGATGCTGAGTGTTTTCAGCATTTTCTGTTTGTTATAAGACATAGCAGAATTAGGTCAGCCCATCGAGTCTGCGCTCTCTGTCCATGACCATGATTGTTCTTGGCAAATTTTTCTACAGAAGTGGTTTGCCATTACTGCCTTCTGGTTAGTGCCTTTACAAGACGGGAGATCCCAGCCATTATCAATACACTTTCAGAGGTTGTCTGCCTGCTACCAGTGGTTACATAACCGAGACTTGTGATATGCATCAGCTGCTCTTTTGACCATCCACGACCTGCTCCCATGGCTTCATGTGTCCTGATTGGGGAGCTAAACAGGTCCTACACCTTGCCCAAGGGTGACCTGCAAGCTAATGGAGCGAAGGAGCGCCTTGCACCTTCTTTGGTAGAGATGTATCTCCATCCCGCCTCCAGAGCATATTAAATTTAGCTGGAGGCTAAGATGCTGTTTTTCGAGCTTGCACTGGGTCTTACTGTAACATTGTAGGAGGCTACAAACAAGATAGAGTGGGATGGTGAATTAAAATGACAGGCAACAGGAAGGTCAGGATTGTCTTCTGGACTGCTCTGCAAAGTGGTCACCCAATCTGTATTTAGTTGCTCGAGTGGAGAGGAGACCAAATCCTGAGCGCCAAATTTCAGATGTAGTACAGGTGAATTGCTGCTTCACCTGAAGGACTGTTTGAGTCATTGTACACTGTATTGGGAAGGGATGAGGTAAAAGAGCAGATGTCGAATACCCTGCAATTGGATGCAAAAGTGTGATGCAAAAGGAGTCAGAAGAGCAAACCAGGGGGTTTGTTTATAACTTCCTTTGCTGCCAAGGTGAGATTTTTACTTGATTTCTGATTACTAATCCAGATTTGTTTTGTTAGTCCAGTAATTTAAACGCAATACAATTGCACTCCAGTAGATGTGGGGGTTAAATCCACCTGGACCTGAATGTCTGTTGTTTGACAAAATAATTGAGTATGTCTGATTTGTTTAGTATTTTATTTCTTCTCAATCTAAATTACTATAATTTCCAAATAATTCCATTGCTGTTATGTCCTCTTTGGCAACTCTTAGTTAAAACTGTCACCTTCATTGCATCTCCTGACTTTTTCTTGCTTACTCCTTAATAAACTGATCTTTATTACAGATGTTTGTGTGTGTGTGATATTGCAAAATATTTTGTGTTCACTTTATATTTACTTTGTCCCTTGCTAATATTGATTCTGGAAGGTAATGAGGGAAGAGATGATGTTCATGATTAACCTATGAAAGAATGATATATTTTTCCCCACTTTTGTTACCCTTAATTGTATTTTGGAAAAAAATTTTCCCTTGATTCAATTTTATGCTTGCTTTCCCAAAGCATAGGCTGATTCTCCTTGTTTTTGGTGCATTTTATTTCTTATTGCTTATTGATTCACCTTAAGATATTGATACTTGTTCCATACTTCATCAGTCAATATTTCACTGAAGTTTTCTGCTTTAACTACGTCATTCTTTTTGTGACTCTACTCTGATGAACTCTTTCAGCTATGTCTACCACATTGAAATAATAATTGGTGATCAAGTCCAAAGTATTTCAATATAACAGCAATGAGAGCAATACTATTTTTGGAATGTAATGGGGTGAGTGGTGAAGGAAACTCTTGAGGGCATCCTGGATTTCAGTAATTTGACATGTTTCTGAAAAATAACTTTTACTGTGTAAATACACATTGGAGCCAATACAGTAAGATTTCTCTTTTCCATCCGGGTACTAAGTTGTGCTTTATATTACACTATGATATAGTGTAATATAAACCATGATGCTGTTGAACTACCTCGGCTTGCTGTACTTTCCAACAACCAATGATCTTATCTTGTCTATGCCTTTTGTGTTGGCACATGGAAGGGCACCTTCTTGATCAGTTGAAAATGGAAGCTTAGTCTATTTGATCTCTCCGCAAATGATAGCCTTGGTTCTCATGGTCTTAAGTCAATGATGGATAAATTTCTGTCTTGTTTGATTCTAGTGCTAACAGTATTTTGAAGGAAAATGTTTTGTATTTGTTTTCAATTATGTCTCATTTTGTGTTTGTCAATTGCATCAAACTGTTACTGGCTTTTGATTACTCAATTAGTGTTTGTATCATTGTACCAGTTTATTTCTTAAAACTCTGTGATTGAATTACATCTGGATATGTTGTCTCCCTTCCCCAAACAAGGGAAAATCAGATCAAATTAATTCTAAACTCTGATTATCAAATCCAAATAGATTATCCTTCTTCTCAAAAGCAAGCAGTAACCAGTCTAATATGGGCAACTGAAGATGCTATGGCAGATTGCTTTTGTGCCATTTGTAGACCAAGGAACGGTGGTGGAGGAGAAATGAGTATTTAATGTGAAGACCAGGATGCAGATAATTCAGGTTGCTACTCTGCTTTTACCACTGTTGGAGTCCTGACTGAGATGACACAAATTGGAGGTGGCCCAGAATGTTCTATGCAAGTGTGGCAGTGGCTTTAGTAAATGGTGTAGCTGGTGTGATATGGGTATTACTTGTGCTAAAATTCTGTCTTAAGTCTAGTATGTAGTTTATTCTACTTCATCTGAGTTGCAGTTATAAACTGCATAATAATACATTATTAGAGGGGGGGAAGATGAACTGTCATCAGCCAGTATCAGCCTGTGTTTTTTTTTGGAGGTAATTTATTAATAAAATAATTGAAGATGAACTTGGACTCAGGTGAATTCTTTTAGCTATGTCTTCTACAGGACAAACTGTTATTTGGAAGATCTGAAATATCTCAGCATGATTAGATGAGAGCAGTACTACTCTTAGAATGTAATGGGGTTGGCAGTGAAGGAAAATGCTCAATTTGTTTGTTTCAATGGTGTCAAGTTTTTTAGATACCTATCATATATTTTAAAGCATATGACTGTGCTTAACCAAGAAAGGTTGTCCTTTCAAAGTTTGGACTCTCAGTCTTGTTGAATTTGACAGTACAAATTTAAAATGCTCAATTTTGAAGTGCAAAGTAAGACTGTTCAAAGTAATATGGATAACAATGATAGGTAAACAATTTCCAAAGCATTAGATGTCAGTGGCAACACCCTTCATCTAATTTGGATGACCATTGGTTTATGTTTCATTCTTGGACCTGGGTACAAGGTCTTACTGGAAATAAAACAGAATACTTGAATTACAAGGCAGGTCAGGGAGCATCAATGGATGGGAAAAGAGAACTGAAGTTTCATTTCAATGACATTTCTTAAGAACAAGGGGGAAGTTTAGGAGTAAAACTATTGAAAATATTAAACAAGACCTTTCCAAAGTTCAAAGTAAACTTATAATGAAAGTACATATATACAACACTGAGATTTATTTTCTTGTGGGCATATTCAATAAATCTATAGAATAATAACCATAACAGAATCAGTGAAAGACTGGCTGAATGCCCAGGTTGGGCAGAGTGCAAATACAAAAAAAGGAAGTAATAATAAATGATAAATGTTGAGAACATGAGAGGAAGAGACCTTGAAAATGAGTCCATTGGTTGTGGGAACATTTCAATGATGGGGCAAGTGAAGTTATCCTCTTTGGTTGAAAAGCCAGATAGTTCCTGTCCTGAACCTGGTGGTGTGAGTCCTAAGACTCGTGTATCTTCTTCCTGATGGCAGTAGTGAGAAGAGAGCTTGTCCTGGGTGTTGGGCATCCCTGATGATGGATGCTGCTTTCCTACGACAGATTCATGCAGATATGCCCAATGGTTGGGAGGACGTTACCTGTGATGGACTTGGCATATCCACTCCTTTTTGTAGAATTTTCCGTTCATTGATATTTCCACACCAGGCTGTGATGCAACCAGTCAGTATACTCTCCACCACACAGCTGTAGACATTTGTAAAAAAATTTTAAATGTCATGCAGAATCTCTGCAAACTCCTAAGGAAGTAGAGGCACTGCGGTGCCTTCTTTGTAACTTTACTTGCATCCTGGGAGCAGGACAGGTCATCTGAAGTAATAACACCAAGGAATTTAAAGTTGCTTACCCTCTCCACCTCTGATCCTTTGAGGTCTGGCTCATGAACTTCTGGTTTCCTTCCCTTGAAGTCAATAACCATCTCTTTAGTGTTGCTGGCACTGAGTGCGAGATTGTTATAGCACTACTCGGACAAATTTTCAATTTCCCTCTTGTATGCTGATTCGTCACTACCCTAAGTGTCTGCAAGCTTGAATATAGCATTGGAGCTGTACTTAGCTACCCATCATTCAAGGGGTGATTGATAAGTTTGTGACCTAAGGTAGAAAAAGTCAGTTTTAGAAAACCTAGCACGTTTATTTTTCAACATAGTCCCCTCCTACATTTCCACACTTAGTCCAGCGGTTGTGGAGCATACAAATCTTCAACCTCCAGAAAGTGTCCACAGCAGGGGTGATTGATACAGCTCTTGTTACAGGCACATGCAGTTCAACTCTTTCAGTGATTAGGCAGAAAGTTTGAAGTTAATAACTTATCTCGTTCTACCTTAGGTCATGAACTTATCAATCACCCCTGATGAGTTAACTTCAAACTTTCTGCATAATCACTCAGTTGAACTGCATGTGCATGTAACAAGAGCTGTGCAGGATTCTCTGAAGGTTAACATGCAGGTTGGATCGGTGGTAAGGAAGGCAAATGCAATGTTATCATGCATTTTGAGAGGACTAGAATATTTGTGTAAGGATGTAATGCTGAGATGTTATATGGCATTGGTCAAATGACAGTTGGAGTATTGTGAGCAGTTTTGGGCCCCTTACCTAAGAAAAAAATGTGCTGGCATTGGAGAGGGTCCAAAGGTTGTTCACGAGAATAATTCCAGAACGAAAGGGTTATTATGTGAGGAGTTCGGCTCTGGACCCGTACTTGCCAGAGTTCACAAGAACGACGGGGAATCTCATTGAAACCTATCGAATATTGAAAAGCCTAGGTAGAGTGCATATGGAGAGCATGTTTCCTATAGTGGGGGGAGTCTGGGACCAGAGTAGACAGCCTCAAAATAGAGTGGTGTCCATTTAGAACAGAAATAAGGAACTTACTTAGTCAGAAGATGGTGAATCTGTGTAATTTATTGCCACAGATGACTGTGGAGGCCAAGTTCTTGGATATATTTAAAATGGAAGTTGATAGGTTCCTGATTAGTCAGGATGTCGAAGGTTATAGGAAGAAGGCAGGAGAATGGGATTGAAAGGGGAAATAAATCAGTCATGATGGAAAGGTGAAGCAGATTTGATGAGCTGAATGGCCTAATTTTGCTCCTTGGTCTATAGTCTTTTAAGGAATGCAAGAGCGTGCTTAAGAGAAAAATCAAGACTAAAAGGGGACGTGAGGTTGCCTTGGCAGATAAGGTAAAAGAGAATTCCAAAGGCAAAAGAGTAGTTAGGTCAAGGACCATATTCAGATTACAGGACAGGAGGTGCTTGCTATTTTGAGACAAATTAGGGTGGATGAATTCCCAGGGCTTAACAGATATCTCTTTGTGCTATGTGGGAGGCTAATGCAGAAATTGTAGGAGCTCTGAGTGCATTTAAGAAGTGTTTAGCGTGGGTAATGTGCTGGAGAATTGGTGGATTGCGAATGTTGTTCTGTTGTTTGAGAAAGGCTGTAAGAAAAAGCCGGGAAGTTATAGACCAGTAAGCCTGAGCTCAGTAGAGGGTAAGTTATTGGAAGGTATTCTAAGGGACTGGATTCATAAGTATTTGGATGGACAGGGACTGATTAGAGATAGTCAACCTAGTGCATGATAAGTTATGTCTAACTAATCCAGGAAAGTTAGATTAAGGAAGTGATCACAAACAGGAAAAAATCTGCAGATGCTGGAAATTCAGAGCATCAAGCAAAATGCTGGAGGAACTCAGCAGGCCAGGCAGCATCTATGGAAAAGAGTAAACGGTCAACATTTCAGGCTGAGACCCTTCATCAAGAAGTGGATGTTGTCTTCATGGACTTTAGCAAAACCTGTGGCATGGTTCCACATAGGGGGTTGGTCAAGAAGGTTTATTTGCTTGACATTCAGGATGAGGTAGTAAATTGGATTAGCTTTGGCTTTGCGGAGTAAGCAAGAGAGTGGGAATAGATGGTTGCTTCTGACTGGAGGACAATGAATAGTGTTGTGCCACAGGGGACCAGTGCTGCGGCCTTTGCTGTCATCATCTCTGTCGATGATCGGATGATAATATAAATCGGATCAGCAAAATTTGAGGATGCCACCAAGATTGGGGCATAGTGGACAGCGAGGAAAGTAACAAAGCTTGCAGGAGGATCTGCACAAGCTAGAAAAATGGGCTGAGAAACAGCTGATGGAATTTTATGCAGACAGGTGTGAAGTTTGCCACTCAGGGAGGATAAACCAATGTAGGATTTACACAGGGCATTGAGGAGTGCAATAGAGCAGAGGGATCTGGGAACATATGTATAATTCCTTGAAAGTGACGTCACAGGAAGATGGGGCCATAAACAGAGATTTTTGGCACATTGGCCTTCATAAATCAAAGTTGTGATGTTACGTTGAAGATGTATAAGACGTTGGTGAGGCCTAATTTTGAGTATTGTGTGCAGTTCTGGTCACTTGTCTTCTGGAAAGGTAACAATGAGATTGAAAGAGTACAGAGCAAATTAACAAAGATGGTTCCTGGACTTGAGGACCTGAGTTATGCAGCTTAGGGGAAAATGGGGAGATTTGATAGTGAGCATTACAGCTAGAGTAAATACAAGCAGGCTTTTTCCCACTGAGGTTGGGTGAGACTAGAACTAGAGGTCATGGGTTCAGGGTGAAATGTTTAAGGAGAACTTGAGGATCTTTTTCAGTGGAATGAGCTGCCAGCATAAATGATGGATGCAGGTTTGATTTCAACATTTAAGAGAAATTTGGATAACTACATGAATGGGTGCTAGGTATATAGAGGGCAATGGCCAAGGTGCAGATCGATGGGACTAGGAAGAATAATAGTTTCTGCACAGATTAGATGGGCTGCAGTACTCGGACTCTTATGTTCTTACCTACAGGTGATGTGCAGGTGTTAAAGGCCAATGAGCTCAATATCAGTCATGGGTAAAATATTTGATTGTATTTTAAGGGTCAGGTTATGTAATTGTTTGGACAGTCAGCAAAGAAGGCTATCAAGACTTGAGGTGTAATCTGCACCAGCTGAAAAATAGCAGAACATTTGAAGATTTGCACTCTGGCAGGCCAAACCAGGATAAGACTTGTACAGTGACTGATAGGGCACTGAGGTGTGGAGTAGAACAAAGGGATCTGAGAATAAATCCTTGAAGGTAGGTAGGGTCATAGAGAGCTTTTGGCACATTGTTCTTTATAAATTTGAGCATTGAGTACAGGAGTTGGGATGTTATGTTGAAGTTGCACAATGTTGAGTCTAAATTTGGTGTATTGTGTGCAGTTCTGGTCACCTATCTGCAGGGAAGATATCAAGCTTGAAAAGAGTGCAGAGAAAATTTATAAGGATGTTGTCAGGACTTGGACCTGAGTTATAGGAAAGGTTGAATACATTAGGACTTTATTCCCTGGAACATAGGAAAATGTTGGGAGATCTTACAGGGATATACATGTGAGGAATATAAATAGGGTAAAAGCATGCAGGCTTTTTCCCCTGAGGTTGGGGGGGACTAGAACTAGAGATCACGGGTTTAGGATAAAAGGTGAAATATTTAAGGTAATCCTGAGATGAACTGCTTCATTCAGAGAGCGGTGCGAGAGTGTATAACGAGTTACTAGCAGAAGTGGTGGATATGGATTGAATTGCAACTTTTTAAAGAGATTCAGATAGAGACATGAATGAAAGAGGTATGGAGGACTATGGTGTGGGTAGATTGGACTAGGCAGAAAAATGGAGTACCTACTGGTTGTACGTAGGGCCTGTTTCTGTGCTGTAGTGTCTTAAGGAACTATCATGAAGCTCAAGGCAAAGTGGTTGATCCTACTGTTAGAACCCTTATCCCAACTTAGCTGCTTGTAATGGTTCTTTCAATTTAGAAAATGTTTAAGGTAATTTTTGATTAATAATCTTTCTTGGAATATTTTTCTTTTCATTAAGATGTGGTCTGATTTTTTTTTTCCAATTTCCATGATAGAATTTGAAAAAAACAACACATTTTCAAATGCAGAATGTTCTGAAATTCAAGTTGTTTTTCTGCACCTTTCCTCAGTGTTAGTTATTGTATTACTTTTTAGAGCAGTGCTTACCAAACTTTTTTTGGGTTACCGCCTCTAGACCACATCCCCTCCTCTCCTTTCTGGCCCTTACATAAAAACTATAAATAATTTTGGTTTACGATGCACAGTGAAAGAAAATAGGAATTGCAAATTCAATGTAGTGACAAATAATTGCAAAAATTATTCAAGTCTGTTTAAATCTACAGATAATATTTAATTACAGTAAAAATAATTTTCATCAACACTTGCATTATTTGTCCAACTATTCACTACTTCATTGCTTTTTCACCTTTTAATGAAATTAATGGGCGTTGGTGCAGTGATGTCAGCTTCTCAGCGTCAAGCTGAATGTCACTCAGAAGGAGTCTCATATCCCCACATTCAATAACTTAACCTGTTTCATTGCTTTGAAAGAAATTGGGCAACTGCACTGAAACCACGCTCTAAATATGATGTTGGAAAGACAATAAAGAACAATTTGATCCTTTTACGGTGCAGGATAGTGTTCAGTGATTTCTTTCTGCAACCAAAAGTCTTTTAAGGTTTTTTGAACTTTGGCTTCAGCTGTAAGTCACTTTGTGGTGAAATCAGTTCTTCCTCCATCCTTACTGTTACTTAAGGAATAGATTTATTGCCTGATCTGGAATTTGGATTGAGAGAATATTTTGAAATCTCTCTGACTTGTCTTTATGCAGCTCACCCAGGTGGGCACAGTACACTTGAAGATCATCATCTGGTATTCTATCTTTTACTTCCGTTTCAGAGAGGCTCAAAAATTAGAAAAGATCACGTTGGCCAATGTTGCACTTAAATAAAGTTAACTTGGACAGATGTGTGGAGACGACTGACTTGACTTTAATAAGATTCACATAATTTCCTTGCAATTGATTGATTTCATTAAACTTTGCAAATAATTCTGACAAATGTCATACATAATATTCTTGAGTTGATTACTGAACGAAGTATTTGAAGTCTTTTTTACGTAATTTTATCAGTTTTAAAGCATGCATAAAAGCATCTCAGTTTCTTTTTGAGAGCCATTTGACTGGTGTCTAACAGCAAGTGTTCAATCTGTTCATTATTCTCAATACAAGATTCTCAAAATAGTTGAGAGCATGGGACGATTTTATTTACCATTGTGATTACAGTATTTAATGATTTGTGGATTTTAGGATTTTTATGACAGGATGTCTGTGAATTACAGAGCAGAATATCCTTCTCTTTGAAAAATTACTCAACAACCTGAAATACTGACTCCACGTTATGTTTCTTGTCCCCTTGCAAATAACAACTCTGAAACCATACTTTCATCTTTTATGAAACAAACATATTCAAGAAGCAAAGATTCATTCCTTGGCAAATTTGACTTGTTTAACTGCAGAGCAAATTCTGTTGTTCTCAGTATGTGGCACAGTGTGCCTTCCACATTCTCAGATATTTTGTTTGCCTTTGAACAGAGTAGTTGCTGAGTAGAATCACTTTAATTGATCTGGTGACTTATGCAAAATCTTACTCAGAACCTCCCTTACTGCTAATCAGTCTTTCTCTAATTGTATGGGGCTTTACAGATTCAACAATGCAATTTGTTCTTTTGCTGCCATTTTCTTTATGGATTAACGACAACTATCATTCACCTATTGTTTAAACCCAACCCCAAGCACTGCGATCAATAAAGGGGAAAGTTATGACATCATAATAGCTCATAATATAATACCATACCCTAAACTACAGAAACTGCATCACTGCATGATGAGTATGAGAATCATACTAACACTGTACTACAGTGTAGTGAATGGCAATAATGCATAGACAGGGGCAAGAAATAACAATTTCTTCAGTCCAGATTTCTCATGCTGTGCCAAATACAGAAATGTCACATTGCTTCTCAACAACTATAATTTGCTTTGAGTAAAGTCTTAAGAGAATGATGGGTTAGCAAGAGACGAGGTGATTACGTAATCAGTTATGAGGCACTGAGGATCAAATGCTTATAATAAGTGATTAATTTCTTAAATTAAGCGTGTAGACCTTCAGACTCTACCACTGCCCCAGGGGGGTGATATTGCCCACTATGGAAACCACTGCTCTAGAAGAACAGCTTTCAGTAAGGGTAAAGAACCAAGGAAATAAGAGTATAGAACCTATGATTTTTTTTTAGAGTTTTGAGTTGTACATTTTTAAAGCTATCAGAATTGAAATAGAAGGCTTTTTTAAAACCCAGGTTCCTGTTGAAGCTGTGAATATAAATGGGAAATGTATTGGATATTTTGTCTTGGCTCTAAGTGCATACAATTCAATTGAAACTGCCATGTTATTTAACACAAGTCATTCTTGGCGATTATTGACCTTCATTCAGGCAGTCTGCATACAGGCTAAGGAACTTTGCAGAATTGATGCTCAAACTATGGTTGCCCAATGCATTTACTGGTTCTTTAGGTGCCTTTTTAAGGATTAATAATGAAAATGGTATTTTGACATATGGGTCTTGGTTACTTACAGACAATGCCTAATGAAGTAGTCACTTTATCTTACTGGTCTTAAATGATATATTAAAGTTTTGAACATTTAATTACACATCAGGAGTGTATTTATGTTGCTAACGCTAATATTACATAAGTTACAGATGGTGTATATGACATCTTGATACTGAATACTTTTCTCAAATTTAAATCCATCTAAATTTGAAAGACCTATTTTGTTAATACTTTTGGTACATTTTATAACAGAGATTATGCTGGAATCACATGATAAAATAGGCCAAAGTCAGCATTGTTTCCTCAAGGGGAGATCTAACCTGACAAATCTCTTGGAGTTCTTTTAGGAAATAACAAGCAGGATAGGCAAAGGAGAGTCTTTGACTGTTGTTTACTTGGATTTTCAAAGCCCTTTGACAAGGTGCTGCACATGATGCTGCTAAGTGAGATAGGATCCCATGCCGTTACAGGAAAAATACTAGGATGGATAGAATATTAGGCTGGCTGACTGACAAAGTAAAAGAACGGGAATAAAAGGGCTTTCTTTGGTTGGCTGCTGTTGACTAGTGGTGTTCCCTAGGGTTCAGTGTTGGGCTTGCTACTTTTCATTTTGTATGTTAAGGATCTGGATGATGATGATGATAATAATGGCTTTGAGGCCAGGTTTACCAATAATACAAAGATAGGTGGAGGGGGCAGATAGTGCTAAAGAAGCAAGGAATCTGTAGGGCTTAGTCAGGTTGGGAGAATGGCAAAGGAGTGGCAGATGGTGTGGTCTTGCACTTTGGTTGAAGGAATAAAGGTGATAACTATTTTCTAAATGGGGAAAGAGTTCAAAAATCAGGGGTGGAAAGGGACTTGGGAGTCCTTGTGTAGGATTCCCTAAAGGTTAAGTGGCTAGTAAGGAAGGCAAATGGAATGCTAGCATTCATTTTGAGAGGACTAGAATATAAAAGTAAAGATATAAAGCCTTAGCATTACAAGTCATTAGTCAGATGGCATTTGGAGTATTGTAATCAGTTTTGGGGCCCCATATCTGAGGAAGGATGTGTTGGCATTGGAGAGGGTCAAGAATGATTTTGGGGATGAAAGTGTTAATGTAGGAGGGACATTTGACGGCTCTCACCTATACTTGCTAGAGCAGGCATGGGCAAACTACGGCCCGCGGGCCATATGCGGCCCGTTAAGCTTTTTAATCCGGCCCGCAGAACTTGATGAAATTATATTAATAAACCTTGTTAACGTTTTTTCCCCGCAATTCTGGTGTTTTCCCAATAGATGACGCACTCTATATACATTGACCTTTAATGAGGTGCAGCGTATTACTCCACATTTGCGCTTTACTTTGTGACCTTGTGGCGACCCATTTCCTGACACATCCAAACCGGCTCACAATTAGCCAGCGTTCCGGCTAAGGGAGATAGTCTGCAGGGATTTGTGAGCACAGAGCTCCGCATATTGGCGCGCTCACACTGTTCTGTCATTGTGCGGGTCGTTGTTGAGTTTTGGCACAGGGGACAATTGAATAAGAAGGAGCAGGACAAGTAGACCTGCATCTCCTACCCTTTTTGAAATAAAGACAGTCAGGAGGAGAGTGATGATGATAATATCTTGAAGGATAACAGAATTTTCAGTGCTTTAAAATAATAACTGTTACTATTAAAAAAAGCTGTATTTTATTCATTTAATTTTCAGTGTTTTAAAAGACATTTCAATAAATAGCTAAATACCATGGGACTTCAAAGACAGATATTTTGTTGTAATGCATTTGTTCATTTTCAATTGAAATTAAAGCACGTGTTTTCTACATATCCCATGATATTTTATTTTCTCTTATGAGGTGTATTACCAAAACACTCCGTCCATCTGCTCCTGGTCCGGCCCCCCTGTCAAATTTTAGAACCCTTTGTGGCCCTCAAGTCAAAAAGTTTGCCCACCCCTGTGCTAGAGTTTAGAAGGCTGAGGAGGGATCTCATTGAAAGCTAATGAATATTGAAAGGGCTGAATAGAGTGGACATTGGAGAAGATGTTACCAGTAGTGGGAGAGTTTAGGATCAGAGGGCACCAGTTCAGTAAAGGGAGCACCTTTAGAACAGAATTTAGGAAGATGTATCTTTTAGCCAGAGGTGCTGAATTTATGGAATTCATTGACAATTGGGTATATTTAAAGCAGAGGTTAATAGGTTCCTGATTAGTAAGTGTGTCAAAGGTAACGGGAGAAGTTAAAGAGAATGGGGTTGAGAGGAAAAATAAATTAGCCATGATCTAATGGCAGAGCAGATTGGATAGATCAAATTGCCTAATTCAACTCCTATGTCTCGTGTCTTATCTGACCTGCCACCCACACAGATGTATGGTCCAAATGCAAAGGATTAATCTCAAGGGCCATCATTGCTCTTAAATTTCATCTCAGAAGCAACTTTGTTGTAATGCATATTGTAAGGTTTTGATAAGAGGCAAAGTAGGAGAAAGAATGTTTGTTCAAAGTTGAGGGTTTTTGGATTGTTCATCAATGTTTCTGATAGATTTTAAATGATCCTCAATTTTTTTGTTTAAAATTGCATTAATATGTTTTGAATTTAAAAATTGAACATAAACACATTTAGGTGAGTAATGCCTCACTTTCGTGTAGACCAATAATCTTCATTGAAATGAAACAGTTCTTTGTCCCTGTGATGTCCTGTAATTAGAGGGGTGATTCTTTTATGCATTGTATTCCTCCCAGCTAGAGTTCACTGACAGAATATTGTGATAGATTCACAGGAGCTGTCACAAAGTAAGGCTAGCACTTTCAGCATGCCATTGCAAATCCAGTATCCTATATACATTTTAAATGATTGAATGCCCTAGGTCAGGGGTCGGCAACCCGCGGCTCTTTCATCTCTGTGCTGCGGCTCCCCGTGGTTTGTTAGTTTTTGAAATGTAATTCGAAATTTGAAGATTATGGTGATCTTGTACAATCTAAAAACCTTGTGGAGACCCCATTTCCTGGCACATCCGAACCAGCTCACAATTAGCCACCGTTCTGGCTAAGGGAGATAGCCTACGGGGGTTTGTGAGTACGTGTCTTTTGGAGCATCCACGCCCACGGGGACGGGTTGAGGGAGGCTTTAAAGCAAGGCTGTTTAGTTTGAATAAAGTTACCTTTGACTGCAGTGTCTTTATTTTAGCGCTGCGTGTAGCGCTACACCGCTACAACGTGTTTTTTATCGCAATTAATATACATCACCACTGCCAATGCCTGACACCCGCCAGTGCGCACTTTCTTTTAATTCTTCGATCCAAGGCAGGCTAACTATGGAGTAACCTTCAACCCAACGTCTTTTTTTCGGAGTTCAAAATGTTTTTGTTGCATGCAGAAATGTAATTTCGTTTTCTCTGCAGGAGTTCATCAATTTCATAAATGCAACACATTATAGTTTGTTTATACATAGCATAAAGGCAAAAAAAAAAGTTGTATGCAGTGTTATTTCATTTTAAATGTCAAACGGGTTTTGTGGCTCCCAGTGTTTTCTTTTCTGTGGGAAATGGGTCCATATTGGCTCTTTCAGTGGTAAACGTTGCCGACCCCTGCCCTAGGTCATAGGTGTCAAACTCAAGGCCCGCGGGCCATATCCAGCCCGGCGTACAATTATATCCGGCCCGCAAGATCATTTTAGATAAATCTATTATTCTAATTATTAATGGCCCAGCGATATGAAGCCTATGATTGTAAGTTAATACCAATCATAAAAATAATGCTTGCTCAGCAGTCTTCTTCATAAGAAACGGAATTTGTGAAGTGAAACACTTTGTAGTTATAGCAGAGACTGAGACACATGAGAACAGGCTGAAAAAACGGAGGCAATGAAAGCTGCGTTCGCACGCGCCCGACTGATCCGGCCCGCATGAAGCTGCATTTTGCCCAATCCGGCCCGTGACCTAAAATGAGTTTGACACCCCTGCCCTAGGTCCTAAAGGCTATAGTCAGGAAGGTCTATTACATTATGCTTTCAACATGGACACTAACACCACTCACTGTTCATATTCTGCAATAATTTTTTAAAGCTTGTGAGGAGACATTTTAAAGACATTTTGTCCCTTTTGTTGGGTTGAATTCCAAATTCATATTCCTATACATAAAGTCTATATATAAATTTTACCATGTGAGGTATAAAACTAATCTAATATTTTAAATCAGTTCAGCTATTGCTTTTGCTAATCTTAATTTTTTTTTATTTGGAGGGTAATGCTATTTTGTAGGTAATGCAGCTCTGGAACAGGCCTTTTGACCCACAAATGTCTCTGCCAAACATGATGCCTCACTAAACTAATTCCTCTGCCAACACCTGATCCATTTCCTTCCATTCCCTGCAAGTTTGTGTGCCCACTGAAAAGCTTATTAAGTGTCATTGTCCTATCTGCTTCCATCACTACCCCTGCCAACATCTTCCAGGCTCTCTGATTTACAAAAATCACACTTGCTACGATTAAACTGCATCGGTCATTTCTCTGCCCGTGTCTGTAACTAATCTATATCCTGCTTACATTTTGACATTTTTCACTGTTTACCAACTTGTGATGTCTGGAAATTTACTAGCTAAACACATCTACATTTGTGTTTGAGTTATGTATTTCACAACTAAAGGTCCCCCACTGCAGAGCCCCACTGATCACAGATTTCCACCTAGAATAATATGCTTGCATACACCACTATCCTTTTTCTTCTATGGGTAAACCAATTCCAAATCCAAACCACCAAATCAGCGTCAATCCCATGCATTTTAAAGTTCGGAATTAACTCACAATGAGGCATTACTATTACTCATTTAATTGAGTAATGCCTCACTTAAAGCCCATTTGGGCATTGTTTTGCATTGCATTGCATTGCATTGCTTGTGCAATGTAAGCACTTCTTTTCGTTATAAGCTTACTTCCTGTGTCAAAATTTTGTGTCAGTATGTCACCATTTCATATGGAGAGATCTTTTCACTTGTAGCTTTTTGTCAGTCGTGTATATTATCTTATAAACAGCTTGTATATTATGCTTTTTAAATATTGTTTTGGATTAAGGAATGTAGTAGCATATTTAAACATAGTCTCTCTGCTGTTGGTGAATTTTGCTAATGACCAAATCATTTGATTGTGGAATAAATATCCTCTCGTACAAAGTATTCACTTGTTTTTGCATTAGCAATAGTTTTTAAAAGTTGGAAGTAAATTTATTATCAAAGGACACATGTTGAAAACAGAAGCAGCAAATACCATAAGGTATATAGTATTTGTAAAATATACAGGTATTCAGTGTTTATCAGTGTTCATTGTTATCATACTGGATATGCCTTAAAGTTTCAATAGTGCTGTAGGAAGTTTGTTTTGCATCTACCTTGGAGACAGATAATCAAGTACCTAAACTGAAAGACACTTGCAGTGATAATCCTTCTGATGGCATAGCATTTTCAATTCTTTACTGCAGCAACAACCTAGTCATTGTGCTGAATTGAAGGCGTAATGTCTTGAAGGACAGGTGGTCCCATGTGAGCTAGATATATAGCAATAATGGCAAAAAATGTTAATTTTTTTGGTAGTAGTTTCCTGTATCTGTTTGTTTGTAGTTTCTTTTGTCCCACTGGTGCTAATTTGTCTTTCTTTAATTGTACTTCGTTTAGTCTATGTGGAAATCCTAATTTTCATCATTTACTGCCAATTTAAATATACAGTGGATTCTGGTTCATTGGGACCACTACATTTTGGCCCAATTAGCCGAAACTTAACAGTTAAAAGGGTATAAAAAAGACAAGCTACCATTTTACTGATTAACAATTATGTATTTAAATAAAATACAGAATGAATTAGAAGGCTACCAATACTACTACAGTACTATAAAACTATTAGTTCCTAATAGCTGTTGATGGAGGAATTCATCCAATATATGTAACACATTCTTTTGACTGACTCTTAAATGAACAAAAGTAGTGCAGATACCTGGTGCAGGTAATGGATTTCGTACAATGCTTTCAACAATTGCATCTTCTAAATCTTCGTTTTTAATATAACATTCAAGATGATTGATGTATTCAAATTCTTCATGGTTCTTAACCTGTTGAAGTAGTGAAATAGTTTCATTTTTACTCCTAGCTGTTTCTGGCATCTTCATGGAATGCTTGAAACTGCAGTAAGTAAAACACTTCTGAATTGTCTCACTGCTCATTTCTTGTCAAATATATTATTATTGCTTTTGAACATAAACACACAACTGATGCCATTTTAAAAACTGCTTTAAGCATGGTGAAGTGTCCAACGGCCGCACAACAGTTCAATAGTAGTTCAATAGTTCCACTTAATATCAAAGAATGTATACAATGTATAACCTGAAATTCTTGTTCTTTGCAGACATCTACAAAAACAGAATACCCCGAAGAATGAGTGACACTAAAAATGTTAGAACCCCAAAGTCCCCCTGCTCATCCCTCCCACGCACAAGCAGCAGCAAAGCAACACTCCCCCCCCCCACCCCCCACCCCACCACAACACCACTTATTTCAGCAAAGTGCATGCAGCTGAAAAAAAAAGGGAATCCTGGCTATTTTCTCAATTTGTTTTTGTGCTTTAAGAGGTGTCCCAAGTAAACCAATGGCCCAATTAACTGAAATCCACTGTACTACAAAGCCAAAAATAAACCTATCTTTTTATTTGTTAATTGGATCTGGAGCTATCATTTGTTTCCACAATCTTCCATTGCTTTCTTTCCCTAATAGCACATTTGAGGATGCTTCAGTTGAGCCATTAGCTCTATCCTGCATGATAGAAATGTAACTGCCTGGACATCTGAATGCAGATTTGACTTAACCTACACGTTCCTCTCAATTTTATTTAAAGAGTGTTCAATCAACTACTGAAACTTGAAGTTAAACAATTCTGTACAACCATGCCTCATCTGATGAAATTAATGTGTTAAATGACCTGTTTTGAACTCTCATTTTTGACTTTTCACTTTAAATTGCCTTTCATGTAATAATAGAAGAGGCATAAGAAATATGTAGAAAATATTTTGTTTTTCATTGCAGTAAAATGCTGTAATGTTTATTGCTGTAACTTGCCAAACTCTTACAACCTCAAAAAACTTCTGCATTTTCCAAACCATGATGTAACTTGTACATATACTGTTTTCAAGGAGATATCAAACTCCATTTCCTTTGACACACAAAACTAGATTCAAGTATTTTAGGTTAAATACTTATAAAACTAAAAAGAATTGTGAATTATCAAAGCATGAGAATATATGTTGAACATAATTGAAAAATCATTGAATTAAATTACTGTTTTATTTTGCATTGAAGGTTTTAACAAATTCCAATGAAATGTTACATCTCTCTTCCCTACTCCCTTTTGGTTATTTTACAAACTGGAACTCTGTAGTGATTTAATCTCCTACTCACACCAAATCCCGAACATGATTTCATTTTCACATTTTTCATATTGGGTTTTAGTATACGTTTTAGAATGAGTTTTAAAAAGGCTGGGAATAGAACCCAATGAGCTTCAGACTGCCCATTTGATGTTCTCAAATCCAGCTACACATTGGCACTGTGGACTATTGAATGAGCTAGATGCTGAACCATCAGAAAGTTCCCACAATCAGATGCTGGATTATCAGAATTTTACTGGGTTCCCACACTTCAACAGTTTATATATGCAGAAGACAGCTATTTGGTCCAATATCATCATATATTCATTGTCAAAGGAATACTATCTGGTGATATCTGAAAAGGCACAATGGTTTTGAGTCTAACAAATATGTTGATGTATTCTTGGAAATAAAACTTAAATTATAAAACAAGAATGTTTAAGACAAACTAAATAATGTTTATAAACCCCTAAATGGCTGTGTTTTCATTAACTGTTTAATCCCCTTCCCTGTTCCTGTTTCTAATGCTCTAACTACCTCTTTAATCCTAATCATTCAATAGATGACTTTTTAAAAAAAAAAGCAAATCACCTGCTGATCTTGGAAGGAATACATAGATTGAATAGCGTTAAATAGATTCACTAATGCTACTTGTGTTTTTTCATACTTGAACACCTTTTTTCTAAGTCCCTTTGAAGCAGGTTGAATTAAAAATGAGAATAGAGAAATAGCTGAGAAATTAAATGGATTTTTTATCTGCCTCTATATCAGAAAACTGTCAGTTGTGCAAGAAAGTTTCACAGTCTTTCTTTGTAACAACTCTACAATCCAATTGGTTGGACATTTTGTTTTTATTTCTAAAAGACTGTGGAAAGAACACATTTGTGTAATGCCATTCTGGATCCTGAGGTTTCCAAAATGCTATGAAATGTATTTATTGCTGTTAAACAAGAAAAAAGGCAGCTAACCTGTACATCATAATGTCTGGCAAAACAATGTGATATATGTGGTGAAATTCATGGAGGAGTAAATATTTGGTAAAAATTCTCAGCAATTAATCAATGCCATGAGATCATTAACAGAAAAAGCACCAATGATGACTTTCAAGACTGCACAAGGTAACAATGTAACTATTGACACTTTTTGTAGATTAATAGTTTGTTAAGGCATTTAATATATACCAGAAATATTCAAATTCTGATTATTAATTACTTGTAATGCACACACCCAGAAGAATTTTAATATACATAAACAACTATTACTTTGATTTTTTTTTTCTTTAAGTTTCAATATTTCATTCTTGTCTCCAATTCTTACTAATTATACGAATCTGAATGGACTGAATAATGTTAGATTTATTGAAAGGTGGTTGGAGATGGCAAATTAAGTTTGCTAAAATAAGTTTTAGTTGAATTTAGGAAAGACATTTTCCAGCCTAGGGAGAAGAACTACATAGAAAATTTGGAAAATGAATGTTAAAATTTATCATTATCCAAGGCTGACTGTTAATGTTCTAACAATCTAACCACTGATTAGTGAATTGAAAAATGTTTAAGGAAAGTGAATGCAAGTAGATCTACAATCAATAACAGCAGCATCTCGTGATTTAGCTATATGAAAGAAACTTTATTTCCAGCATTGATTCATCTGAGAGGAAGGGAAGGAATTTCAGTGAAGTTACAAAACATAAAAGCAACTGCAACTCCAGATCATTAATCATTTGCACAGATCAATTTTAATTTTCTATAGTGATTGCAGGTGTTTTTATGAAAATAGTAACATACAAAATGCTGGAGGAACTCAGCAGGCCAGGCAGCATTTATGAAAAAGAGTATAGTGGATGTTTTGGTCTGAGACCCTTAGTCAGAACTGGAGAAGAAAAGATGAGTTGGAGTTAGTAGGTGGGGGTGGGTGAGGGGAGGAAGAAACACAATGTGCTAGGTGAAACTGGGAAGGGGGGTGAAGTTGGGATGTTGATTGGCGAAAGGGATACAGGGCTGGAGAAGGGGGACTCTGATAGGAAGGGACAGATCGCCATGGAGGAAAGAAAAGGGGTAGGAGCACCAGAGGAAGGTGATGGACAGGTAAGAAGATAAAGTGAGGGGGGAAAGGAATGAGAAATAGTGATGTGGGAGGAATTGCTGGAAGTTTGAGGATCAATGTAATGCCATCAGATTGGAAGCTACCCAGATGGAATAAAAGGTGTTTCTCCTCCACCTGAGTGTGTCCTCATTGCAATAGTAGAGGAGGCCATGGACTAACATATCAAAATAGGAAGTGGAGTTAAAATGGGTGGTCACTGGGAACAAACAAGTGGAACAAGTGCTACACCTGCCCCTTCATCTCCTCCCTCACTAGCATTCAGGGCCCCAAACAGTCCTTCCAGGTGAGATGACACTTCACCTCTGAGTCTGTTGGGGTCATCTACTATATATGATGCTCCCGGTGTGGCCTCTTGTATATCGATGAGACCTGACATAGATTCAGAGACCTACACTCTGTCTTCTGCCAGAAAAGGATCTCCCAATGGCCACCCATTTAAATTCCACTTCCCATTCAGACCTGTCAGTCCATGGCCTCCTCTACTGTCGTGACGAGGCCACACTTAGATTGGAGGAGCAACACCTTGTATTCCATCTGGGTAGTCGCCAACCTGATGGCATGAACGTCAATTTCTCGAACTTCCAGTAATGCCCCCTCTCCCCTCCAACTATCTCATTCCTTTTTCTGGCTCTCATCTCCTTGCTTCCTTGCTTCCCCCTTTTCTTGTCCATGGCCTTCTGTCCTCTCCTATCGAATTCCCCCTTCTCCAGCCATGTATCTCTTTCATCAATCAACTTCCCAGCTCTTTACCTCAAACCTCCTCTCTTCTCTCCCCCCCCCCCCCCCCCCCCCCCCCCCCCGGTTTCACCTGTCACCTTGTGTTTCTTCCTCCCCTCCCCTCACCTTCCAACTCTGACTCCTCATCTTTTCTTTCTCCAGTCCTGTTGAAGGGTCTCGGCCTAAAACGTCGACTATACAGTACTCTTTTCCATAGATGCTGCCTAGCTTGCTGAGTTTCTCCAGCATTGTGTGTGTTGTTTCGATTTCCAGCATCTGCACATTTTCACATGTTTTATTTATGAAAATAGTGCTACCTTCATGGGCTTAAATTTCTCCAAATAAGTTGGCAGTTGCAAAAATAAGTTTGACTTGCCAAGTCATAAGTTTCATGACTGATGTATTTGTTATATGCTCGGAATCATCTATGATCCAAAACAAGCAAAGAAAGCAGATCGTCTTCCCTGAAGGTTATTAACAAACCAGAAAGATTTTTATCAATTATTGAAAAGTTTTTTTTCCCTACTTGTCTAGGACTTGACACCAGACTACTTGGGTGTTAATTTAAACTCTGATGTACAAAGATTCATTTCTTTATTCTGAAAACTAATTCTTACCTAATTATGAAGGGCCATATTATAAGACTATTTGAATAAGCTTTCGCTAAACAAAGTATGGTGGTAGTTATTCTGAAAACTGAATATATGATCTGTGGATGTGAGCAAATTCTATCATAGAAGATGAGGAATTTAATTACAGAAATTAGGAATACAAGACTATTATGAAGATCATAATACTGCCAAAGTCTCAAAAAAATCAAAATACTGAAAATGTTCAGCATTTATAAGAAAGGCAAACTGATGATTTTGTAGTTATTTGATATTCCTAGACAAGTAGGGAAAAAAAAACTTTTCAATAATTGATAAAAATCTTTCTGGTTTGTTAATAACCTTCAGGGAAGACGATCTGCTTTCTTTGCTTGTTTTGGATCATAGCTGATTCCGAGCATATAACAAATACATCAGTCATGAAACTTATGACTTGGCAAGATCTTGTGTGAGCGAATCTTGAGTTGACATGAAGGTGAGGATTGAATGACTTTGACAGCAAGGCAGCAATTTACAAGATGTCATCAAGTGGTCTCAAAATAAAAAGTCAATGTGAATTGGGTCAGAATTTCACTTGCTGGAGTTGTCTGGTGTAAAGATGGTTGTGGTTATTTGTCAATTTTTTCTGCATATATCTTTGTTGGAAGAGGTACCTCAGCAGAGTCCTAGGATGCACCATCTTCGGCTGTTCCATTTATGACTGATGATGTCAGAAGTGATTTTGTTTGTTGATGCTTGACAGATTGGAAAATGAAAAAATGACCAAAGTGCATGATGTTCCACTTTTTCACACTGAACTTGATTTAGCAATTAGACCACATGCTAGCATTTGTACTTGTATGTTTTAAAGACCTTTATATTTGATGGACATTGCATTTCTACACTGTGCTTCTGTCTTTTGAAGATATTTAGCAAACAATTCTTGATGGAATCATCCTATCAATCCCAGCGACATTGAAAACATTTTTATCAGTTAAACCTGATTCAAGTTACTTTAACCTGAAATGTTGGCTACCCTCTCACCAAAGATGCTGCCGAACAACTAGATAACTAATTTCAGTTTTGAAGTTCTTGAAGATGATATTTGAAAGTCTTTGTAACTGATGATTTAGATTTAAACTTAAGTTATAGCTTCTCAAAAACCAAATAGAACTAATAAATAAATAAGTGCTGGAAATACAGGTTAGGCAGCATCCATGGAAACAGAAACCATGTTTTGGATTTTTTTTCCAAGATTACCATGTGGCTTTTTTCTGTTTTTCTTTATTACTATCATTTTTCAATCACTGAATGAAACAGGCTGCAAAGTATCTTGAAGTTGAGCCGTCAAGCAGTTGTACAATTTGAAAATTTCTACTGATTCTTTTTGTTTTGCAGAGCTCAAACAAGAGATCCAACAACAGTACTCCTCCTACAACACAGTTGACAAAAATAAAGCTTCCTAGTTCCACAGCAGTGGTGAAGAAAGAAAAGCGACAAAGTTCTTCTAGGTTCAATATCAGTAACAACAGGGAACTACAAAAACTACCACCTTTAAAAGGTAATATTTGCTGAGTTTTATGTATTTAACTGTTATAGCAACTCCATTTAAATTAACGAATCCATTGTAACCTATGTGTTGAAAGTTTTAAAAAAAACTTCCTGTTCAGAATTTAAAATATTACTAATGCTAAACATCTGAACTGAACACAGTAAATGTGGCAGCTTCAGGTCATGTAGATCTTTGGCAGAAGAATAGAGTTAATGTTTTGTATTGCATATCTTTTAATCACCATTTTTCCAATGAAATAGAAATGGCATCAACCTGAAATGTTACTGTTCCTCTTGCCATAAATGCTGTCTAACTTGCCGATAGTTTCAGAATTTTTATTTTATTTTGGCTCTTGAATGTGATGTGTTCTTGTTGCCAGTTTCCATGTGCCTTCTGCTTTGTATGTCTTTTCTGCCTTAGTGTTCTCAATTTGGACAAGCGAAACTCTAAAAGCTTTAGTGTATATATAATCTCAACTGGCACCTCAGTACATTAGTGAGAGAGTGCAACATTGTCTTGAGGTGTTAGTTTTCAATTGAAGCTTAAACTGAATTTCATCTGGCCCCAGTGACACATATAAAAGATTCCATGTCGTATTCAAAGGGAGGCAGGGAAGTATTGGTGTCATGAACAACATTTATTGTTCAACTAATACCTGGAACAAATGCTCTGAGCATTTACTTCCTTGCTGTCTGGATGGGGGATACAAATTGGCTTTTATTTTAATGCCTGTATATCTGAAGTTATGATGCTTTATAAATGCAAGTTACTTTTCTCAAGACTTTTTATTTTTAGTTGGAAGAGGTGGATGGGTTGGTGGTCATTGTGTAGTAAAAACCAACCCATCCACCTTTTTTTTAGTGCTAGAAACTGAGAATATCTATGCAACAACTAACCTAGGTCCAAATCATGAATGTCTGACTTTGTTTAGTTGATGATCTGGAAGATAATAATGACTGTCATTGTCCAATTGGATTGGGATCAATCAAAGAAGAACCTGAAGTTGAATGCTGATAAAATTAGTGCTGACATCAGCTAATGACGTGGCTTGCCCCTGCTACTTAGGCTAGGTTTGATCAACATACCCACAACCAGCATTCTCTGGAATAGTTTTACAAAACCAGGTTTCCATTACCAATTGGAGAACAATTGTTTTTAATTTATTACTTATTTAATTCCAACAATGAGCTTAACTTGATGCTGATGTGTGTGGCTCAAGTGCAGATGGTGGACCTTGTGACTAGGATAGGTTTGAACTAAAGCCAGGGCTTGAGAACAGGAGATGCTGAAAGGAATCGGGATCAGTTGTAGGTCTCGGTGCAGTTCATCTTTGAGGGAAAAGAACAAGTAGTTAAGGTTGATGTAGTAAAGCTGTGCATTTAACCACTTGTTTCCTACCATGTGCTGCTGCAGCTCATTTTACTTTCCTGTCTTTCTTGCTATATTCTTATCAATCCAATTTCATACTTTTATATACAAGCTTTATATACCTAATAGAGCCCAGTATGTGACCTGCATATTTCTAATCAAGCATTAGTTTTTTTTTTCTAACGCAAGTTGCCTTGACTGAAAAGTGCTCATTTTAAATTTCGAGGATTTGATGTCCTGTTTTTTTTAAATGATTGGGGAAAAATTTAAGGATTAGGCAGCTTCAGGAGCTAAAGAAACTCTTATTTTTGTAACCAGAGTTTTTTCTGCCACTTTTTGTTTTGAGTTTAGAAATTAACTTTTTTCTCTCCTTTTTTTAACCAATTTGTGACCTGATGTTTTCATACTGTTTTTAGCTAAATCTAAATGAGTTTTGACACTTACGAAGCATCAGCCTCAATTATCTGGCATTCACTTGTTGCACCTTGACACTGTTTCTTGGGTACTGATCGGTTATCATGATTGGATTATTTTATTGCCTTCAAGAACCAAGGTCACAGAGACTAATTGTCAGAGACTAATTGTTAATGAAAACTAATGTGGCCGCTGTGAGGTTTTAGATTTGTTTAAGTATCTGGAATTTGGAGGAATAAAACTAGTCTTGATGTTAATGAGTTTGGAAAAACTAGTGGCTTGTCATTAAAAGTCCATTTGGTTCACCAGTTTTGTTTTGGCGGGGGTGAGGATGAATATTTCAAGATTTGCTATTCTTGAGTACACAAGTATAATGGAGAATTAAATGATTGTTACTCTGGATCCATTGCAACATTAAAAAAACACAAATATAATGTTTTTATTATGTATAAAACATTGGGAGGGGGTGGCTGAAGGAGCTGTGGAGAGGAGTGGCTGATGTGGATGTAGTGGTAGTGGGTTGGGTAAATGGTTGGAGGTGTTGAGTGACTGCTTGGGGAAGTAATTGCTTTTGAGTGCAGTGGTCCCAGTATGGATACTGCTTAGCCTCTTCCCTAATGAGAGTGGAACAAACAGTCCATAAGGAGGATAGGTGGAACTCTTCACAATGTGACTTGTCTTTTTCTGTATATGTGTCCTTGATGGTTTGTAGGCTGGTGTCAGTGGTCCATTGGACAGTTTTAACTTCCTGTTGTTTCTGTCCCCTAAAGTGCAGTTTCCATACCACACAGTCACACAACATATAAGGATGCTCTTGACTGAAATGATGAGGGTTTTTGCAAGATATGCACTCCCATGAGTTGAAAATTGTTCAGTTTCCACAGCTGTGCTGTTGATGTGGTGTGTGTTTCCCTGGTCGATAACTATCTCCTCAGTCTTGACATTGAGGAAGAGGTTATTTGCTTGGCACCAGACCATGAGCCCTTCCTCCTCCTCTCTGTTGGCCGCCTCATTGTTGTTGGTTATGAGCCCCCCTCCCCCCACTGTTGGTGCCTAAATTGGGAGAGATGTACTACAGACTAGTCAAATAACAGCCTGATATAGTCCTCCTCACAAAATCACACCTTACAAACAAGGTGGTGAGCAACTCCTCCCTAATTCCTGGCTGCAACTTGTCTCACCTGCAGGACAGACCCAGCATGATAAGAAAAGTAGGAAGGAGTAGCTTTTTTTTTTAATCACTAATTTTTATTGCAACACCAACAAATTACATTCAATATAACCAGTTGCTGATTACATTTTGACTGTTTAACCCAGTCACCCCCCAACTTTCATCACCATCCCCCCTCATCCCTGCCCCCCTCTCCACTCCCCACGCTCTCTCACTCCCATCCCTCTCCCTTCCACCAACCAACTGAATGGTAGTGCATACACAGACAGAGCATTCCTATTTTAACAGAAGATCTTTAAGTTAGATATCAAATTTGTCCACATTAAGATTGTGTTTGGTCGTGCGTCACTTATTCTTGCTGATGGTAGTTCCAGGTTAAGAAATGTCCAAAAAGCTGCGAAGCCAATGAGTACTTGAAATTTCATAGGGAGGTTTCCAGTGCTGGACTACAATCTTCTTAGCTGCAGTCAGGCCTGCCAGCCAGACTTTGGGTGGTTTTTCCATAAGGGAAAGGTGGGAGTCATTTAGGAGATGTACAGCGGGGTCCATTGGTAATTGTACCCCCGTTAGTTCTGTAAGAGTACTGATAACCTTCTCCCACAAACCAAAAACTCCTGGACATTCCCATACAACATGTATAAAAGAGCCAGCAGTTCTGTAGGGGCAAAATAAGCAATATGGGTCAGGAACCAGTCCTATTTGATGTCTAATTCTCAGTGTTAAATATGCTCTATGACAAAATTTCAAGTGTATATGCCGATGATCTGGGTTTTTTGAAGTACCGGCAGCATTATCCTAAATCCCATCCCAGTCTAAGTCTTGTCCCAGTTCAGATATGTCCTTATACCAGGCTTTCATTCCTGATGTGGGCATAAGTTTCTGGGAGTTTAATTTATCATAGATATATGACATTATCTGTCCTAGAGCGCTCTGTATCCAACTTAAAATGGGATGGTCCTTTAAATCTGACCCCCGCCCCCCCCCCCCCCCCCCAAGGAACCCCGTAGGCTTTACAAGCTGATCTTACTCTAGAGTAGAAGAAAAGAGAGTGTTTATCAATATTATATCGAGATATCAGTTCTTGAAAGCTAAGGATAGTACTTGCCCCATTAATATCTTGAAGAGTGAAAATACCTTTATCCTCCCAAGTTCTGTTAGGGAATGATTCCCCCCACCCTCGCAGATAGAAGATGATTATTGTTCCATAGTGGAGAAGATTTGCACCATAAACTTATAAATTTTAGGAATTTTTCTGCTGCTCTAAACACTTGTAGCATATGGGTTAAAACTGGACCGTAATACAAATCACATTTTTTGGTAGACATGCCTATAAGGAGAAAGTCCTTCAACCTTATTGGTGCTGTTAGCTCTTCTATATTTTTCCATGAAACTTTATCCTCCTCCATCCAATAGCTAAAACTTTTTAATACAAGTGCCCAATGATACAATTTAAAATTTGAACATGCCAATCCCCCATCCGACTTTTTGAATTGTAGAGCTGACCACTTTATATTGGGTCGTTTACCATTCCAAACTTAGCATCATAGTGAGGAGTCCAGTTTTTGCCAATATCCTGCTGGAGGCGCAAGTGGGAAGGAAGGAGTAGCTTTTGAAATCCTCAACATCTACTCCAGAGCCCAAGAACTCTAATGGCATCAGATCTGATCTGAGCAAAGAAGTTTCATCATAATTACAATCTGTCTCAGATGATGAATTAATGTTCCTCCATATTGAAGAATGAATGTAACCAGGGCACTAGAATGTACTTGTGGGGAAAAACTTTCATGTCTACCACCAAGAATGTCTTGGTAGCACCACAGACCATGTCTTGAAAGGTAAAATGGTCAGACTTGGTGAGATAATCCTGTTGACCTTGTCTTTGTAAATTTATCTTTTGTGTGGCATATGTATCAGTCAAGGGTAGTACTGAACACAGAACTTTACAGCACAGTAGGCCCTTTAGCCAATGATACTGTGCGACTTTTTTCTATTGGGAAGAGAGAACACACTGAGGACATTATCATGTGTGGTGCTACAAGCTTAAGAAATGGCATGGTCTCAAAACAGATGGTCATTGTTGAATCTGTAACTTCTTGCCTCAACATGTATCACAAAGCCTCAAGGACAGCTTCTACACTATTATTAGATCTCACAATCTATCTTGTTATGATCCTGCACCTTATTGTTTACCGACACCACACTTTCTCTATAACTGTTGCACTTTATTCTGCATTATTATTGTTTTACCTCGTTCTACTTCAATGAATGATGTAATGACTTTATTTGTATCTCAGCACCTGTGACAATAATCAACCAATTCACATTCCAATTCCAGCTCTGTAATTACTGTTAGGCCAGGCTATCAATGTTGATTCAACATGATGCAAAATGATGCAGCACAGGGCATACTTAAAAGTAATGACGTACTACCCGAATGAAACTGGACTGCAGGGCTTACAGATGCAGGACCACAAAACCTCATCGCAACCTTTGTTTAAGCATGGACAAAGCTAAGTACTACGGATGAGGTGAGAGGACTGCCTTTGACATCAAGGCATCATTTGACAAATGCAGCAACAATGAACCCTGAGTGTCATAAGGGAAACTCCATGAAATATGTCATTGCCCTTCACAGAGGAAGCTAGTTGTGATAGTTGAAGGTCAGTCATCCCAGCCCCAGACCATCATTGCAGGAGTTCCTCAGGGCAGTGTCCTAGGTCCAACCAATTTCATTGCAAGTAACATTTGCACATCAAAATGTTATCATGATGGAGTCAAACCATCTCAGTGACACTTCAATAACAATCAATGGCATTATTATCACTGAGTTATTTTCTGTTAATATCCTGGGAGTCTGTAATGATCAGAAACTCAACTGCTCTACCCTCAAGTATCATAATTATGTGAGCAGGTTAAAGACTGATTATTCTGTAGTACGTATCTCACAACAGTCCTATTGCTTACAAGACAAAAATCCTGGGTGTGATGGAATTCCTTCACCACCCCAAAGCAAAACATTCCATTTCATTGATGTCCTACAGTAAGTAAGTGCAAAAGTGTTGGGCACATGTATATAGTTAGTGTGCTGATGAGTTTTGCACAGAACTGCAGTAATTTTATGTACTCCATTGTATTGCTGCCACAAAAAAAACTAAAATCTAATCACTCAGATTTATGTGAGTGATAACTGATTCTGATATGGGTCTCTTTTGTGCACAGAGTCAGAAGGGGGCAAGCGGAGGGGAATCATGGTCGGGAAAAGAGAAATGGAGAGGGGAGAGAGTGCGAATCATCAGAAGGACATTCTGTAATGATCAATGAACCAATTGTTTGGAATCGTATAACATTAGCTGGTGTTTCAGGGCTGGGTGTGTCAGCATCCACGCTACCTGGGCCCCTGGCACTCCACGTCCCAAATCTTTCCTGCAATGCTGCACCCTTGCTATTCCCAACGTCACATGTACAAACTTGCTCTCCACTTCACATTGACAAATGCAGCACTGTGCAAAAGTTTCGGGTATCCTAGCTATATATATCTGTGCCTAAGACTTTTGCACAGTATTGTACTAATAGCCCTAAACATTCATTCTTTTGACTACCAGAACATGATGGCTTTATCTGCAAAGCCTACTGCAGTTACCTCCCAAACCTACAACTTTTTAACTACTAAGAGAAAAACGGCAGCAGGGACAAGAGATCACTAACACCTGCAGCTTTGCATCCAAGGTTTACATTATCCTGACTTAGAAAGATGTTACCGGTTCTTCACATGCAAACAGCACTCACAAGAAATCATATGATATCGACCAGGTTTTTGTTTTGGATGAATGCCAGTATCGTAGAAGGTTTTGGGTATGGAGGAGATTTGGAGAGAGCTAGGAGAAGGATATACAGAAATTTGGAAACAGGCATGAGATTTTTAAAATAGATTTGTTTAAATGTAAATCTAGGGAAGGCTAAAAGGCAGAGTTGTAATGAATCATGGAGATATAATGCGACATGGGTAGCAGGCTTTTGGGGGTAGCTAGAAGTATGTTTGGAAAAGTTAAATATAAAAGTAACAAAGATTTACCTAATATTGGATGTTGAACAAGTTTTTTTTTACAATTTGGAAACACTGGAGAAGTCGAGAGATTTTGGTAAAGTAGAACTGAGTATATCTGGAGCAGGTACATGTATTAGCATATACCTGTAGGTTATGCTTTCAAATAATATTAAATAAATATCCAAAGGTAACTGTTTGTGGGAGTAGAGCTTATTGCAGTTTATTTTTAATGCTGGTTAGCTAAGAATGTGTGATTCCACCCAGTTTGATGTATGTGGAGTTGAAGAATGGTGCAGTCAATATTGTCAAAAGCTGCAGATTGGTTGAGAAAGGCAGATAGTATTATTTGCCTGTTAAATAGGATCTAAAGCTCTGTCTTTCAAAACTGCTTTAAGAAATGCAGATCTTTGAATGGGGGGAGTCAAATGAGGATTTGAAAAAGTTGGATATTAGAAGATGGATTTAATTTTTTTCAGCTTCATCAATGATTTTATACACTTATAACATAATGCCCCAACTCCTATATTTAATGCCTTGACTGATGAAGGCTAACATGCTAAATTCCCTTTTCACAACCCTGTCTACCTGTGACACTGCTTTCAATTATCTATGCACTCGTACATTCCTCTGTTCTGTTACATTCCCTAATGACCTACTATTCATCCTATTCTGGTTTCGCATTCCAAAATCCGTTTACTGCTCTTTGGCCTATTTCCCTAAATGATTAAGATCCCCCTGTAATCTTTGATAACATTCTTCACTCTCAACATGAAATTTGGAGGTACTATTATATGTCACACACTTATCATGCTTTGTGTATTAGCATTTAAATCATTTATATGATTAATGAATAACAAGGGTCCCAAACCTTGACCCCTGTGGCACATCTCTGGACACAACCATCAGTCAGCACCTTGTGCTCCCTACCTTAGAGCCAATTTTGAATCCACTTAACTAGCTCTCCTTGGTGGATTTTATGGAACCTTATCAAAGGTGTTGCTGAAGTCCAGTTAGACAACAACCACTGCTCTATCATCATCTACCTTTTAGAGTGTTGAAATATATTTACAACATCTTGAAAGTTGCAAAGACTGTGCCGATCAAAAGCTTTGTTAGGGTTGGAATTAGGGAGGACTTTAAAGGAACTCCAAAGATAAAAAATGAAAATGCCAAAGTTTGTCAAAACTTGTGACATGTATGCCTTCTTTTATTTTTGACCATGTAAGCCATGTTATTAATGGGATTTGATGTAGAATTACATAAAAAGTAGAATGACCTTTTCAGCCAATTGTTAAAAATACTTGAAATTTGCAATCCCAAAGATGAGTTTGTAAATTGATCCTTACTTTTAAGGTAAAGCATAATACAAACTAGTTTTTTTGCATACTTCTATAGAAGTAATTAATATGTATAATATTAGTTCCATTATTATGAAAGTGGTCTTCTCTTTTTGTCTTTCTCACTCTCGCCCTTATTCATGCACTATTATTACTATGCTAGATTGTTTAGAGTATTCGTAAGTGACATTTCTGATGTCGACTTTTTTAAAAAAATGAATAAATTGAACCTTTTATCAGTAATTAAAAACAAAACAAAAAATATAAAATGAAAGTTTTTGAAAAGCCATAATAGATTTGTATCTTAAATTTAGGCCATTTTTTGTAATAAACATCATAATGACGAAAACTTGCTCACAGAAGGATTAGGGTAATTTGGAATAGGGTAAACTAAGTGTTTCTAATGAAGGGAGTCATTAATGTGAAATTGATTTGCTTTTAATTAGAGATGGGGAGGGAATTAAAGCAAAAACTCGAAAAGGCTTACACAAGTTTTTAAAGCTATTGCAAACTTTATTTTAAACCTGGAGAACGAATAGAATTGAACAGTAATCTGATCAATTTACAGTCTTAATACAGGGCCAATCAGAAATGTTTTTCTATTTGCAGTTTGCTTGTCATTTTATGTAGTCATTATTACCCAATCAGCTTTCTGCTAGGTGCTGACATCACTAACTAGCCTCTTCCCTTCGTTGGGTAGCTTCATTTTCTAAGTGTATTGTGCTAAAATGGAGGCTGGTTTCTAGCCCTAAGAGACAGCTTGTTCTGCTGGTATAGGCTAGATGTTGACATGTAACAGAGCTGGTAGCAGGATGGTGGTAGATGCAGCTGGATCCAATGGGCCTTTCCAGCCCACGGGCCTTCTACACTTTCGAGGTGGGTTGAAATGTGTGTGCAGCAGTGGAATCCTGCGCTTGCTTATCTGTTTGTGCAAAGCTTTTGTGAGGTGAGATCTGAAATTTAAAGAAGCGCGGTCTTATAGGTTTATTAAAACTACTGCTCCGTAAGCATTTTGTTGCTTAAAATAAACGAATAAATCTTTTTTTAAAAAAAGCTGCAAATGTAGGATTGGTAAAACTGCTGCGGTCCATTGGAGCATTTCATACCTATAGCTGGAATCTGAGTTTGCTGTTTCCCAGTGTCGCTGTCACGGTTCTGGTCCCATCCCCCAGCAACGCACGCTGATGTCAAAGGAAGTGAGGTCATCGGCTTTCAAGAGAAATTGAAATGGGGGCTGGGAGGTTGCATTTCAATAACTTGTGGCTCCTTGTGTATTTCACATATTGCATTTTCGGTTAAATCCGCCGTGGTTTTCTTTTCCAAAAAAAAACCCGTGTGCCTAATTTTGTGAATGTTAAGAGAATTGACGAGTACTAATTTGATTTGTACTGTAATAGATATTCTGCTTGTTTTTTTTTAAACTTTGGAAATGTCTGTAATAACAAATGTTTCACAGCTTCTGTTAGTATTTACACTCCTTAACAAAGTTGATTCCTAATTTTTGATTCCTTTTTAATTGAAGCACACATCAAAACGTTTTCATTATAGTTATAAGTACTGTGACCTTTTGAAATTGGGTCTATAATCTTCATTGTGGGGAGGTGATACCTACATGGAATTTGAGCGGGAAATGTATTAATCTTTCTATAGAGACTTACTACTAAACGCAAAATCTTCTGCTTGCTGTCCTGAAGTATTAGATTTGATTAACTCAACCCTGCAAAGACTTATTTGTCCTTAAAAGTTTTTACTGTGGAAAGGAACATTAGAACCTTTAGTTTTTTCAGGCAAACATTTTGTGTTTGATAATACTGATGTATTTTGCAGAATGATTAGTATACTACCAAGCCAAAATTCAGATACCTAGGTTTATAAAGCTGGTACACAGAAGTTTTATTTTGTCTTTCAAGGGGTGCTAAGAGATGACCTAATTTGTGTTTGGAATTTGTAATTGTTTTAATTCAGAATTAAGACAGAGCTTTACAGTATTTCCGCAGTCAAAAATATTCTGAATTCGAGTGTAAATCTGGAAATTATGTTTAGCGTGTAACCCTGTAAGTCTTGGAGCAAGAGGCTGTTCTGGTACAGCATGGTATCTAAGTTATTTTTCCCTTTGAATATAGACTAATTGTGCAGATGATGAAGTAATTTGTAATTCCTGACTGCTGAAAGTTTGCTGTGTTGCAGAGACAATGGAAGTTTTGGTATAAGTTAATTTGCGTAAGTGCAGTGAAAAATGTGCTTGCAGCAGCATCCCAAGCGCATGGCATCATATAATTAGCATTCACAAGAAAAAACAAATTATCCACATTTTTACAAGAAAGAGCACAATTAGAACAGACAAAATTAACTCCATTGTATGCATATGGTAATAGTGTTGGTAAACTGCGGTGATTAGGGTTTTGCCAGTGGCTTAACCAAATGGTGGAAGGGAAGTAGCTGTCCTTGAACCTGATGAGGTGGGACTTCAGGCTTCTGGACCTCTTGTTCAATGGTAGCTGTGAAAAGCTTTATTACAATTTCAGAACATTTCTCTAATACAGTTAATAAAAAGGAGTAGAAATAATGACCAAAATCCAAGAAATACTGAGCAAGTTAGTTTTCATCTGTTGTGGGAGAGAAACAGTTAACTTATCAAGCTGACATTTCATCAAACTGTGAAATATATTGACACATCTCCATATTTTTGGCAACTTAAACATAAAAATTGTTTTAAAAAGACTAGTCAATTGCTATAATGTTTTCATCTGATAACTGCTGAAGCACTGCAGAATTATATTTCAAATTTAAAATATAATTTTTGCTCAGTATTTCAAAGTATCATTGGTACAAGAGTACAATTTTAATGTTTTTGTTTCTCAATTCATTGGGACATTAGTTTTCAATGAATTAAATGCAGAATCATGAATATTTTAAATTTTCTTCAACTCTAACATTACCTAGATTTTAGGGCTTTGTTTCTCTTTATGGGGATGTTTGGAAGCACACTTCATATAAGCAAAAAGCTCTTAATATAAACAAGCCTAAAGATACTTGTATAAAGGTAGAAGTGCAAGCAATTTTTGTTAGTGTTAAGCAAATTATACCAGACGCAACACTTTACTATAGAACTAAAAGGCTAGTTCACTCTGAGCCAGCTTTCCAACCTTAACCAGATTGAAAGAAGAATGTGCTGTTTATTAGTCATTGATCTGCTACTATATAATGCCATTACATGAAACGTATATTGCCATGCATTTGTTCCATTCTATCCATTTGACATTCATGCTCTACTTCTTCTACAATCATACCCTTACCAGTTTTCTTCCTTGCACGTATGTTTATCCAGTTTTACATGTATCCACATGCTTTACAACCTGTCCTTAGTTTCTTAAAGTATCAAGCTCATTTTATTGAAGTTTCTAAATTGCCTACATATTTTCTAGTCTAGTTCTTCCTCAAAAGTGGAAATGACAGTTTGCCTCCATCAAATGTATGGCAAATATAATCAGGTCTTTAAAATTATCTTATCAATAAAGCATGTAATTAGGGAAAAAAGACAGGAAAGGGGATGAATAGGACAAAGTAAGTTGCTTTGTCAAGATGAGGCATGTGTAATATTGTTAAAACTTGATTTGTACTGAATATTCCTTAAAGATCATCCTGATTGAAAACTCAGCAGAACTGGGAAAGTTGAGTAGACAAATGGAGGCATAGAGACTACAGATGCTGGAGTCTTAGTTCCAGAGAGACGGGGCGACATAGGGAATATCTTGTAAGGTGAGGCTACCATTGTCCAGGTGATCACATTATTTAGGGGTGGTATGGTTGGTAGATTCGTGAAAGCAATTTAGAGAAAGGAAAATAAGCAAAAGGACATAAAAGCAATGTAATAGAGCCCAGTGTTATTGCAGAGAACTGAAATAAAAAAACATAAAACTAGTACCCAACAATTTAGTCAGTGCTGGTGGAGAGAAAAGCAGAATTAATATTAGTGCACACTTCTGATAGAAATGCAGTTTTTTTTTTCCCTGCTGGATATTGTTAAATTCTATATTTAACTCCAAAGACTAGAATGACCAGATGGAGGATAAAATGTGGTTCTTCACTGGAACCCTGCAGGAGGCGTCAGACAGATTGGAGTGGGAGTGAGGTAGAAAATTTGAGTAATGGGCAAAATGAAATGCTATTCAGTTGTTATCCAATGAAAGCTGTGATTTGCCTAACAACAATATTTATTATTTAGAGAAATACAGGGGGTTTTTTGCAATATTTTAAAATAATCCAATGAAAGATTTAAAATTATAACTCAACTGTTTAAGCCCTATTTTGGTTTGTTTTCTGGGGAAAAATAAGGTTTTACCTCAGAGGATAAATTTAAAATTGGGAAGTCTTTCTCTGCTTAGGCTTGCAAAAAGTATATATTATATGATATGAGTTAGCTATGTTGTCTTGTGCAATTAGCTAAGTTAGAGCAAAAAAAACTGGAGGAAATCAATGAGTAGGCATTATCTGTGGAAGGGTATGGAAAGTAAGCATTTTTGAACAAGGCCCTTCATCTGACTGAAAGTAGTCTAGAGGTAGCCAATATTGAGGTGAAGGGAAGGTGTAAACAAGAGCTAGTGAAAAGAGGTGGATCCAAGTGAAGTGGATAGAAAGGCAGGTAGAGGAATAGGAATCCAAACAGGTTAGGATATAATAGGTGGAGGCAGATAATGAAAAGTGGATATAAAATCATAAGATATAGGAGCAGATGTAGCCCATTCAGCTCATTGAGTCTGCTCTGCCATTCAATCATGGCTGATCCAATTCTTCCAGTCATCCCAACTCCTCTGGCTTCTCCCAGTACCTTTTGATGCCCTGGCTAATCAAGAACCTATCTATCTCTGTTTTAAATGCACCCAATGTCTTGGCCTCCACAGCGCTCGTGGCAACAAATTCCACAGATCTACCACCATCAACATCACATCCCTGCTCTTATATTGTATACCTCTAGAAATGAATGCCAACATTGCATTTGCCGCCTTCACCACTGACTCAACCTGGAAGTTAACCTTTAGGGTATCCTGCACAATGACTCCTAAGTCCCTTTGCATCTCTGTTTTTTGAATTCTCTCTCCATCTAAATAATAGTCTGCCCATTTATTTCTTCCACCAACGTACATAACCATACACTTTCCAACATTGTATTTCATTTGCCACTTATTTACCCATTCCCCTAAACTGTCTAAGTCTCTTTGCAGGCTCTCTGTTTCCTCAGCACTACCCGCGCTCCTCTACCTATCTTTGTTTCATCAACAAATTTAGCCACAAATCCACCAATCCCATAGTCCAAATCATTGACATAGATTGTAAAAAGCAGTGGTCCCAACACTGACCCCTGTGGAGCTCCACTGGTAACCAGCAGCCAACCAGAATAGGATCATTTTATTCCCACTCTGTTTTCTGCTGACCAGCCAATGCTTTGCCCATGCTAGTAACTTCCCTGTAATTCCATGGGCTCTCATCTTGCTAAGCCACTTCCTGTGTGGCACCTTGTCAAAGGCCTTCTGAAAATCCAAGTGCACCACATCCACTGCATCTCCATTGTCTACCCTGCTTGTAATTTCCTCAAAAAATTGCAGTAGGTTAGTCAGGCAGGACTTTCCTTTCAGGAGATCCTGCTGGCTTTGGCCTGTCTTGTCATGCACCTCCAGGTACTCCGTAATCTCATCCCTAGCTGTCGATGCCAACCACTGATGTCAGGCTAACAGGTCTATAGTTTCCTTTCTGCTGCGTCCCAACCTTCTTAAATAGCGGAGTAACATTTGCAATTTTCCTGTCATCTTCTTGAAAGATCATCGTTAATGCCTTCACAATCTCTCCAGCTACTTCCTTCAGAACCCAATGGTGCATTCCATCAGGTCCAGGAGATTTATCCACCCTCAGACCACTAAGCTTCCTGAGCACTTGCTCAGTTGTAACTTCCACTACACATACTTCACTTCCCTGACACTCTTGAATGTCTGGTATACTGCAGATGTCTTCCACTGTGAAGATTCATACAAAATATGCATTCAGTTCATCGCCCAAAACTGCGTCTCTTGTTGCAGTACCTCTGTCATTTTCTATTGGTCCTATATCTACCCTCCACTCTTTTACCCTTTATGTACTTAAAAAAGCTTTTAGTATCTTTGATGTTAGTCACCAGCTTCCTTTCATAATCCATCTTTTCCTTCTTCATGAGAAAATGGGGTGGGCAGAGCAGGACTGGCAGGGGTGGAGCCAAATGAGTGGTGGAGGGAAACAAGGACAATGGAGTGAGTGTACGAGGAATTGTGTAGATCAGGAGGAGAGTATAAAGGCAGAAGGAGCAGGTTACCTGAAAATGGATAAAGTATTTCATGCGGTAACACGAGGAAATCTGCAGATGCTGGAAATTCAAACAACACACACAAAATGCTGGTAGAACACAGCAGGCTCGGCAGCATCTATAGGGAGAAGCGCTGTCGACGTTTCGGGCCGAGACCCTTCGTCAGGACTAACCGAAAGGAGTGAGTCCTGATGAAGGGTCTCGGCCCGAAATGTCGACAGCACTTCTCCCTATAGATGCTGCCTAGCCTGCTGAGTTCTACCAGCATTTTGTGTGAAAGTATTTCATGCTGTCAGGTTGTAGACTTCCGAGGCAGAATATGAGGTACTATTCCTTTACTGTGCATTTAGTCTCGCCATGGCAGTGAAGGAGGCTGAGGACAGACAGATTAGTGTGGAAATGGGTAGGAGTATTTAAATGGCTGGTGGCAGAAGTTCTAAATGGCCAAGTGGATGGAGCAAAGGTGCTCAGTCAAGTGGTGAGCTTGTCTGCTTTTGGTTACAACTTTGTAATGCAGTACTCTTTATATGTGAAGTAATGCAATAATCAATTACAGTTTCATATTTAACAAATCAGATGAATGTCCCCTGGATCTCGATTTTTAAACTTGTTAAAAACAATGGTATCTTTTCCTTGTTGGTGGATGATGGGAAGTTGATGAACGTATTGAGCGGAAAAGAGTATCTTTAGTTTCTGAGGCTGTAGCAGTTTATTTGAGCTGGGCATTATGGCAACTTCACTTACTACTTTCTAAATTTGCTTAGTTTGGCACCAGCATAAAGAAATCAGAATATTAGCATGGTAGCAGGACCTTGTGGTTCAACTTGTCCATGCTGATTGTGTTGCCTGGTGAACTAGTCCCCTTTACCCATGTTTTGCCCACAGCCCTGTAAACCACTCCCATTCGTGTATGTGTGTGTGTGTGTGTATCTTTTAATAGTTGCCAATGTTCCTGCCTCAACCACTACTTCTGACATCACGGCCCTATTCTCATCCATCTGGAAATTCCTGGAAGTGATGTATTCTTTTGTTATTGGGTAACACTTAGTGAATGATGTTTTGGAATATGTTTTACTTGTCCTTTTTAATGCTTATTAACTATAACTTATTTGAATTTGTTGGTATATTCCTGCTTCTGAAGCATGTGGTTTGTGGCTTTTCTATTCAAGAGTCATAGAGTACTACAGCACAGGCCCTTTGCTCCCTCTAGTCCATGCCAACCTGATTTTTTTTTTACCTGGTCACATCTATTTGCACTGGATCATATCTCTCCAAACCATTCCCATCCATATACCTATCCAAACTTCTCTTAAATGTTACAACTTAACCCGCATCTACCACTTATGCTGGTAATTTGTTCCACACTCGCACCATCTTCTGAGTGAAGGTGTCCCTCCCCCCACAGATTCCCTTAAATGTTTCACCTTTAACTCTAAATTTGTGACCTCTAGTTCTAGTCTCACCCACCTAAAGAGAAAAAGCCTGCATACATTTATCCTATCTATACCCCTCATAATTTTGTATACCTCTATAAGATGTCCCCTCCTGTGCTTCAGGGAATCAAGTCCTAACTTATTCAACCTTTCCTTATAACTCAGGTCTTCAATCCCAGAAACATCATTGTAAATTTTTTCTGCACTCTTTCAAGCTTATTAACATCTTTCTTGTAGTTAGCTAGCCATATACAATATTTTAAATTCATCCTCACCAAAAACTTATAGAATTTCAACATAATATCTCAGCTCCTGTACTCTGTGCCCTGATTTATGAAGACCAATGTTGTCAAAGCTCTCTTTGCGACCATATCTACTTGTGATACCAATTACAAGGAGGTATGCATCTGTATTCCCGGGCCCTTTTTGCTACTAGATTAATATATGCTTCACAGTATTGAGTGTTTTCAGGTAAGGTGCAAACACACTGTCAAAGGCCACACTTGGGTTGGAGGAACAACGCTTGGGTAGCCTATAACCTGATTGCATGAACATTGATTTCTCAAACTTTCAGTAATGCCTCACCATTCCCCATCCCCTTGTGCCCCTCTCTTGTTATTGCCTTCCTCTGGAGATCCTCTTCCCCCCCCCTTTTTTTTCTTCTGTGGCCTTTGTCTCTTTCACCAATCAACTTCCTAGCTCTTTGCTTCATCCCTCCCCCTCCAAGTTTCACCTATTACCTGACACTTCTCTCTCCCCTTCCCCATCTTTCAAATCTACCCCTTAGCTTTTTTTTCAGTCCTGCCGAAAGATTTCGGCCCAAAGTGTCAACAGCACTTTTTTCCATAAATGCAGCCTGGCCTGCCAAGTTCCTCTAGCATTTTGTGTGTGCTGCTCAGATTTCCAGCATCTGTAGATTTTCTCTTGTTTGTGATTGGAAATGAATCACTATTCTTTTGATGTATCTGAATTTTATAGCCATCTCTTTAAACTGCTATGGGAGTTTTCTCAAGCATGACCCTAATTTTTCAGCTAGGTCATTAGAAGTAGTTTATATAGAGGTAGTTTATTTTTTTCTTTTGAAAGGTGGGGGAATTAAAGGCTGGGTGATGAAATAGCACAGAGAAAGAATTGAGGTGTGGGATCGATTAACCAAAATTGAATAGCAAGGACCAAGTGAAGTATTCTTGATCCTATTTTCTTGTGCTTTCATTAATTCTGTCTCACTTTGAATTCATCTTTAGCCTCCTGTGCTTTCCTGTTGCAGCTATCTGCACTCCATATTGAGATTTGTATATTGAGCATTCCTGTATTTTTTTATTCCAGATTTCCAGAATTCCAAATTCCTTTGGTAATAGTTCATAATTTTTATTTATTTGTTTTGATTAAAAAAAACTATTGGCCTAAAATGGTATGGTTTGTCGCCACATCTATTGCTTGGTTTGCTGAGTACTTCCAGCATTTTAAGATCTTAGATCCTGCTCCATAATTAATCACCCTTACAATAAAGGATGTCGCTTTTTTAAAAAATTCATTTATGGGATGTCGTCAGCTAAGCCAGTATTTATTGTCCCTCCTAGTTGCTCTTGAGAAGGTGGTGATGAGCTCCCTTTGTAAATTGCTGCAGTCTCTGAGGTGTAGGTACACCCACAGTGCTGTAAGGGAGGGAATTCCATGAATATGACTCAGTGACAAGAAACGGCAATAAGTTTCCAAGTTAGAATGGTGAGTGACTTGGAGGGGGATTACCAAATGGTGTTCCTAGGTATCTGCTCTTCTAGTCTTTCTAGATGGTAGTGGTCGTGGGTCTGAAAGATCCTGCCCATTTGTACCCATTTCCTTGTACCTGCATTCTAATCTCTAACATTCTTGTATGAGTACAAAAATTTTATTAGTTTGAGCATGAGCATTTAATAATCTTGCATTCTTAAATAATCTTGCTTTTCTGATATTACCAGGGGGAGTTAATGATTTATTTCAGGCACTTGTTGATTACTTAAGCTGCATTTACTAGACATGTACAATGTTGCCAAGGTAATATGATCAATCATTTTCCTCCCTCTGTGATAGAAAGAGTCACCAACAGAAGCCACTGCTTGGTTTATGTTCCACCAGAACATAACTTTTGTGTTGATGCGCAGTTTAGAAGTATAAACCTCTGACAGAAATTCAATATTGCTGCAGTGCATGTTGGGGGCAGTCAAGTATTCATTTTTGGAGTAAGGTTCTCACTGGTAACCATACTAAGGTCATCACTGGTGTTCTTCCATCACCTATTTTTGTTTAGAAGATGGCAGTGAACTAACGTAGTCCTTCTGGTGAAGGTACTGATGTTGGTAGGGAATAGGTAGCCTTGTAACATTACCCCATGATGAAATAACTTTGGTCTGTTTATATCCAGTCCTAAGATCACTATTGTCTGTCTTTATGGTTTTGTTGTTGTGATTGCTAGATGACTTCAAAAGATTGAGATGACCAGACTTAACTGAATTTAAATACTGTAGCTATATGTTGGGGTTAGAACATAGGTAGTGGTTATCTATGAGATTATTTAATTTATCTGCCATCACCTCCACAACAAAGGGTGCTAAGTTAATTGCAAGCACAAGATTCTGCAGTTCCATGAAATCCAGAGCAACACATAGGTGCTGCCTGACAAGCTGAGTTCTTCTGGAATTTTGAGTGGAGTGCTATGTTAATTTTCCCTTCCTGTTTATGACCAAAGTTCCAACCTTGACTTTACATAAGTAAACGTGTAAATATTTTAAAACAGATGATCAATATTGACGGTAACAGTTTTATAGTTAAAATTGTGTCGCATAAGTTTTGTATCTTCAAGCAAAGCTGCTGAAATGCACAATGTAGAATATAAAACTGAGAATACTTATGGATTTCCTGCCCAAAAAAATGAAATGCATCTTTTCCATGAACCATGTTGGAAAAAGATTTATAAAGCCACAATCCAATTAAGAATTAAGCAACCTGATCTCCCTGGTCTATTCTCCACAAAAGATGAAAGCAGGAACAGTTATTTCTAGTACAGGCAGTCCCCGGGTTACGAATGAGTTCCATTCCTGAGTCCATCTTTAAGTCGGATTTGTACGTAAGTCGGAACAGGTACATCCGGTATTATTTAGCGCCAGTTAGTCAAGCATGTGTCGTAGTATATATTTTACCTTTCTGTGCATATAAAACACTTAAGAAATGTATGTATTTCAATGAATAAACCACTGTGATAATTGTAGCTTTTATTGGGGCAGGGCCTTTCACATGCTCTATTATTCTCACTTTATCCTCTACCTGTATCCTTTAAAGTTGTTCCGATCATTGACCAACTGTAGCCTAAAGCTTTTCCATTGACTGATGGTGTTTCACCTCTTTCCAATCACTATTATTTCCACTTTATTTTCAATCGCAATCATTTTCCATCAACGGAACAGAAAACTGCAGATTTTATGTTCTATCGCTGAGCAGCTATGAACCGTCTGATTGGCCTATCAGAGTTCTCTTTAGGAGTTAGTTGACTTGATCAGCATTTCTGATCTGGCTATTCATTACAATCACACTTAATAAAAAAAAATACAGCAGCACCCGCAGGTGGTGGGTCTTGTGCTGCTTCGGGTTCTAAAGTCCACCCGCACTGAGACAGGTTAAATGGGACAAGTGGGAGCGGTGTTGACTGGAAAGGGGGAAGCTTGCTAAGAAATATTTAAGCCAATACAAAGTTACACACTCAACACAGTGTTAATGGCAACAATTTAAAATGGCGGACCGCGTTCTCCTCCCTCCGTTCATAAGTATGAGTTGTCTATAAGTTGGATGTTCATAACTTGGGGATTGCCTGTACATGTATTATGGTCTAAATGAGGCAGTCTGACAAAATCTGGCCTTTAGAGTTTGCTTTTCATGAAATTTGATGGGTGTTTGTATTGCTTTGCAGTTTCTAAATGGTTTTTTTTAAACAAGTAATTGCATTAGTTATCCTTAGATTATTCCAATTCTGTACTCAGTCATTTGTTTCTAGTACTGTTAACTTCGAAGTTTATAATCTTTTAATGTTTGTTATTTCTGCACATCTTTTCACAAAGTGTACACTCTCACATTTTCCTTGTGCTCTCCACTGTACTGGCAGAAAATTGGATGTATTTTAAATTTTGCAAAGGGCTTGTTGCGACTGACTGACAATGATAATGTTAATAATTTAAGTGTTCTAATTTGCTTTCTTTACCCCTAAAGTAAAGCAGCTTTGATTTTTTTGGTTCAAAGCTCAGTTGTAAGTGAGATGTAAGATTGCATTCAGGAGAATTCCAAAACTGTAAACTAATTGGGAAAGTATTCAGTGACTTGTGATTGAGGAGAAGGTGTTTATACTTGTACAAATTGATAATTCCTAGTGCATGCTATCCTGAGAAACTGGATAATATTCCCTGTGTTTTGCTGCCAAAATGAGTAATACATAATAGTCATGTTTTAGTAGATGCCTCGTAATGGTTTTGTAGTGATAAAACAGCATTTATTTACTATGCCTTATTTCCTAGGGTTGATATTTTAAAAATTGGATTAGGAAAGAAACCTCTGCTCAAAAGATCCTTAATCATTGAGGATTCCTTTTTGTCAAAGCTCATTGTCTATATTAAATTTATTCCAAATTACGCTGGAACCATTTTGAAGAAACAAGCATCTTTGATGCAAGTTTGAGAAAGGAGCCCAAGGTCTTGCTATGAATGTTTTCTCAAGTGAGAAAAGTATTCTCCAAAGTATTCACACCCAAAGGTTTTACCTTCAAATTATTTCTGTTGATTTTCTTGGGTTTCCCATGAATGTTCAATTTTGAGTGAAACTAGGATTATGTAGCTTATGGTTACCCAATTATTTTGCAGTTTTATTTAGGAATTATTTCATAATTACTATGCAATTATTTTATTGTGAACATGTTATCAGCAGCATTTCTGGAAAGGCAAGCTTGAGTTCTTTAATACCAACTGAATCAATCAATAAATGACAGGCTTTTTAATATATTGTACTTGCAAATTTTGTCCATTAATATTTATACAGCATATCATTGAATAGAGCAATTACTTGAATTGCAATTTGTGTCAACATTCTTGTTGCCATGACAAAAATCAGAATAACTTTCCTTAGAATCACATAAAACATTGAAATTATATGGTTGCTTAGTATTTACAATCCTTTCTCTGTATGCATAAAGTACACATAGGAGATTTACAGGGGGTATATTTTGTATGTGCAGTTAACCTTTTAATTTCTCATATATGCATATTAACTATGTAGGGAGGCTTTACATTTCACAATTTAGCCTGACCTAAAGCTGTTATTTTTTTTGCAACTAGTCTGCTTTTGTTATGGACAAAGCTTCATAAGGACAGAAAAATAATACATTATGTATTATGCTTCTCTCCTTTAAAAGTATCTTATCTTGTACATCTTTATGACATAAGAGAGGTACCTATTTACTCCCTGGTGTCTATATTGGCTTTCAGCGCAATCCCATTCCACATTGCTTGTTTTCCAGTAACTTAATTTCGCTGGCATGCTTATTATCATCCTCGTAAAGTTTTCCGCAATTTTTACACTATATCCATTTTATCAACTAGGTTTTCTTTGTGAGGCATAACTGCAGCATCATTAGGAAATCCATGTGGTACTCCTAGGGATCTGCCTTGTGGCCTCAAATTATCAGCAGTCAAATGAAGTTTCTGAAGTAGTAGTGAGTTGTAACCAAGAGGTGGAATATGTTGTAAATGAAAGTTCTGTGAGCAGAGGAATTTAATGTGGGAATATGGGGTCATTCACTATTATTTAAAATCGAAACATTTGTTGAAAACCCAACAAATGTAGATGACTGTATTTCTAGATATTTGAATACCAACATGAAAAAAAATCCTTCTGCTTTGTAAAACCTTGGTCAAACCTCATATTGTAAACAGTTTTATATTGTGTACCATTCAGGAAAAATACATTCTCCTTTGTGAGTGCTGCTTCACTAAATTAATACAAATTAAAAACATAGTTTTTGTCTTTATTTCCTCAAGTTTAGAAAATTGATTTAGTGGAACGTGGTTGCAGGAGTGGTGTGATTGGCAACTAAATATTCCTGGATTTCGTTGCTTCAGGTGAGATAGAATCGGAGGGACGGGGGTGGGGGGGTGTTGTGTTGATTGTCAGAGAAAATATTACAGCGGTGCTGTGGTGGGGTAGATTAGGGGGCTCGTCTAGAGAGACTGTTTGGGTGGAATTGAGGAATGGGAAAGGTGTAGTAACACTAATAGGGCTGTATTATAGACCACCTAATGGGGAGCGAGAATTGGAGGAGCAAATTTGCAAGGAGACGGCAGGTATTTGTAGCAAGCACAGGGTTGTGATTGTGGGAGATTTTAATTTTCCACACATAGACTGGGAAGCCCATACTGTAAAAGAGATGGATGGTTTGGAGTTTGTAAAATGTGTGCAGGATAGTTTTTTGCAGCAATACATAGAGGTACCAACTAGAGAAGGGGTAGTGTTGGATCTTCTGTTAGGGAATGAAATAGGTCAGGTGACGGAGCTATGTGTTGGGGAGCACTTTGGGTACAGTGATCTCAATGCCATTAGTTTCAATATAATTATGGAGAAGGATAGGGCTTAACCCAGGGTTGAGATTTTTGATTGGAGAAAGGCTAACTTTGAAGCGATGTGAAAGGATTTAGGAGTGGATTGGGACATTTGTTTTATGGGAAGGATGTAATAGAGAAATGGTGGTCATTTAAAGGTGAAATTTTGAGGGTACAGAATCAGAATCTTTATTTTCCTGTTAGGTTGAAAGGAAAGGTTAACAGTTAGAGAGAGCCATAGTTTTCAAGGGATATTGGAAACTTGGTTAGGAAAAAGAGAGATGGGGGACGTCACGTGATGACGTAGGGTTGACACGTTGGGAATCCAACTCCCTCGTAAAAAGTAATGAAATAGGGTTTAAATGAAGAAGAGTTAACAAGTATCTACTAGAAACTATTTATAAGTAACTCAGGATTATCTTTTGATATGGCTCCTAAACTGAAACAGAAGAAAGCTACTACTTCGAAGACTGCGCAAATCAGCGGAGAAAAAGGCCTAACTGTCTCGGTGAAGCCTTGGACTCAAGTTGGATTTCCTCCAGGCGAAGTGCATGGCACTTCTGATGATGCGGGACCAGAAGTTGCAGCAATGTCGGCAGTCTCCAAGAAGAAACGGCAAGAACAATGCATGCATGAAAGTATGCATGAACAGATATTAACAAAACTACAAATCCCAACTACGGTTGGAAGTGAATCGGAAGTGGAATCAGACTCTTTGGGAAATTCAGAGGAGGAAGAAGAAGAGGAAAAGAAGGAAGAGATTAAAGGAGACATAAAAGATATCCTGATATATATTATGAATGAATTAAAAGCTATAAGAAGGATGCAGAATAAACTCGATAATGTGGTGTAAAAACAAAAGAAGATGGATAATAAAGTTAGAGGTGGAAGTGAAAGTGGAAGAAAACACTGAAAGAATAGATAAGATAGAAGACAATAATCTTGCCTGGACGATAGAAAGAAAACAAATGTTGGAAAAAATAGATGCGCTTGAAAACTCAAGTAGACGAAATAATATCAAAATTGTTGGCCTTATGGAAGATACAGAGGGAGAAAATCCAATAAAATTCTTTCAAGAATGGATTCCAAAAATGTTAGAAATGAAAGAAGGAAGCCAAGTAATTGAAATTGAAAGAGCACACAGAGCTTTAAGACCAAGACCTCAACAAGATCAATTTTGATAAAATGTTTAAGGTACCAAGATAAAGAAATGATCTTGAAGGCAGCTACTCAAGGTGCTAAAAAGAGAAATGGGCCATTGATAATAGGAGGGAAAAGGTTTTTTTTAATCCAGACTTAAGTTACGATCTTCTGAAGAGGCGAAAGGAATTTAATCCAGTGAAAAAATCTTTATGGGAAAAGGGCTATAAATTTTTATTGAGGTATCCAGCAAAATTGATAATTTTCCTGGATAACGAAGAAAGAAGATTTTTCGTTGACTACCGGAAAGCAGAGGAATTTGTACAAGAATTACCTGATGTCCACGAAGAAGTAAAGAATTATAGAAATGAAGTGGACTAATGATGAAGACTGAAACAAGGTTGAACTTGATGGACATTTATATATAAAAAAAAGTTGAGTATTAATTGGGAGTAGAGACATTAATTATTTTTTTTCTTCACTAATATATCTTTTTTTTGCGGGGGGTGCTGGAAGAGCTCCTGATCGATGGCTGCGAGTTTCACGTGTACAATCATTGCGATTGCCATGACCCGTAAAATGGGGGAGGGTAATGTTGTGTTCTTGTTATTCACAACATTAGTGGGGGGGGGGGTACTTTGTTTTTTTTTCTTATATATTAGTTATCTTTCTTCTATTTTTATTCTTTTTTGCCCGGATGGTTGGGGAGAAACTCATAGCAACATGGAGAATTTTAGAGTTCCCAAGGTATTATGAATGATTAATTTACTTAATTTTTTAAGTTTTAATGTTAATGGAATTAATGGACCTGTGAAAAGAAAAAGAGTTTTAACATATATTAAGAAAATGAAAGGAGATATAGCTTTTTTTTTTACAAGAAACACATTTAACAGAAACAGAACGTAAGAAATTAAAGAGGGATTGGGTTGGAAATGTCATTGCAGTTTCATTTAATTCAAAATCGAGAGGAGTTAATAAATCTTTACCAATTAAAATACAAAATGTAATAATTGATTTTGGGGGAGATGTGTGATTATACATTGTCAATTTTTTTCAGAATTATGGACCTTTATGAACATTTATGCACCAAATTAAATGATGCAAAATTCATACAAGAAGTTTTTTTGAACTTGGCTGATGCACATGATAAAATGTTAATAGATGGAGATTTTAATTTTTGTTTAGATCCAGTTTTGGATAGGTCAACTAAAATTGCTACAAAATCAAAAGTAATAAAACTAACTTTATCATTAATGAAAGATTTAAACCTGATTGATTTATGGAGGAAAATTAATCCAAGAGAAAGAGATTATTCATTTTATTCAAATAGACATAAAACTTACTCAAGGATTGATTTTTTTTTATTATCCAAAAATATTCAAAGAGTGAAAAGTGTGGAATATAAAGCAAGAATACTGTCAGATCATTCCCACTTGATAATGACAATGATAATGATGGATAAGGAAGAATCGATTTATAGATGGAGATTTAATTCAATTTTATTAAAACGTCAAGATTTTTGTGTTTATGAAAAAAACAGATTCAATTTTTTTTGGATACAGATTTACATTCAGTTGAGGATAAAATTGTATTATGGGAAGCAATGAAAGCATATTTAAGGGGTCAGATTATGTTATACATCTAAAATTAAGAAGGAATACATGGCAGAAATAGATCAATTGGAAAAAGATATAAAGTTAGAAAAAGAATCTCGAAGATATATGACAGAAGAAAAACGAAGACAACTTTTTAATAAAAAAACTACAATATAATACACTCCAGACATACTGTACAGAAAAAGTAATTATGAGAACTAAACAGAAATATTACAAATTAGGTGAAAGATCACATAAAATTCTTGCTTGGCAGTTGAAAACAGAACAGGCTTCTAAAACAATAAATGCAATTAGAACAAGTGTAAATAAGGTTACTTATAAATCTTTAGAAATTAATGAAAATTTATACTGAACTGTATCAATCAGAATCACAAAATAAGATTGCTGAGATAGATAAATTTTTATCAGAAATAACCCTTCCAAAATTAAATTTGGAAGAACAGAAAGGATTAGATAGGCCAGGGGTGGGCAAACTTTTTGACTTGTGGGCCACAAAGGGTTCTAAAATTTGACAGGGGGGCCGGACCAGGAGCAGATGGACGGAGTGTTTTGGTAATACACCTCATAAGAGAAAATAAAATATCATGGGATATGTAGAAAACATGTACTTTAATTTCAATTGAAAATGAACAAATACATTACAACAAAATATCTGTCTTTGAAGTCCCATGGTATTTAGCTATTTATTAAAATGACTTTTAAAACACTGAAAATTAAATGAATAAAATACAGCTTTTTTTAATAGTAACAGTTATTATTTTAAAGCACTGAAAATTCTGTTATCCTTCAAGATATTATCATCATCACTCTCCTCCTGACTGTCTTTATTTCAAAAACGGTAGGAGATGCAGGTCTACTTGTCCTGCTCCTTCTTACTCAATTGTCCCCTGTGCCAAACCTCAACAATGACCAGCACAAGGACAGAACAGTGACAGCGCGCCAGTATGCGGAGCGCGTTATTTGATCTGCAGCGCATTTTTTATTTTGAGAACATACGTGCACCTGCGCACTACTCATATCCATCACTTAACAGAAATGACATGTAACATGTAAGGCTTATTGAAAAAAATATTTTCAAATACATTTTTTACATAACACAACGAAGAAACTTATTTTTAATTTCAGTGGGAACAGTGTTGTTGGTCTCCCTTTTTAGCCAGCGCATCAAAGTCTGGATTTAGTTTTGTTGTGGCGATTCTCAGGATGGATCTGAGGTGTTGGTCAGTTAACTTGGAACTGTGGCTGGCTTTGTTGATGTTCATGACGCTGAACGCCTGTTCACACAAATAGGTCGAGCCGAACAAAGAGTAAAGCGCAAATGTGGAGTAATATGCTGCACCTCAACAAAGGTCAATGTATATAGAGTGCGTCATCTATTGGGAAAACGCCAGAATTGCGGGGAAAAAACGTTAACAAGGTTTATTAATATAATTTCATCAAGTTCTGCGGGCCGGATTAAAAAGCTTAACGGGCCGCATATGGCCCCTGGGCCGTAGTTTGCCCATGCCTGAGATAGGCCCTTTACTTTAAAAGAGGTTGAAGAAGCTTTAGGATCACTTCAGAGTAATAAATCCCCAGGAGAAGATGGTTTTCTTCCTGAATTTTATAAAAATTTTAAAGATTTATTAATTCCTCCTTTTATAGAACTAATATACCAAGTGGAAAGAATGCATAAACTCCCACAATCTTTTTTAACAGCGATCATAACTGTATTGCCAAAAAAAGATAGAGATCTTTTAAAACCAACATCATATAGGCCTATTTCTTTGTTGAATACAGATTATATAATAGCAAAAAAAATTATCTAATAGAATATCTAAATATTTACCAAAATTAATACATATGGATCAAACAGGTTTTATTAAAAATAGACAATCAATGGATAATATAACCCGGTTAGTATAATTCATTTGGCACAAAAAAAGAGAGGAAATGAGTGTGGCAGTTGCTTTGGATGCAGAAAAAGCATTTGATAGATTGGAATGGGATTTTTTATTTAAGGTATTGGAAAAATATGAGTTAGGAAAATCTTTTATACAATGGATTAAAACCTTAAATACTAATCCTCAAGCTAAAGTAGTTACAAATGGTCAGATTTCAACACCATTTTACTTAACGAGGTCAACTGGACAAGGCTGCCTCTTATCATCTGCTTTATTTGTATTGGCAATAGAACTATTAGCTGAATTAATTAGAACAGATTCAGACATTGGGGGCTTTAGAGTTAATCAAGAAGAATATAAGATTAATTTATTTGCTGATGATGTTTTGATTTATTTAACAAGCCTATTGCAATCTTTGCAAAGATTATCTTTTAGATTGGAAGAATATGGGAAAGTATCAGGATACAAAGTAAATTGGGATAAAAGTGAAATTTTACCCCTTACCAAAGGAAATTATAATCAATGTCAATTAGTAACTCAATTTCGATGGTCAATAAATGGGATAAAATATTTAGGTATTAGAGTTGATAATGATGTAAAAAATTTATATAAACAAAATTATTTGCCATTATTAAAAAAAATAAAAGGATCTTGATAAATGGATGATGTTACCAATAACATTAATAGGTAGAGTTAATGCTGTAAAAATGAATATATTTCCTAGATTGCAATATTTATTTCACACTTTACCAATACAATTACCTCAGAAGTTTTTTCAAGAACTGAATAAATATGTAAGGAAATTTCTTTGGAAAGGAAAAATGTCAAGAATATCATTGGAAAAATTGACATGTAAATTTGATTTAGGAGGGTTGCAACTTCCAAATTTTAAGAATTATTATAAATCAAATCAACTTAGATTTATTGCGTCTTTTTTTGATGAAGAAAAACCGGCATGGATTAGAATAGAATTAGATAAGATAGGAGAAAATATACCAGAAGATTTTATATATAAATGGGAATCTAAATGGATACGGGAAAAAAAAGAATCTCCTATATTAAGACACTTGATTGATTTATGGAATAAGGTAAATATGGACGATGAGATAAAGAAATCTTTATTAGCAAAATGAACTTTAATTCAAAATAGGCTTATTCCTTTTACAATGGATAATAATCTTTTACATAATTGGTTACAAAAGGGGATTAAATATATAGGTGATTGTTTTGAAGGAGGTATATTGATGTCGTTTGATCAATTAAAAAATAAATATCAAATATCAAATAACACTCTTTTCTGTTATTTTCAATTAAAGGCTTATTTACGAGAAAAGCTGGGTCAAACAATGTTGGTGCCAAAATCTAGTGAAATAGAAATATTAATTCGAAAAGGAAAAAATTAAAAATTTACATCTTGTATGTATAATTTGATTCAAGAACAGACAATTAAATCAGGAATTCATAAATCAAGACAAAAATGGGAATTTGATTTGAATGTTAAAATTGATGGAAAAAACTGGTCAAGATTATGTTCTGATAGTATGAGAAATACAATAAATGTTTGACTTAGATTAATACAATATAATTTTTTACATCAATTATATATAACACCACAGAAAATAAATAGATTAAATTCAAATAGGTCTGACCAATGTTTTCGATGTAATCAAGAAATTAGTACTTTTTTACATTCTACTTGGTCTTGTTTTAAAATTCAACCATTTTGGATAAATCTAAGACTTTTATTGGAACAAATTACTGGAGTCCAACTCACACATAGTCCAGTATTATTTTTATTAGGAGACATTGAAGGGACAATACCGAAATTTAAATTGAATAAGTATCAGAAAAAAATTTATAAAAATTGCATTGGCAGTAGCCAAAAAAGTTATCGCAGTTACTTGGAAATCTGATTTATATTTAACTATGGATCATTGGAATAATGAAATACATAGTTGTATTCTACTTGAAAAAATTACAATCTAAGTAATGAATATGATATATTTTTGAAAATTTGGCTCCCATACCTACAAAAGATAGGATTAAATACATAGGTCCTTTGAAGATAAAATTATAAAGTAATTGGGGAAAGTAAAAATAAATATTAAAATTATTTTGAACTCCATGTGGGGATCCTCCGATATCCAGGCAATCTTTTTCTTTTTTTTCTTTCGTTAGATAAGAGTTAAGGGGAGGGAGGAGGGTTAATATTATTTTTCTCACTATTTATCATGACATTTATTCTTTGTAATTTTCTAAAATATAGTAAATAAATACTTTTTTAAAAAGGAAAAAGAGGTATCTACAATAAACATAGGCAGCATGGAGTAAATGAGGTGCTCGAGGAATATAAAGAATGTAAGAAAAGAAAGAAATTAGAAAAGCGAAAAGAAGATACGAGGTTGCTTTGGCAATTAAGGTGAAAATAAATCCAAAGGGTTTCTACACTTATATTAATAGCAAAAGGATAGTGAGGGATAAAATTGGTCCCTTAGAGAATCAGAGTGGACAGCTATGTGTGGAGCCAAAAGAGATGGGGGAGATTTTGAACAATTTCATTGTGTAAGGTAAGGGAAACAAGTAGGGAAGTTATGGAAACTATGACGATTAACGAGGATGAAGTACTGGCACTTTTAAGGAATATAAAAGTGGATAAATCTCTGGGTCCTGACAGGATATTCCCTAGGACCTTGAGGGAGGTTGGTGTAGAAATAGCAGGGGCTCTGACAGAAATATTTCAAATGTCATTAGAAACGGGGATGGTGCCGGAGGATTGGTGTATTGCTCTTGTGGTTCCATTATTTAAAAAGGGTTCTAAGAGTAAACCTAGCAATTATGCCTGTCAGTTTGACGTCAGTGGTGGGTAAATAAATGGAAAGTATTCTTAAGAGATGGTATATATAATTATCTGGATAGACCGGGTCTGATTAGGAACAGTCAACATGGATTTGTGCATGGAACGTCACGTTTGACAAATCTTATTGAACTTTTTGAAGAGGTTACGAGGAAAGTTGACGAGGGTAAAGCAGTAGATGTTGTCTATATGGACTTCAATAAGGCATTTGACAAGGTTCCGCACGGAAGGTTAGTTAGGAAGATTCAATCATTAGGTATTAATATTGAGGTAGTAAAATGGATTCAACAGTGGCTGGATAGGAGATGCCAGAGAGTAGTGGTGGATAACTGTTTGTCAGGTTGGAGGCCAGTGACTAGCGGTGTGCTGCAGGGAGCTGTACTGGGTCCAATGTTGTTTGTCATATACATTAATGATCTGGATGATGGCGTGGTAAATTGGATTAGTAAGTATGCAGATGATACTAAGATAGGTGGTGTTGTGGATAATGAAGTAGGTTTTCAAAGTTTGCAGAGAGATTTAGGCCAGTTAGAAGAGTGGGCTGAGCGATGGTAGATGGAGTTTAATGCTGATAAGTGTGAGGTGTTAGATTTTGGTAGGAATAATCCAAATAAGACATACATGGTAAATGGTAGGGCATTGAAGAATGCAGTAGAACAGAGTGATCTAGGAATAATGGTGCATAGTTCCCTGAAGGTGGAATCTCATGTGAAGAGGGTGGTGAAGAAAGCTTTTGGTGTGTTGGCCTTTATAAATCAGAGTATTGAGTATAGGAGTTGGGATGTAATCTTAAAATTGTACAAGGCATTGGTAAGGCCGAATTTGGAGTATTGTGTACAGTTCTGGTCACCGAATTACAGGAAAGATGTCAACAAAATAGAGAGAGTACAGAGAAGATTTACTAGAATGGTACCTGGGTTTCAGCACCTAAGTTACAGGGAAAGATTGAACAAGTTAGGTCTTTATTCTTTGGAGTGTAGAAGGTTGAGGGGGGACTTGATAGCGGTATTTAAAATTATGAGGGGGATAGATAGAGTTGACGTGGATAGGCTTTTTCCACTGAGAGAAGGGGAGATTCAAACAAGAGGACATGATTTGAGGGTTAGGGGGCAAAAGTTTAAGGGTAACACGAGGGGGAAATTCTTTACTCAGAGAGTGGTAGCTGTGTGAAATGAGCTTCCAGTAGAAGTGGTAGAGGCAGGTTCGGTATTGTCATTTAAAGCAAAATTGGATAGGTATATGGACAGGAAAAGGAATGGAGGGTTATGGGCTGAGTGCGGGTCAGTGGGATTAGGTGAGAGTAAGCGTTCAGCACGGACTAGAAGGGTCGAGATGGCCTGTTTACGTGCTGTAATTGTTATATGGTTATATGATTTAAGTATGCTTAAAACTTGATGTAGAGAGAAATTTTGGGGAATATCAGAAGGCATGCAATGTCAAATTAATAATTTGATTTTTATAATCAAGTATATAGTACAAACGGGTAAGTGTACAAATAAACTCTGACAGGTAGAATGTATTCAAAATCTGCCTATTTTGTGTTAAAAGACTTGTCTTGAAGGAGAAATTGATTGCTCATGCTTGACCATCACATTATGTTACAGATTAAATTGTTTCCTTAGTTTAATCTGTTGGGTTAGTTTATAGAAGACTGCAATTTCTGTCTGATAGGGATTTCCTGTTATATTTTTACTGACAGCGGCAAGATTCCTTTACAAGTCCCAACTTCGTATAGTAAATTGAAAGTAAATTTGCTCCTGAACTTTGACAACATTTCAGCCTGGTACTTGTAAGAGGAGGAAAGGGTTTCTTTGCAATTGTTTCACACGTGAGTTGGTTTCCATTTTTATCATCTTAAACAGTCCCTAAGGATTGAGGAACATATGCTATAGCCTTGTTTCTGAGGCTTTTAAAGGATCCACAGATTTGCTAGAGTTGGGACAGCAGGAACTTGGTGAAGTCAGAAAAGTGTTTTGAACAGAGTTTCCAGGCAGATGCTCATAGTAACCAGCAAGTTCATACTGAGGAAGTCACGGTAAGGCATTTGTAGTCAACCGAGACATTTGAAGTGAGATTGCTTATTACAGATGAGATAGGTGGGGTGACTGTGGCAGTGTGCAATCAAGCCAAACAACTGGATCCTCTATCTTGAGACTTTTCCAGAAAAGCCTTCTTAAAACATAGTGCCCCTTTACACTATAGGGGAGACAGACCAGATGAGGATAATGGAAAGATGTGAAACATACCCAATAATTAAGGCTCTAATGACTCTACTAACTTCAAAATATTGGCTGTTTGCTCAAAGTTTCGATTGATTTTAATATCTCTATGGTGAATGGTGATTGATCTTGTGAGGAAGAAATTCAAACATATTCAATTTACAATGGTCATTATCTTTAACTGTATAAAAATAGCAGTTTTCTGCCCTGGCTTTAGAAAAGTGTGGGTGACAGGATCCAATGCTGTACTCGTGCACAAGTAAAATAACAAGAATGCTCTGGTCACTAGAGTGCTTCTGTCTGAGTCCAGTTATTTTATTATCAGCACCGACATTGCCACCAGTCTGCTAAGCATTCCTTCCTATGTACAGGCTATGTGTAAGTTGGGTATTTGTAAGCTTGGGAGGACCTGTAGCTTATTGCTTCTGTATGCTCCTGATTTAAAAAGAGTGAGTCCTCTCTTGAATATTTTTTGTTTATTTCAAAGTAAATTTATTAAAGTACAGCTATGTGACTCTTAATGTCCACGATATATTCTGTGAAATCGAACGTTATGTGATTTGGACATTGTGCAAACTCCATGTTATATACTTAGCAAACCTATATGGCATACTGTAGTGTACCTGCATTGACTAAATAGTCAAGAACTTACACTAAAACTGTATACTGTACATTATAATACATACACCATAATTTTTATTTCATTTTAAACTTAATTTTTTCTACTTTTTAAACTTTTATTTAAACGCTTTCTTAGCCTATATCACACACAAATTATCAAAGAGGATCCACTATGTCATGTTCTCCGATCAGGACTACGGACGTATATGCGATCGGACGTTGTCCAAATGGACGTTAAGCTGTGCACAGCTGTACCTATACATCATTGTATATTGCCCTGAAAATTCATTTTGATTAGTTGTGGTGTAGCCATGGGTTGGAGAAGAGCTTATATTTCTCTGTGACATATTTAGAACAGCTGAAGTGTTTCGTTGGCACTTCTGGTTATTTTTTGTTTTGACAAATCTCCAGGGTAGATGGCCTGTTTAAGTTCATTACCATAAAACATAGAAGCAGAATTAGGCCATTCAGCCCATTGAATCTACTCTACCACTTCATTATGGTTGATTCCAGATCCCATATAACCCCATACACCTGCCCTCTCACTATATCCCTTGATGGCCCTACCAATCAGGAATCTATCAACTTCCACCTTATACTCAGGAACTTGGCCTCTACTGCAGTCTGCAGAGCATTCCACAGATTCACCACAATTAGCTAAAAAATTTCCTCCTCCTGTTCTAAAAGGTCACCCCTCAATTTTGAGACTGTTCCGTCTAGTTCTGGATACCCCCACCAGAGGATGCAACCACTTCGTATCCACCTTACCCTATTAACATTCAGTAGGTTTCAATGAGATCCCCGCACATTCTTCCAAATTCCAGTGAGTACAGGCTCAAAGCTGCCAAATGTTCCTTATATGTTAACCCCTTCATTGCTGAAATCATACTTGTGAACTTCCTCCAGACTCTCTCCAATGACAGTACATCCTTTCTGAGATAAGGGGCCCAAAATTGTCGACAATACTGTGTGTCCTGACTAGTGTATTATAAAGCTTCAGCATTATCTCTTTGTTTTATTATTCTATTTCCTTTGAAATAAATGCTAATATATCGCATTTGCCACCTTTACCATAGACTGAACCTGTGAATTAGCCTTCTGGGAGACTTGTATGAGGACTCTTAAGTCCTTATTGCACCTCTGTTTGAATTTTCTCCCCATTTAGATAATAGTCCACAATATTGTTCCTTTTTACCAAAGTGCATTATCATACATTTGCCATCATGTGAATGATGTGGAGTATGTTGGATAGGAAATGTTTGCCAGAAAAATGATTCTGAAGTCTTTTTGGTCATTATGCTATTGAATTTGCTGAGTCAGGACTGCTGGTACCCTCTACTGCTTTCAGTTACAACTGTTTATAGTCCAGGTAGTCCAAGTATAGAGGAGGGTGGAGATCACTGGTGTCTGATAGACCTTTGATCTCAACACTTCAGGTAGCCAAAGATGTTGCTGATGCAGTAGTGATGAATTTTGTTATCAACATTTGCCTTCAATTGATGAGTAGCTTCTGAGATTTGAAAAGTCACCCACATTTTCCATAGATTGGCCATTCACCCTACAAAGGGCAAGTGTTGAAGTTAGATTAGCTATAGTTCCCCTTGTATGATTATTTAGTGCAAGGTTCCTTCCCTTATGTTTAGCTAAGCTAACAATGACTCATTCTCTGCACAAGTGTAAGTGAAGAATGACCACTGAAAGGGGTGACCTAGAACAGGGGTGACTCATCTTTTAGATTGGGTTAGTTCTAGTAGAAAGTGGAAAGCTTGTTGGAGGTGAAGTGCAATATTATACTGAGAGTAAAAATGGGGGAAATTTTAAGTGACTTTAATCTTGATTTGCATTGTGGTTTGGTCTCTGCTTGTTGGAATAACTTGCATGTAATCACGTAGTAGATGAAGACCTGAAACCCAAGGTTAAATTTCAGGAGGATTCTGCTCAGCCGGCAAAAGATGAAGTCTTTTGAAAAGCTAACATTCTCTGGTTGCTCTGCACTTGTATTTTTCTTGCAGTAGTTGCGTGGTGGCATGCATATTCATTATACCTTTCTAATGTGTACCCTTTTAATGTTTAAGTGAAAATTAATTTACATTTACATATCTACATCTAGCATTTTGTTTGCATTTAAGTGCTTTTTATATTAGCTACAATGCATTCAAGGAAAAAATCTTGTTTCATTGTTACTTGCATTCTTCAAAGTAACACTTTTTTGTAATTTTCTTTAAATATAGATGTCCCTGCAGCTGAACAAGAAAAGCTTTTTATTCAAAAACTGCGACAGTGCTGTGTCCTTTTTGACTTTATTGCTGATCCACTTAGTGACTTAAAATGGAAGGAGGTGAAAAGGGCTGCTTTAAGTGAGATGGTCGAATATATCACTCACAACCGCAATGTTATCACAGAACCCATATATCCAGAAGTAGTCCATGTGGTAAGTAATCCAGCAAAATTTATTAATTAGCTTTTGAAAAAGGATAAACCTGTGATATTGACAAGAACATTGGTGGCTACATGTCATTTTTATTCTTACAAAAGAATTTGTTTTGTTTCATTGGGCTGGTTAAAGCTACTTGAACCTTGTTCTATCAGGCAATTTGATATTTATTGAAAGGTATCACAAACATATTAAAAGCAGCACACAAGTTAATAATGTATTGGACCAGTTCTGCAAATGTGAGAGGGTTTTAATTGAGAGTTGTTGCATTGCTAGTTTCTAGAAATCTACAAAGATGTTTTTTTAATCACCCATTTATAAGGGATTAACATTTACTATAAATGATTCTCTAAATCATGCTAATGTGGCAAGTACAAAAATGATCAGGAATATAATTAATTTGAGAGATTTTGGCAACATTGCAATATACTTTAGTGTGCACCCTTGCAGAGGAAATGTGATTTTAGAAAAATCTGGAAGTCTTTATCATCAATGAGAGTCTGAACAGTGTTAGTGGCATGTTATGATATTTATGTGGGGCAAAGAATAACGATGTTAAAAATCTCAGGGAGAAAGTTATTAGATTTACTTGAGATATATCTTTGAATAAAGTTCATTGTCTGCAGATTTTAAAAGTGTGATATTTTCACCCCTGTAGCAATCCCCAACACCACCTCTGCTATATTGACGACAGCATTGGTGCTGCTTCACGTACCTATGCTGAGCTTGTCAATTTCATTAGCTTTGCATCCAACTTTCACCTGACCTTTAAATTCACTTGGTCCATTTCTGACACCTCCCATCCCCTTTCTTGATCTATCTGTTTCCATCTTTGGAGATAAACTGTTGACCAACATCTTTTATAAACCTATAGATTCTGACAGCTATCTTTACCTCTTTCCATCCTGTCGCCTGTAAATAAATAAATGGGTAGATAGATATTTAATTTTTTTTAAAATGCTATTCCTTTTTTCAATTCCTTTGTCTCCACCATATTGTTCCCAGGATGAAGCGCTCTTTTCCAGGACATCAGAAATGTTGTCCTAAAAACAGGATTTCCCTTTCACTACCATTGATGCTATCCTCACCCGTATCTCTTCCATTTCCTGAACATCTATCCTTATTCTATCTTCCTGCTCCTTTAACAGAGATAGTTGTTCTTGTCCTTGCCTACCAACCTTTGAGCCTTTGCATCCAACACATTCTCCACACTTTTGCCATCTCCAAAGGGATCCTACCACCAAGCACATCTTTACCTGTCCCCATCTCTCTGCTTTCTGCAGGGATCATTCCCTCCATGTCCCTTGTCTATTCATCCCTCTGCACTAATCTTCCTCCGAGCACTTAATCTCTGCAAGCAGCCAAAATGCTACACCTGCCCATTCGCCTCATCTCTCACCTCTTTTCAGGGCCCCAAACAGTCCTTCCAGATGAAGCAGCACTTCACCTGCAAATCTGCTGGGGTCATCTATTGTGTCCAGTGCTTCCAATACAATTTGGGGGACTGCTTCATCGAGCCCCTTTGCTCCCTCTGCCAAAAGGGGAATTACCCAGTGGCCAAACATTTTAATTGAGATTCCAGTTCCTGATCTGACGTGCCAGTCCATGGACTCCCTTTGTGCCATGATGAGACTATTCTGGCCTCTTGCCTATCATCGCCTATCACTTCCCCGGTACCCCTCGTCTTTCCCTTTCTCCTATGATCCACTGTCCTCTCCTAACAGATTCCTCCTTCTCCAACCCTTTACCATTCCTACTTACCTGGCTTCACCTATCACCTTCTAGCTATCTATTTTGAGACTGTGCCCTCTGATCCTAGATTCACCCGCAATAGGGAAATGTTCTCTCCATATCCTCTCTATCTAGGCCTTTTAACATTTGATAGGTTTCAATGAGATTCCCTTTCTTTCTTCTAAACAAATAAATATGGGCACTGACTGAGCTATCAGATGGTTCCCATATATTAACCCGTTCATTCCTGAAATCTCATGAATCTCCCTTGTGCTCTCCAGAATCTATATCTTTCCTCAGATAAAGGGGTCCGCAGCTGCTGACAATACTCCAAGTGGGGTTTGATGTCTTATGAAGCCTTAGCATTGCATTTGCCTTTCTTACCACCAACTCAGCTTGCAAATTAACCTACACAGAATCCTGCATAAGGACTCTCAAGTCCCTTTGTACCCCAGAATTTTGAATTTTCTCCCAATTTAGAAAATGGTCTACACTTTTATTCTTTCTACCACAGTGCATGACCACCTGCCACTTCTTTGCTATTCTACCAACGTACATCCTTCAGAATCCCTGCTTCCTGAACACTGCTTGACTCTTCACCTGCTTCTGTATCATCCGAAAACTTGGCCACAAGGTCATCACAATGGCATATAACATGAAAAGAAGCAGTCCCAAAATAGGCCCCTGTGGAACACCATTAGTTACCAGCAGCCAACCAGAAAAGCCCCCCTTTATTCCACCTCTTTGCCTCCTGCCAGTCAGCCAATCTTCTACCCATGCTAATATATGTCCTGTAATACCATGGGATCTTATCATGTGGCACCTTGTCAAAGGCCTCTGAAAATCCACGTAAACAACACCCACTGACTCTCCTTTGCCTATCCTGCTTGATATCTCCTCAAAGAATTCCAATGGATTTGTTAGGCTAGATTCTCCTTGAAACTATGATGACTTTGTCATATTTTACATGTGCCTCCAAGATTCTGGAACTCCCAACATCTTCCAAACCACTGAAGTCAGGATGACTGGCCTATAATTTCCTTTCTTCTGTCTCCCTTCCTTTCTTAAAGAGTGGAGTGACATTTGCATTTTTCCAGTTCTTTGGAACCAAACACTACCCTACTTCTGTCCCCTCAGATAGATTGTACCCTTGTCAATACTATGGGTTTAATCTATTTGAGGGAACAGAAATATAAGATTGGTGACCATTCAAATATATTTGAAGCATACTCCAAAAGTACCAAAAATGGGTAGCAGAAATGAAAATAAATACTGAGTCTTCCTTATCACCCTTGCAGGTAATGCTGCTGTTTATTGAAGTAATCACTTAGTCTACATTTGGCCTTCCCAATGTAGAGCAGATTGATGACTTTTTGATGTTATTCTCTTTCATCTCAATCTTCAAAGAATGCATACCAATGATACTAATGACGGTTTTGTTCAAACCCTAATGTGTGCATTTGGCAGTAGTTAGTCACATTATTAAAATTTGCTTCATAGTTTTGTTTACCATAACTTACCCACAATTTATAGTTTTAAGACAAACTTACTTAAACCAGACTACTGTATTTGACATTTTGTTCATTGTGTTTATGCAAAGAATGAGGTCTCTTGACTCAGACTGGTATAAATTTTTTGTATTGCTGATCCAGTAGATTATGTTGTAAACATTTTTAATGTTAGATATATTGCCACATCAAACAATCCACCACTCTTAACTAAACAAAAGCTTTTTGACTGTTTAAAAATTACTGTGCTTCTGAAAAATAAATTTTGGTCTTGAGGTGTTATTATAGTTTCAGTGGGAGTTCTTCCTGGTTGCTTGTAATAACTTTGGGAGAAGCTCACTGGTTAGAGCACATCTCCAGAAGTACCTAACGATTTACCAGTAAAATTACAATTGATATGCCAACTACGTTTGTGATAATCAAGCCGCCTTCAGAATTTTGGAATATTTCAGTAAAATTGCTTCCCATTAATAGTAGTACATCCAAACAGAGATTAAACTTATGTTATCACTGCATTCTCCATAATTTAGTTTATTGTCTGAAGATTATAAAGGATGTTGATGAACCCCAAGAGAGACGAGTCAAGATGAGATCAGATCATGTGCATTCGGGCAATCCTGAGCAACAGATTTCATTTGTGATGATGCTCTTCACTTGTGTGATGGAATAAAGTTTTTCATGATCCCCTGCCTTACTCCTCAGGCTACAACCCACATGATTATTAAGCTATTGTCAGTTCTAAGAAATGACATTTAAAAATATGTAATAACTGATTTTTAAAAAAAGCCTCCTGAGGGAAGGGAGTAGCAGGGAAATAAACTAGTGAATTGTTAAATTTGATCACATTGTTGTCTCTTTTCACATTAAATTCCTGTCAGTTTTAACTCTAGAAATCTGGAAATATACAGCACATTACAGGTCCTTCAGCCCATATTGTTATGCTGACTACGTAACCTACTCTAAGAAACTGCCTAGAATCTCCTAACCGCATAGCCCTCTTTTTATCTTGAGTCTCTTGTACTCTTACATATTGCCAAGTCTGAGTTAATTGTGAGATTTTAGTTGGAATAATGATTATTTCCTCCCTCTCCCACCCCAGCATTGACAGAATGGGCTGAATTGATGTCACCTGTGTTGTAGGTTCTCTATGATGTAAAGTTTTGGCTCCAATCTCAAGGCAAAGGCAGATTTTAATTTAACAGCTCAGTTTTGTCAGTATTTGTCATAATACATAAGAAAGAAATGCAAGTAGAATCCACCTCATTTGGTATTCTATCCAGCCTTCAAAGGCGGCTTCAGTTTGGATTGGGTAATAAAGAGACTGAGCAAAGAGGTTTTTGTTGAGTGGTGGTTATTTTGGCATTACAAAGAAAAACAATAATAAGCTGTAAATTAAAATTGTATAATTCATTTTCAACCACTTTTAATGACATTTGACAAAAATTTAGCTTATTTTCATAAATGTAGTGATGTCTGTGAACACGTATCTCCTGAAAGTTGGGTATTAGTGGTCCAAATTTTTAAAATGTGCTGCAGTGCATTTATTCCAACAATTATCAAAAGGTATATTGTTTGTTCATTGTGTGTCATGCCTTTGATGTGGGTGGTCATGGTCTTTCCATAACCATGATTGTTCTTAGCAAATTATTGCTACAAAAGTGGTTTGCCATTTTCTCTGGGCAGTGTCTTTAAAACAGTGGTCCCCAACCACTGGACCACTGACCGGTACCGGGCTGCGAGGAAACTATATGATTTGGCAATATGAAACGATGTGAGTCAGCTGCACCTTTTCTCATTCCCTGTCACGCCCACTGTTGAACTTGAACGCACGCGAGGTCATCAGTTGGTATGAGTAAATAACAAACATCGCTTGAGAGTTTCTTTGGAAGAGGTGATAGGGGACATTAAAGGTCTAATGATGATGATAACGCAGAGACAGCGAGGCTGAGATTGCAAAGAAACAAGAAAGCTTCCTTCGACAGAAAAAGACCTTAACTCACATCTGTTTGAGCAGCTTTGCGAGGAAATGGACGCAGAGCACAAACGCCTTCTCTTTCACACTGAAGTTAAGTGGCTATCAAGGGGGAGAGTCCTGGCCAGCTTTTTTGAGTTAAGAGAGTAGCTACAGAGATTTCTTTCATGAAAAAAAGTCACCACTGGCAGCATACTTCAGTGACAAGGAGTGGATAGCAAAACTTGCTTATCTGTGTGACATCTTCAACCTGCTCAATGAACTCAGTTTGTCACTTCAGGGGAGAATGACAACTGTCTTCAAGTTAGCAGATAAAGTGACTGCTTTCAAAGCCAAACTGGAACTGTGGGGATGGTGAGTGGACAGGGGCATATTTGACATGTTCCCAACATTAGTTGAGATCTTGGGAGAGACTGAGGCTGCATCGTCCTTCTCACAGCTGGTGTGCGATCACCTAACTTCACTGTCAACAGAACTCGAGTGTTACTTCCCAACTGCAAGTGACCCAAGAAGTGCAAAGGAATGGATCCGTGACCCATTTGTGAATGTCCCCAGTGAATCATCCATGTCAGCACGGGAAGAAGATCAACTCCTCGAGCTTGCAAATGACGGTGGGCTGAGAAGTATGTTTGACATAACATCTCTGCTGGCATTCTGGATCAAAGTCAAGGCTGAATATCCTGAGATAGCCACGAAAGCACTGAAAATGTTGTTTCCATTTCCAACATCATATCTCTGTGAAGCTGGGTTTTCTGCAATGAATGCAACGACAACTAAATTGCGGAATAGACTGGACATAAGGAACCCCCTTCGAGTAATGCTATCTCCCATTATCCCTTGTTGCAGGGAAACAAGCCCAGGGTCAGGTCAGGTCAAGTCAAGTCACTTTTATTGTCATTTCAACCATAACTGCTGGTACAGTACATAGTAAAAATGCGGCAAACGTTTTTCAGGACCATGGTGTTACATGACACAATACAAAAAATAGACTGAACTATGTAAAAAAAAACACACACACACACACACACACAGAAAGCTATACTAGGCTACAGACCTACACAGGACTGCATAAAGTGCTCAAAAACAGTGCAGGCATTACAATACATAATAAACAGGACAATAGGGCAAGGTGTCAGTCCAAGCTTCGGGCATTAAGGAGTCTGATAACTTGGGGGAAGAAACTGTTACATAGTCTGGTCGTGAGAGCCCAAATGCTTTGGAGCCTTTTCCCAGACGGCAGGAGGGAGAAGAGATTGTATGAGGGGTGCAAGGGGTCCTTCATAATGCTGTTCCCTTTGCGGATGCAGCGTTTAGTGTAAATGTCCGTGATGGCGGGAAGAGGACCCTGATGATCTTCTCAGCTGACCTCACTATCCGCTGCAGGTTTTTGCAATCCAAGATGGTGCAATTTCCGAACCAGGCAATGATGCAGCTGCTCAGGATACTCTCAATACAACCCCTGTAGAATGTAATGAGGATGGGAGGGGTGGGAGATGGACCTTCCTCAGCCTTCGCAGAAAGTAGAGGCGCTGCTGGTATTTCTTTGCTATGGAGCTGGTGTTGAGGGACCAGGTGAGATTATCCATCAGGTGAACACCAAGAAATTTGGTGCTCTTTATGATCTCTACCGAGGAGCAGTCAATGTTCAGTGGGGTGTGGTCACTCTGTGCCCTCCTGAAGTCAACAACCATCTCTCTTTTGTTCACATTAAGAGACAGGTTGTTGGCTCTGCACCAGTCCATTAGCCACTGCACCTCCACTCTGTAAGCTGACCCGTCATTCTTGCTGATGAGACCCACCACGGTTGTGTCATCGGCGAACTTGATGATATGGTTCGAGCTGTGTATTGCAGCACAGTCGTGGGTCAGCAGAGTGAACAGCAGTGGACTGAGCACGCAGCCCTGGGGAGCTCCCCTGTTCAGTGTGATGGTGTTGGAGATGCTGCTCCCGATCCGGACTGACTGAGGTCTCCCAGTCAGGAAGCCTAGGATCCAGTTGCAGGGGGAGGTGTTCAGGCCCAGTAGGCTCAGCTTTCCAATCAGTTTCTGAGGGATGATTGCGTTGAATGCTGAACTGAAGTCTACGAACAGCATCAGAACGTATGTGTCTTTTTTTGTCCAGGTGGAGGGTGGTGGCAATGGCACCATCTGTTGAATGGTTGGGATAGTACGCAAACTGCAGGGGGGCAGCAGGGTCTTGATATGCCTCATGACGAGCCTCTCAAAACACTTCATGATGATGGATGTAAGTGCAATGGGACGGTAGTCATTTAGGCAGGACACTGAAGACTACTTCAGCATGGGGACGATGGTGGCGGCCTTGAAGCACCTTGGAACAGTGGCGCTGCTCAGGGAGATGTTGAAGATGTCAGTGAGAACATCTGCTAGCTGGTCTACACATCCTCTGAGCACTCTACCAGTCTGGTCCAACAGCCTTCCATGGGTTGACCCTGCACAGGGTTCTTCTCACATCGCCCACAGTGAGACACAGCATTTGGGCATTTGTAAGAGGGGTGGACTTCCTTGCCGCCACATCATTTTCCACCTCAAACCGGGCGTAGAAGTTATTCAGTGCATCTGGGAGGGTAGCATCATCTGCACAGTCAGGTGATGATGTCTTGTAATTGGTGATGTCCTGGATGCCCTTCCGCATGTGCTGCATGTCGTCGCTGTCCTGGAAGTGGCTGTGGATTAGCTGGGCATGTGCACGCTTTGCCCCTCTGATGGCTCGGGACAGTTTGGCCCTTGCTTTTGTTAGAACTGCCTTGTCGCCTGCTCTGAAGGCGGGTTGCGGGACCTCAGTGGCGCACGCACCTCTGCAGTCATCCATGGCTTCTGGTTAGCACGTATAGTGATGGTCTTGGACAGAGTAACATCATCAATGTACTTGCTGATGTAGCTGGTCACTGATGCTGTGTACTCCTCTAAGTTGGTAGAGTTGCCATCGGTTGCAGCCCCCATGAACGTGTGTCAGTCAGTGTGCTCAAAGCAGTCTTGAAGAGCAAAGATGGCTCCTGCTGGCCAGGTTTTCACCTGCATCTGAACTGGTCTGGAGCGCCTGACGAGCGGTCTGTATGCTGGGATTAGCATAACAGAGATGTGGTCTGAGTATCCGAGGTGGGGGCGGGGCTCTGCCTGGTACGCTTCGGGGATGTTTGTGTAAACCAGGTCCAACGTGTTCTCCCCCCTCATTGCAAAGTCCACATACTGAAGGAATTTGGGGAGCACTGACTTGAGGTTCGTGTGGTTAACACACAGGGATCCACTAATTCAGCAATATTGGTGTGCTGCAATGATTTTGTATGTTCACATAAGGAAAATATGCCCTGTGTGTTTAATATACAAACATTACTTAAAATATTATGCTATTGACTTATAAAGTGACTTATAATTGACTTGTCACTATATTCATGGGAGGAAAATATGGGCTGTGTTTAATATTAAATTCGTTAGATAAACTCTTTTAGAAACGAAATTGAGTGTATTAGCCACTTATAAGGGACTTATAGTTTCACCTATATTCCGGTCATGATTAACATCTCCCCCCCCCCCACCACCAATTGGCCAATCCGCAAGAATATTGTCAATATTAAACTGGTCAGCGGTGCAAAAAAGGTTGGGGATCCCTGCTTTACAAGACAGTTGACCCCAGCTGTTACCAATGTTCTTCAGAGATTGGTGCTGGTGCCAGTGGTCATAAAACTAGTAGTAGTAGTTTCTTGAAGTCCGAGGAAGACGAATGTGTTGCACAATCAACATCTGTGGGCATGCATACGACTTCTGAGGCTGAAGTCCGAAGCGCAGATATAGTCACAGATGGGACAAGGAGCACCGCATGTTGGGGCAGGAGCAGACGCCTTCCTGTGTTTTTCTTGACTCGCCTTGAGGCGCTGCATGCGCCAGTTGGCTTGGAAGTTGTTAGCTGCCTTGGAGCATAGATTGTGCCACTTGGACCGATCAGCAGCAGTGTGTTCAAGATCGCAGGGCTGGAGTTTGGCCCACTTAAGGTTTGACTTGAGGTTGTCCTTGTACCTCTTCCTTGGGCACGGTTGCCTTGCTCCAGTTCTCCGTAGAACAACTGATGCTGCATTCTGGACTCATCCATGCGGATCACGTGGTCGGTCCATCTGAGCTGACCCTTCAAAAAGATAAACCTGGGCATTTATATCAAATACTGCCTGGACAGGTTACTCTTTGATCTACGTCGCTTTGCAGCACACACAAAGACCCTCCAAAAGCTGTTCATAGAAGTGCTCTTTACAGATGACTGCACACTCATGGTGCACCAAGAGGACCACTTACAAACAATAGTCAGCAGATTCTCTGCCGCATCTAAATTGTTCGGCTTGACAATCAGCCTCAGTAAAACAGAGGTCCTCCTGCAGCCTGCAGCTAACAGCGCCCCGCCACAGCCATACATCACCATCGATGACACAAAACTACAGAATGTTGACGACTTCAAATACCTGGGGTGTACCATCTCCAGCGACAGTGCCCTTGATAAAGAAATCAAGTCAAGGATCCAGAAAGCAAGCCAGGCACTCAAGGCTCCGGGTCAAAGTTCTGCAGCACAAAGACATTCGCCTCTCCACTAAACTGAAGGTTTACAATGCTGTTGTGGTCTCATCACTTCTATGTGGCTGTGAAACCTGGACACTATCGCAGACATGTCAACAGCTTGAACAATTCCACAATCATGCTCTGCGATCAATCATGCAAATCCGCTGGCAAGACCATATCTCCAACCTGACAGTCCTGGACCAAGCCAATTCCACAAGCATTGAAGCTAAGGTCATATAACTAGGACTTGTGATATACACATGCAACCACCCACCACCTACTCCCGTGGATTCACGTGACCCTCATCAGTAAGGAGTACCAAGCAGGTGCTACACCTTGTCCAAGGGTGACCTGCAGGCCAGCGGAGGGAAGGAGTACCTTACACCTCCTTTGGTAGAGACATATCTTCACCCTGCCACTGGAAAAGATGTATTTACTTACAAATTTGTTGGTTTATTTGGAATACGGTAATTTTTCAAAAATTTATGGATATATGGTGGAGACCAAGGATGATCCAATTCATTAACAAGGCAGAAAAGTGGTTAATGCAGTAAAAAAAGTGGTGGGAAGATTCAGGGTAAAATTAATGAGGTAGTTCTAAAGAATACGAAAATACAGGTACATGGGGACTTGTATGCATAGATCTTTAAAGATGGCATGACATAGTTAGCAAAACATGTACAGAATTTTGGACTTCATAAATGCAGGTGTTATATGCAAAAGCAGAAATTATGCTAACTCTTTATCAGACCATATCTAGAGTATTGCTTCTAGTTCTGGACTGATCCTTGAGATGATTCAGGAGAAATTTAATGGATGTTTTGGCAGGTTTAGATGAGATGCACAAAGAACTGTTATCATTAATGACTCGTACTTACAAAGATAAGAGGCCACAGAAATATAGGGGTGGGATGTGGCATATGTGGAAGACCTTTAATACTCCACAATGAATTGAAAGACCTGGTTCATGTGTGGAAGTTGAAATGATCAAGGATTTCAAAAGAATATTGCACAGCTATTTGAGAGAAATATTCTTAAGTTTACAGGAATAAAGCAGAGTAATGGAATTGGTATGAACTTCATGAGTTGCTATGACTGGGACAGTGCTCTTTGTTTGATAGACATTTGTGATGTTGCAAGCATATTTTAAATTTAAGGGGGTATGCACAGACAAACTATTTCTAAACAAACCAATATTTTACACACCTTTATAGTGAATGTGTGTACATCTAACCTCTCAACAACTTTTCAGTTTGCAGTGAACATGTTTCGAACATTACCACCATCATCAAACCCCACAGGTGCAGAGTTTGATCCTGAAGAGGATGAACCAACATTGGAGGCTGCGTGGCCTCATCTACAGGTACTGTGTTGAATTGATATTCAACTAAAAGTTTATGATCTTTGACATCCGTGGGTGGTCCTGTGTTTTTGTTATTTCTATTTTTCTCTATATCATATTTTCCATTTAGTGTTTCCAATACATGAAGGGAACAAAAAGCTGAAGTCTGTTAGACCTGCTGAGATGTAATTCACTTATTACCTTAAAGTAGTTTTTTCTTTAAAAGTTAGATGTGTTTCCTGTTCATTTGGTCTCTGAACATGACAGTATTATGTTCCTGATGCAGGAAATGATGAAACTACACTGACATTTTGAAAACAGTTCACTATTTGTTTTCTTGTCAGTCTTAAATTGCTGACCATGTATTAAGAATTTTGTATGCCAGCATACTAAAAATCTATAGCAACATTTGATGGTTTTAACCACTTGAAAATTTTACTTTGGTTGGAAAATAATCAAAATAAAGAACCTCGTACTTCATTTAATATGCTATTTGATTCTTTCTCACCCACTCAGTTAACCACAGTATGTTTTGCAAACTCTTTAACAATTAAATTGGTCAGAAATTTGCTGCAAGAGGGAGGTGGTGATCATTACTTTTCTATCTGATTAGTACATAAGCTTTGCAAAAATCATAAACCTCTCATGACATTGCATCTGTTTATTAATTGAATTACAAAGGATATGAGTAGCTTAAAGTATGTAGTCTTCAGATTATGAATAATATAAAAACTTAATTTTTTAGATTTTTCTTTTCCTTTGTCCCGTATGACTGCGTTGAATTCAAATTTACCCTGTTTTTCAGTGTTCTGTTGATTCTTAATCCCATTCTTTTAAAAAATGATAAATTGGGTCAAACAATGTTATTGCCGAAACCTAATGAAATAGAAACTTTAATTCAAAAAGGAAAAATTTTAAAAATTATTTCTTGTATGTATAGTTTGATTCAAAAACAGGCAATTAAACAAGGAATTCATAAGTCAAGACAAAAATGGGAAACTGATTTGAATATTAAAATTTAAGAAACAAGTTGGTCAAGACTATGTCTTGACAGTATGACAAATCCAACAAATGTCCGGTTAAGATTAGTGCAATATAATTTTTTACGTCAATTATGTATTACACCACAAAAAATAAATAAATGAAACCCAAATTTATCTGATCAATGTTTCTGATGTAATCAAGAAATTGGTACTTTTTTACACTCTACTTGGTTTTGTTTTAAAATTCAACATTTTTGGACTAATTTAAGGATTTTATTGGAACACAACTTCCACATAATCCAACATAATTTTTACTAGGCAATATTGAAGGGATAAAACCGAAATCCAAAGTGAATAAATATCAGAAAGAATTTATAAAAATTGCATTGGCAGTAGCCAAAAAGGCTATTGCAGTTACTTGGAAATCGGATTCATACTTAAGTATAGATCATTGGAAGAATGAGATTTTTAGCTGCATTCCACTTGAAAAAATTACTTATAATTTAAGAGATAAATATGAAATATTTCTGAAAATTTGGCGCCCTTATTTACAAAAGATAGGATTAAATATATAGGTGCTCCGAAGATAAAATTATTGGTTATCTGGGGAAAGAAATAAATATATATACTAAAGCTATTATGAACTCCATGGAGCATGTGGGGATCTTCCGATATCCAGGCATTCTTTTTCTTTTTTCTTCTCTTTTTTTTCCTCTTTCTATAGGGATATGTGGGGGGAGGGGTGGAAGAGTTTGATAATTTTTTTATAATTTGTTTTCCTTCTGTAACCTATTTGAAAATTCAATATATTTATTAAAATAAAATTTAAATAATGAACCGATTTCCCTCATTTGCCAGAATCCCAAATGCATTGTTGTGGTAAGAATAACACTATCATCTTCAACTTAACACATTTAACTATCTGTATCCCTTCAGTAAGTTCATTGTGCCTTCCTCGCAACTTGTTGTCATTACCAGATTTGACCATAATACTATTTGCTGTTTCATACATACCTTTAACATGTGTTAGAAGTGGTTGAGACCTAACTGGTTGAATAGATGAGGGTAAAACCAGTGTAGTCTATTTAAGTTTTCAGAAACCCTATGTTGTTCCATGTGGTTAGTCTGAAAATTTTAAAGCTTGAAGGATTGATATGATAGACTGGCATTGATTGAAAGGTGGTTGGCAGGAAACACATTACTGCTTTGAGATCCAAACCCACAGTGTTGCAAATAGGAAAGTTGAGGGAACTATAAACATAAAAGTGAGAAAGATCAATAGACAGGATAGGTGGGTGAAGACTAGAAATGGGAAAGGTCTGATGGACTACACAGGGGTGGGCAAACTTTTTGACTTGAGGGCCACAAAGGGTTCTAAAATTTGACAGGGGGGCCGGACCAGGAGCAGATGGACGGAGTGTTTTGGTAATACACCTCATAAGAGAAAATAAAATATCATGGGATATGTAGAAAACATGTGCTTTAATTTCAATTGAAAATGAACAAATGCATTACAACAAAATATCTGTCTTTGAAGTCCCATGGTATTTAGCTATTTATTGAAATGACTTTTAAAACACTGAAAATTAAATGAATAAAATACAGCTTTTTTTAATAGTAACAGTTATTATTTTAAAGCACTGAAAATTCTGTTATCCTTCAAGATATTATCATCATCACTCTCCTCCTGACTGTCTTTATTTCAAAAACGGTAGGAGATGCAGGTCTACTTGTCCTGCTCCTTCTTATTCAATTGTCCCCTGTGCCAAAACTCAACAATGACCCTCACAATGACAAAGCAGGGAGAGCGCGCCGGTATGCGAAGCTCTGTGCTCGCAAATCCCTGCAGGCTATCTCTCTTAGCCGGAACGCTGGCTAATTGTGAGCCGGTTCGGATGTGCCAGGAAATGGGTCGCCACAAGGTCACAAAATAAAGCGCAAATGTGGAGTAATACGCTGCACCTCAACAAAGGTCAATGTATATAGAGTGCGTCATCTATTGGGAAAACTCCAGAATTGCGGGGAGAAAACGTTAACAAGGTTTATTAATATAATTTCATCAAGTTCTGCGGGCCGGATTAAAAAGCTTAACGGGCCTCATATGGCCCGCGGGCCGTAGTTTGCCCATGCCTGGACTACACTGTAAAAACCTATGCCTGTAAGGCATAGAAATCTCGGGCATAGATTGATACATAGGACTGAGATGTTATAGCCGTAACAGAAACGTAGCTCAGAAAGGGGCAGGACTGGCAGCTCAGTGTTCCAAAATATAGATGTTGCAGATATGTGTTCAGGAAGGTTTCTTGACACAATATGTAGATAAGCCTACAAGAGGAGAGTCTGTACTTGATTTGGTATTGTGAAATGAACCTGGTCAGGTGTCAGATTTCTCAGTGGGAGAGCATTTTGGAGATAGTGATCATAATTCTACCTCCTTTACAATAGCATTGGAGAGCATTTAATTGGAGTAAGTGAATTATGATGTTATCAGGCAGGAATTTGGAAGCTTAAATTGGGAACAGGTGTCCTCAGGGAAAGGTACAGAAGAAATGTGGCAAATGTTCGGAGGATATTTGTGTAGATTTTTGCATAGGTGAGTTCCAATGAGACAGGGAAGTTATTGGTAGGGTTCAGGAATTGTGGTGTACAAAGGCTGTAGTAAATCTAGACAAGAAGAAAAGAAAAGCTTACGAAAGGTTCAGAGAGCTAGGTAATGTTAGAGATCTAGAAGATTATAAGGCTACTAGGAAGGAGCTTAAGAAGGAAATTAGGAGAGCCAGAAGGGGCCATGAGAAGGCCTTGGGTGGGCAGGATTAAGGAACCCCCCCCCAGGCATTCTACAAGTATGTGAAGAGCAGGAGGATAAGACATGAAAAGAATAGGACCTATTGAGTGACAGTGGGTAAGTGAGTATGGAACTGGAGGAAATAGCAGAGGTACTTAATGAATACTTCAGTATTCACAATGGAAAAGGATCTTGATGATTGTAGTGATAACTTACAGTGGACTGAAAAGCTTGAGCATGTAGTTATTAAGAAAGAAGATGTGCTGGAGCTTTTGGAAAGCATCAAGTTGGATATGTCACCGGGACCAGATGAGATGTACCCCAGGCTACTGTGGGAGGCAAGGGAGGAGATTGCTGAGCCTCTGGCAATGATCTTTGCATCATCAATGGGAACGGGAGAGGTTCTGGAGGATTGGAGGGTTGCTTATGTTGTTCCTTTATTCAAGAAAGGGACTAGAGATAGCCCTGGAAATTATAGGCCAGTGAGTATTACTTCAGTGTTGGTAATTTGAGGCAGAAGATCTGAGAGTCAGGATTTATGAAGATTAGGTATAATATGATTAGGAATAGTCAGCATGGCTTTGTCAAGGGCAGGTCGTGTCTGACGACCCTGATTGAATTTTTTGAGGATGTGACTAAACCCATTGATGAAGGAAGAGCAGTAGATATAGTGTATATGGATTTCAGCAAGGCTTATTGAGAAAGTAAGGCGGCTTGGAATCCAAGGGGACATTGCTTTGTGGATCCAGAACTGCCTTGCCCACAGAAGGCAGAGAGTGGTTGTAGACGGCACATATTCTGCATGGAGGTTGGTGACCAGTGGTGTGCCTCAGGGATCTGTTCTGGGACCTTTACTCTTCAAGATTTTTATAAATAACCTGGATAAGGAAGTGGAGGGATGGGTTAGTGAGCTTGCTGGTGACACAAAGGTTGGAGGTTTTGTGGATGGTGTGGAGAGCTGTCAGAGATTACAGCGGGACATTGATAGGATCCAAAACTGGGTTGAGAAGTGGCAAATGGAGTTCAACCCAGATAAATGTGGTGGTTCATTTGGTAGGTCAAATATGATGGCAGAAAATAGTATTAATAATAAGACTCTGCAGTGTGAAGGATCAGAGGGATCTTGGGGTCTGAGTCCATAGGACACCTAAAGCAGCTGTGCAGGTTCACTCTGTGGTTAAGAAGGCATACAGTGTATTGGCCTTCATCAATCATGGAATTGAATTTAGGAGCCGAGAGGTAATGTTACAGCACTAAACCCCTGGTCAGACCCCACTTGGAGTACTGTGCTCAGTTCTGGTCACCTTAAAATAGGAAGGATACAGAAACCATAGAAAGGGTGCAGAGGAGATTTACAAGGGTTGGGGAGCATGCCCTATGAGAATAGGTTGAGTGAACTCGACCTTTTCTCCTTGGAGTGATGGAGGATGAGAGGTGACCTGATAAAGGCGTGTAAGATATTGAGAGGCATTGATCATGTGGCTCGTCAGAAGTTTTTTCCCAGGATTGAAATGGCTGCCACAAGAGGGCACAGGTTTAAGGTGCTTGGGAGTAGGTACAGAGGAGATGTCAGGGGTAAGTTTTTTTTTACTCTTGAGAGTGGTGAGTGCGTGGAATAGGCTGCCCGCAACGGAGTTGGAGGCAGATACAATAGGGTCTTTTAAGAGACTTTTGGATTGGTACATGGAGTTTAGAAAAATAGAGGGTTATGGATAACCCTGATCATTTCTAAGGTAGGGACATGTTCAGCACAACTTTGGGCCGAAGGGCCTGTATTGTGCTGTAAGCTTTCTATGTTCTGTGTTTTCTATGGTACCTTATTGATGGTTCCCAGCAGTCCAGCCTGTAAATGCACTGATCCAACACTGGGTGGCAGCACCGAATGACAAGACCACCCACCCCCCACTGAGCCTGGACACCACACTACAAAACAAGCCTGAGGACTGAGGCCTAGTCCTCACTACAACCGAGGCAACAGTGCTGCCCCACTACCTGTCTCTCCTCTGAACAAGGGAAACAGGCTTGCGGCAATCAATGCTCCAGCAGGGTCTTGTGATCACAAAAGAAATATCGAAGACAGTCATTCACAGTTTCACTACTCGCCGTCTTCGCATCAACATGAAGGCACCAATTCCAGTGCTTCCTAGTAACATGAGGACGCACCTAGAATATTGTGTGCAGTTTTGGTCCCCTATTCTGAGGAAAGACATTCTTGCCATAGAGGGAGTACAGAGAAGGTTCACCAGATTGATTCCTGGGATGGCAGGACTTTCCTATGAAGAAAGACTAGATCGACTAGGCTTATACTCACTGGAATTTAGAAGATTGAGGGCGATCTTATTGAAACGTATAAAATTCTGAAGGGATTGGACAGGCTAGATGCAGGAAGATTGTTTCTGATGTTGGGGAAGTCCAGAACGAGTGGTCACAGTTTAAGGATAAAGGGAAAGCTTTTTAGGATTGAGATGAGGAAAAACTTCTTCACACAGAGAGTGGTGAATCTGTGGAATTCTCTGCCACAGGAAACAGTTGAGACTGGTTCATTGGCTATATTTAAGAGGAAGTTAGATCTGGCCCTTGTGGCTAAAGGGATCGAGGTATGGAGAGAAAGCAGGTACAGGGTTCTGAGTTGGATGATCAGCCATGATCATACTGAATGGGGGTGCAGGCTCGAGGGCACCTATTTTCTATGTTTCTATGATCTCCATCCAGGTCAGCTCTTCTGTACACAATCCATCTCCTACAGCTCTGCTTGAATCTCCTGGGCTCAGCAGCCTGGCTTGAATCTCTCGGTTCAGTGGGCCAACTCGCCTTCTCTGAACTGCCAGCTGACTGCACTGAGCAATGAATAGCTCGCTGATGCAGTGGACTTGCAGTACGTGTAATTATTGGAGTCAAGAATAGTCTTATTCTGTATCGGGACACTTTTAACAAAGAAAAAAAAACACCTTAGGTTCACTTCGAGAGGCTGCTGTGTGTATACCCGCCACCATTTTACCGGAAGATAACTGACAGATATGTTGACAGATATCTGTAAGAATAATAGGATTGTAATGGTCAGTTATACCAATTTCCTTAAGACAATGTTTTAAATGTGCCATGGAAGGTTTTCTCAAACAGCATGTTAATGGATCAAAGTAAAGGTCTTCAGTTGGAAAATGAGTCTGGACGACTGACACGGGAGCTCTTTGGGGCCAGTTTGCGTAAAATTATATTGTCTAAAATGCTTATGCAAAATGGAAGAACTGATCCACAAATTAAAATCCTAAATTTGGAACAAAGCAAATGAGTAGTGATGCCTTGGTCCAGGTACAAATCACCAAGTAGAGCTTATTGGTGGCTTTCTAGCACGTCAAGGTAGATAAATCAACAGAACCTAACTAAGTGCATTACACACAAAATGCCGGAGGAACTCAGCAAGCCAGGCAGCATTTTCTGTGCATTGCTCTGATTTCAAGCATCTGCAGATTTTCTCTTGTTTGCTAACTGAGTGCATCATTATTGAAAGCTAGGGAGGAAATTGTGAATCCCACACAGAAATATTTGCATCAACTTTGGTCATGTGGGAATCCTGAGAGATTAGAGGATGGCTAATGATGTGCTGCAAGGACAAACCAGTGAGGTTAACATCAGTGGTGGGAAAGTTACTGGATGGAAGTCTGAGGGATAAGGCCTACCTGGAAAGGCAAAGACTAGTTGGGGTTGTCAGCATGGCTTTCTGCTTGGGAATTAGTCTCACAAATTTGAGGGGGTTTTTTTAAGATGAAGCAAAAAATATTGAGGGCAGAGCAGTAGACATCTACATGGATTTTTAGCAAGGCCTTTGACAAAATCCTGCATGGTAGGCTAGTGTGGACAGTTAGATCACATGAGCTAGCCAATTGTATAGAAAATTGGCTTGGTAGAAGGAGACAGGGTGGCAGTTGGAGGTATGTGACCATAGAGATTGGGTGCTGGACCATTGTTGTTTATATCTGTATTAACAATTTGGATGATAACATGTTGGTAAGTTTGTGGATGACATCAAAATTGGTGGTATAGTAAATGGAAGAAGACAAGTTTAAAATTTACAGAAAGTGGGCCAAGGAAGAGCTCAGAGGTGAACTGTCATATTTTGACAGGACTTGTACAGTAAATGGGAGGGTTTTGAGGAATATTGTTGAACAGACGTACCTAAGAGTATAAGTACAAATTTTCCTGAAGGTGGTGACATAAGCAGTCAAGATAGTGAATAAGACATTTGGCAGACTTGTGGTCACATCATTAAGTACAGGAGATAAGATGTTATGTTGCAACTGTGTTAGTTGTGCTGAGGCCACATTTAGAAATTGTGTGTGGTTCTTGTGCGCAGCTATAGTTAGCTTGTCATTAAGATGGAAAGGGTACAGCCAAGCTTCACAAAGCTGTTACTGAGATTGGAGGGCTTGAGTTATAAGGTCAGGCTGGGATATTTTACCTGAAATGTGGGAGACTGAGAGGTGACCTTGTAGAACTTTATAAGATCCACGAGTGAATGCATAGTTGAGGTGAATACACAAAGTCTTTCTCCCAAGGTAGAAGTGTATAAAAATAGAAGATGTAGATTTAAAATGAGAGTGAGGAAATGTGGGGAAATATTTAAATAGGGCCTGAAGGTAAGCTCTTCTACACATAATTGTGATTACACAGAACAAGCTTCCTGAGGAAGTGGTAGAGATGGGTGCAGCTGTAATGTTTGAAAGCTATTTAAACAGGAATATGGACAGACAAGGTTTAGAAGGAAAGGGGTCAAACACAGGCAAGTGAAACCAGGTTGGATAGGCATCTTGGTTAGCATGGATGCATTGGTCTGAAAGATCTTTTTCCATGTTGTAATTCCACCTCTGCAATAACTTAGTCATTTTTGGATGTCATGCATCGAATGATGTGGTACCATAAGGAGCGGTGCTTGCTTCTATGTATTCAGAATGAGGTTCACTATCCCTGATGTGTATTGTGAAATTTATTTTGTAGCAGCAGTATGATGCAAGATGTTTTTTAAAAAATTAGTTTAAGTTACAATATTTTAAAAAAATTGCAAAAGTGCAATTAATGTGCAGGGTAATGTCTGTGGACCATTCAAGGAATGGTTAACTGTCTACTTCCCAAGTTCCTCTAGAAATTATTCATTTATTCCCTATCCCAGCATCTTTAAGCTTTTGTGTCTCAGGGCACATTGTCTCTTGTCTTAGTCTCCATAATTGAGGGATATTATTTAAGGCAGTGGATAATTTACTGGAAACAAAAGGCATCAAGGGATATGAAGATGATCAAGCATGATCGTATCAAATGGCAGAGTAAGTTTGAAAGCAAATTGGTCCCGTGTTAGTGCCAAAGCAGTATAATGTTATCTCTTATAGTAATCACCCTTATCCCATCATCCTTTGTGCAGCAACCTGTTGAATGCCATTTGGAAACCCAAATACACTACACCAGTAAATCCTGCTTAATACATCCTTAAGATACTTGCATTTCTTTTGAACAAAATTTCCCTTCAAAAAGCCCCATTGTCTCTTTGATTTACAATTTTCTAAAGTTCCTTCTGTTATTTCTGCATGCTAACATATTGTCTTCCTACTGGTCCTCGGTGTATACAGCTATTTACTTATAATCGTTGTAAATAGAATTAGTTCTTTGGAATGAATCTTCTTGTCAGTGAAATTTGACAATTAATAATGTAGGAGATTTAAACACGATCCTCTTCAGTCAGTAGAAAATCTCAAAGTTCAGTTCTAACCTAAATAATTTAGTTGTTTCTTATTATTGGTCATACTTTGGACATCAGTTGTTATTCACTCAAATTCAACATAGAACTATTCCTTTAATTTATTTTGACTGTAAATCTATTTGGAACAACATGCTTTTATAGTAAAGGTTGGTATGCAGCTGCAAACAATTAAGCACAAGTAACCATTTACAAGAAACTGGTCTATATAAATCTGAAAAGCAAAATCCCCATAGCCTGAGGATCTTTTGAGGTGTAGACAAGAAGCCAGTCTCATCTTGTACTAGTTAACTTCCTAGCACTAGAAAAATGATTTTCCTTTATTTCAAAAATGGCTTTTAAACCTTCAGCACCATAAATCTAATCTCTATTGATCCAACAGCCAGAGGCAAAAAAAAAGGGAGGGGGTAAAGTTGGTGGACAATTGCCATAAGATACTTCGGGTTAATTAGCCTTTACCATTTCACCTGGAAACGATGCACAACAGAGATACAAAAATAATTATACACAAATTAATCATATTTGTTTTGCATTTGGTGGCCTCTTTATTAGATACACCTGTTCATTAATGCAGATTTGTAATCAGCCAATCATGTGGCAGCAACTCAATGCATAAAAGCATGCAGACATGGTCAAGAGGTTCAATTGATGTTCAGACCAAACATTAGAATGGGTAAGAAATGTGATCTAAGTGACTTTGACCGTGGAATGATTATTAGTACCAGGCGGATTGGTTTGAGAAACTGCTGATCTCCTGGGATTTTTACACATGGTAATCTCTAGAATTTACAGAGAATGGTGCGAGAAACAAAAACAAAATCCAATGAGTGGTAGTTCTGTGGATGCTCCGTAAATTTTAAAGGAGAATGGCCAGACTTGTTCAAACTGACAGAAAGGCGACAGTAACTCAAGTGGACTTGGGAGAGTGAGAGGTTTGCGTAGTTTCAGTGCTGGTGATTTGAATGAAGAGGGAAGATGCAGAGTAAACAGTTTGGGCCCTGGTAATGGACAGCGGTAGGATGGAAGAGTTAGCTGCTGCTTTGGTCAGGAAGTGTCTGAGCCACAAGGTACATGGAATGGTGTAGAGAGAGAAAATAGAGTTAAAAGGGAGGGTGAGCAGTGGAAGAAAGGGCAATACCTGGGGGAGTGGGAGGGTTCAGAAGAGGCTGGGGTAGGAGAAAGTGAGGAATGAGGGAGAGGCAGGGGGTTGGAGAAGTCAAATGGAGTAGAATGTGGGTAAGAGTAAGAAGATTAAAGATATGAAGGCACAGCCCTTGGGGGAGGGTGGGGGTCAGAGAGAGGGGTACTGTGCTGTGCTAGGTAAAGGAGGAGGGGAAGGCCAAAGAACAAGGAAGCTAGAGAGGGCTGGGGGAAGGGGAATTGGAATAGGTGGCTGTGAGGGAGAGGAGAGTCAGAGAACATGGGTGGGGGGGGGTAGGAGGATTTTGGAGGCTGGGTGGGTGGTTGGGGATTGGGTGTTCAAGGATGGTGAAGGGGTACAATGGAGTGGAGAGATTGGGTTCTGGGGGTGTGGGTAGAGGGAGTTAAGGGGCTTTTGGGTTGTTGGGCAATGGGGAGTAAAGGGCATTCCAGAGGGAGTGGGGTGGGTTAGAGGAGTAAGTGAGGGGATAGGAAGTTCTAAAGGGAGGTTTCTGGAAGTGGTACGTAGATAAAGGGAAAGGAGGTTCTGGGGAAGGGGCAGCTGACGGAGACGGGATTCTGGGAGGGTGGAAAGGAGAGAATGGCTGGTAGTTTTGAAGTTGTCCAGCTAGGCGTGGGTAGAGAGAGTTGCTGGGGCTCAGTTAGAGATTAAGGGTAGTGGACTGCCCAAGGAGATGGTGGGTGGGGCTCTGGTGGACAGAATGGGAAGGCAGTGTCATGGTTAAGAGGGGGCCAAGTGCAAGTCTGGGATTTTGGATATGGTTAGTTTGCCAGGGGTCAGGGTTTGAAATACAATGGGTTTTGGTTGCAGGACTGAGATAAGAACAGATTGACAGGGATAAAGCTGAGTTAGGGATAGAGCAATTGGACAGAATTAGTGTGTGCACAGAATGAAAGAACGTTTCAAATGTCAATAGACTAGAAGGTCTTGTTTGTTCTTACATTCAAATCATTGAATATTAATGTGCAGATACTGCAAGTAAGAAAGACAAGTGGTCCCTCTGAGAGTAATTAAATATTAGCATAAAGTTGTTTTACTGGTATTGTGCCCTAGTTGGGGTGCGCTTAGAAAATTGTGTTCTGGTCTGCTCTTCCTACCGAAGGAAAAATAAAAGAAACATAATGATGGTTCTCCTGTTTAATTTACAGGACAGGGAACTGTCCTAATGAGAAATTAAGCAACCTGGCCCAGTACCTCTCAAATATAGAGAAATGAGACCCAGTCTTACTGAGGTATGAAAAATTGCTGATGTCTGACTGTGCAGTTGGTTATTCTGTTGGGGTGTTTCATACAGAAGGCAGAAGAATGGAGTTGAGAGGAATAATAAATCAGGGATGATAAAATGGCAGAGCAGACTCAGTGAGCTGACTGGCCTATTTCAGCTCCTGTGTCTGAAGGTCTTACAACCATGTGTTACAACAGTGGTGTGCAAAAGTGCATGTCTGAGAGCACAACAAGCTGAACCTAGAGGAGGAATGCCTACAGCAACAGAAGACCACAAATGTAGAATATAATGCGGTAAAATGTGACCTTTGTCATCCATTAATACCAATTATTAATATTTTTCTCTTCAGTTGGTGTATGAATTTTTCCTGAGGTTTCTGGAATCTGCTGATTTTCAACCAAATATAGCAAAGAAGTACATTGACCAGAAATTTGTAATGCAGGTAAGAGAAATAGCCAGCTTCTAATCATTCAGTTTTCATTGTCCTCTAATACACCAAGCTTTTATTTTTTTATTCTTCCTGAATGGCTTTCTAGTTGGCATCTCTTAATTTTTGTGGCATTATAGTTTTGCTAAACAAATTGGATCATCATGATCAGCATTATTTTCCATGATTTTTGGTGTTAATTCATGATGGTTATCAGAACAAGATTAAAAAAAAATTTATGTATCAGCTCTATGGAGCTATAGTATGAATTTGTATCAAGCCTGTTGTTAACAGGGTCTAGAGATGCAAGGTGTGAATGATCCCTGTTGCAATGCCTGAAGTGTGTTGTCAGGTCACATTGCCAATAAAAATTGAACAAGTTTACAGCAAATGTTAGGATATGCTATATTGACTAGAGTTTTCTCATTTTTATTTAAATTTGAAGCTATAAAAAGAACTTGTAATGTTTGCCTACAGCACTACATTTTTTAAAAAAAAGTTCATTTATTTAGGTTCTTTGAGAACACTTATTAACAGATTCCAGAAAAGGTGCATGTTTTTCTGTATCATGCTTTAAGAGCTTCCAAGCAGTATGGGCATCACAAATGAAGTGATGGTTATTATATTTGGAAATGAGCTGGTGGTTTTGAAAGTAGCAGATTTGAGTCTCGTTCTTTCCTTTTCCATAATTGTTTGTATACCCCGTGATTCTTTAAACCCACCTATAATAAATGATAATGATATAATTATATATGATTATCTTTACTGCCTAATGAAGCAGCAAATGGTATTTTACAGCCTGAGAGCAGGGAGATATGACATTCCTCAATAATGTTTAATACGTTTTCCCCCATTTCAACAGCTATTAGAACTGTTTGACAGTGAAGATCCACGTGAAAGAGATTTTTTGAAAACAACCCTTCATCGCATCTATGGAAAATTCTTGGGCCTGAGGGCTTATATCCGAAAGCAAATCAATAATATATTTTATAGGTATGTGCATTAAAAAGTAATTATCAATTTGGGTGTTTTTAATTGATGTGGAATCTAGTGTGTTGTAATAGAGATGGTGGTTACCATCACCCAGAACTGTCAAATAAATGGGCAGAGGTTTTCATAAGTGCTGTTGTGTGGGGGGTGCATCCAAAGTCTTTCAATTGTATAAAAGGCACTTCAGAATTGCAAAGAAGTGCTTGAGTTTCTCAAAGCACACCTCCAACAGCACTATATGGGACGTGCCTTTTCCGCATTCATGCACCCAAAATATTTCTCCACCATGTCGTTGTCAAGGTAAAATATTCCCAGCGTTAGCTCACTAAGATTTCAGCAGCCATTCCCAAGCTCGGGTCAGTGAAGTAATTCTCAGCTTGCACACCAGCTACTGAATTATTAATGAAGTAAATTTAACCATTGTAAGCACACTGTACTTTTATTCTGATTAAGCGCCTGCAGAGACCATTCAGTTCTCTCATCATTGAGACAAAACATGTAGACATTCAATGCAAAACAAGCAAGAAATTACTTTGAAAAGGGCAATTAGAAGAGAAAGAAACAAATTCAATCAGTTTGAAATTTACTATTTCATTTTTAAAATTTTAACAGCTTGCTTTTAAGATAATCATGTTGATAATTTGGGTCTGCATCCTACCACAGACGTTTCCTCTGTTTTCTCCACCCCACTTCTGCGATCACCAGTTCTTCACTTCTCCAATTCAGTTGAAGAGTACTTGATCTGAAGTGTTGGCTCTTTCCTGATGGATGTTGCTGGATCTGCAAACATATTGTGATTTTCTGCTATTGTTAAACAATAACTATTTACAGTTTGGTGACTTACCTTATCATAACAACAACCTCTCATTCGATGTCAGCAAGACCAAGGAAATAAATATAGACATCAGGTTAAGAAAATCAGAGGTCCATATTGCGGTCTCATTGGAGAATCAGAGGTGGAGAGGGTTAGAAACATTAAGTTCCCAGAGGTGCTATTATCTCATCGGACTTGTATTGGACCCAGCACACAAGTGCAATTATGAAGAAAGCACGGCAGCACCTCCACTTACTTAGGAGTTTGCGGACATCTAGAAGTTTGACAAACTTGTATAGATGTGTAGTGGAGAGTATACTAACTGGCTGTATCATAGTCTGGTATGACAAAACCAATGCATTTGAATGGAAAATTCAACGAAAAATAGTGGATACAGCTCAGTCCATCATAGGTATAGACCTCCCAACCATTGAGAGTTACTTTTCTGAAATTTAAGGTGCAGTAATGGATTGGATTGTGCTTAACAAGCTCTCTCGCCTTTCTGTATGGTAACCTCATTGCCACACTTATCTCCTGAAGTCACTACTGTCTTCTGCAAAGCGTAGTGAGCAACTAAGCTGCAAACAATGGAAAGTTTGGCCCAGCCCACAGACAGTTCTGATGATCTTTTTACATTTTATAATCTCATGACCTTTTCATTGCTTCAGATGTCTCACTATTAAGTGAGACATGATGATTTTTAAATAAATTTATAAACTAACACATTTAATTATTTAAAGTAACAACAATAAGATATTTAACACAAACCCCTGTTATATAAGGAAAACAAATCTACCATGAGGAAAAAGAGTAAGTTCTAAATGAAAGTAAGCAATCCATGCAAATGCATGGGTGGAGTTAAGCTGAGGGGCACATTTGATGTGTATCTAGCCCCTTGCATCAGCAAATAACGATGCCTTGGACCCATGGTATGTCTACAGAAGAGTCAGGTGCTTGTTCATTATGCTGTCTTCCTAACTTTTCATGCTTCAATGCACAAGCGTGGAGTTTGAAACGTATCAAACACCCTGCAATTAGTGCACAAAGCTGTACATTCCAACCCATATATTTTATACCATATTAGACTTGCCTCATACTTGGGTTGGAAATGAAGTTCTATGAGCATTCAGTAACTATGCTTGCATAATTTAGCATTATTCTGCTTTTGGATTTAGTTGATTAATGGTGTACATAACCATAAATCTATTTATAATAACTTTCCTTTATCCTAGGTTTATTTATGAAACAGAACACCACAATGGTATCGCAGAACTGTTGGAGATTTTGGGAAGGTGAGTGATTGCTGTCTTTGTAAGTGCTTTGGAGATCTTTTTGTTGTTAAGGCCATGAATTTCACATTTTGAAATAATAATGTTTTGGAACTGCAATATTATGATCACCATTGCACTGTGGAACAGTGCATGGTTTAGCCATTCTGATCTGAGCAGATTTTTAAATAGGTCTGTGGTATATGTAGAGGAAGTGTAACTAGGTTGCAGGTACTGTTTCAATTCATGCGGTAACCCATTTGAATTTATACGTGCTTGTGATACGTCTTAATACTCCAGTGGGTGTTTGCATTTACAAAAATCATGTTCTACATTCTGTGCTAGTACAGATAAAGATCTCAAAATAATATGAACAAAATTAATTAAAAGCTCCAAGTAATTATATTTAATGCAGAATTATCCAGGATCTGTGAGCCTCATCGTTTTCTCAGAAAACTGTCAATCTTGTGTTTTGAGTGATTTTAGGTCGTGCAAGTTTTTAACCTGTAAAGTCCTCCATTTCAAGTGGAAGATGAATCTTTCAAGGTTCATAGAGTATTTCTAAACCAAATTTACCAAGATTTCAACAATGCTTTTCTTAAATGTGTATGCGTACTTCCGTTAGGAAATACAGTTGGCCCTCCTTATCCACAGGGGATTGGTTCTGGGACCCCCCCCCCCCCCCCCCCCCCCCGGTGGATGCCAAAGTACGCAGATGCTCAAGTCCCTTATTTAACCTGTCTCAGTGCGGTGGACTTAAGGATCTGTGTGTGCTCGGGACCCACGACCCACGGCTGCTGCTGAATCCACAGTGTTTCTGTTCTGTTGCTGGAAAACGATCACGATTGAAAATAAAGTGGAAATAATAAAGCGGTCAGAAAGAGGTGAAATGCCATCAGTCATTGGAAAAGCGTTGGGATACAGTCGGTCAACGATCAGAACAATTTTAAATGATGAAGTGAGAATAATGGAGCATGTGAAAGGCCCTGTCCTGATGAAAGCTACAATTATTACTAAGCAATGCAGTGGTTTAATTATTGAAATACATACATTTCTTGGGTGTTTTTATATGTATAAAAAGGTAAAATATATACTAAGACAAACTTTTGACTAACTGACGCTAAATAATACCGGATGTATCTGTTCCGACTTGCTTATAATACCTAATACAAAGTAAATACTATGTAAATAGTTGTTATACTTTATTGTTTAGGGAATAATGACAAGAAAAAAAAATCTGTACATGACCTGATCCGTGGTTGGTTGAATCCGTGCATGCAGAACCCACAGATTAGGAGGGCCGACTGTAATAGGGTGTAACTGGGGCTTGTCTTGGGGGGGGGGGATTGGTCTTTTGCCTTTATGGTTTTTCTTACTGTTTAGAAAAATTAATTAATTTCAGACCCTTTTTTAAAGAGATCTTAAAAGTTTTGCTTAAGGGCAATAGATATGTTCAGATTTTTTGGGCAACGTTACTTAAGATATTACATTCTTCATAATTTGTCAATTGTTACAATAATTCATTCTGCTCCAATTATATAATATGTATTTAAAACTAATTTTCAGATATTCCATTAAATCTTTATTTATTTATTGGTTTGCATGCAAGGAATTGCATTTCATTTTCAAAATGTATTCTTAAATGTACCTGCAACTGTGGAAGGTATATGGTGAAGTCTTGCTGCAAGGGCTCATTGCAAAACATTTCACCAATAGGTTCATCTGCTTTATTCAGAATCATCTACATCTCCACCATTGCCCAAACAAATGCAGTAATGACATTGCATGCTTCCTCATGGTTTCTTTTTGTAGCCTGTCCTGCTTCAGATGCAAAGGCTGAATCTTAATCCTGTGTTATGATTTTTGGGTGCTTTGAAATTTGATAGGTAATTTTGCCAACAGGTAATCTTTGAAATTTATAAGTTTGGCCATGTTTGTGGAGGATACAAAGATTGGAGGAGGGGTAGATAATGTCGAGGAAGCAGGGAGGCTACATAAGGGCTCAGATGGATTAGGAGAATGACCAAAGAAGTGGCAGATGGAATATAGTCTTGGGAAGTATGTAGTCATGCACTTTGGTAGAAAGGGTAGAACAGACTTTTCTAAACAGGAAGAAAATTCAAAAATCTGAGCTGCAAAGGGACTTGGGAGTCTATGTGCAGGATTCCCTAAAGATTAACTTGCTGGTTGAGTCAGTGGGGAGGAAGGCAAATGGATTGATAGCACTCATTTGGAGAGGACTAGAATATAAAAGCAAGGATGTAATGCTGAGGCTTTATAAGGTACTTCAGAGGCCTCACTTGGAGTATTGTGAGCAGTTTTGGGCCCCGTATCTTAAGGATGAGAAAAGGTTCATTCACGAAAATGATTATGGAAATGAAATGAAAATGAAAGAAAATTTGAGGAGCATTTGGTGACAGGGCCTGTACTCACTGGAGTTTTTAAAAAATGAGGGGACCTCATTGAAACCTATCGAATATTAAAAAGCCTATGTGGAATGGTCCCACACTCTCCTACTGTAGGCAATATTCATGTCTAGAGGGTACAGTCTTAGAATAAAAAGATGTCCCTTCAAATAGCATTCAAGGGGAATTTCTTTAGCCAGGGGTGGTGAATCTGTGGAATTCATTGCGGCAGATGTCTGTGGAGGCCAAGACGGGTATTTAAAGCAGAGGTTCTTGATTAGTAAGAGTGTTAGCAGTTACAGGGAGAATGCAGAAGAATAAGGTTGAGAAGGATAATGAATTAGTCACAAGGGAATGGCAGAGCAGACCCAATGGGCTGCATTCTTGTAGTGATAAGTAGAATAGATGAGGAGGACCTAATGACTGTGGTTAGTTTCTGGAAAGCTTTTAATAAGATCACACCAAAAAAAATTAGTTAACAAGGTTGGAATACATGGAATTGATGGTACTCAACTTACGATGGGATTGGTAATTGTATAGAAAGCAATGAATGGATCAGTATCATGTTTGCAAGCTTGTGGGTCCCATGGGAGTTGATGTTTAAGGCCCCAGCTATTCCCAGTCTCAGTGATTCGGCTGTCATGTTTCTAAGTTTGTTGATAGTAAACTAGGTGAGACTGAGTGGAAAAGATTCTTCAAAATAATACAGGAAACCTGATATGATGGGTAAGAACAAGACAGATAGGATATAATCTGGAAAAATGAAAGATCTTCCACTTTCATATACATAATCAATGCAGAGCATTTGTTAAATGGCAAGAAACTGACAGAATCAGAATCAGAATCCTTTATTATCACCAAGTATGAGGACACATACGGGGAATTTGATGCCGGTTTCCCTGACCTCCCTCTGTACAGAATTAAAAGCAAACAAAAACAATAGTGCAAATAATCATAAACTATATACAATGAGTTCCACCTCATTGAATGTACAGGTGGACTTGATTTATAATAGACTAAAATTCAAGTGTTCATAAGACTGATGACATACAGAAAGAAACTGTTCTTGTACCTATTTGTCCTGGCATAAAGCACTTACCACAAGGAAGGAGTTGGAACCGGTGATGTCCAGGGTGTGATGGGTCTACAATAATGCTGCTTGCTCACTTCCTTACTGTAGATGCATATAAGTCCTGGATCGAGGGCAGCTTCACACCAATAATCCTTTCCACTGCCCTGACTGTTCTTTTGGAGTCTATTCTTGTCTTGTTTGGTAGCTGATCCAAACCAGACAGTGATGGACGAACAGAGAACAGACTGGATTATTCCTGAATAGAATTGAATCCTGAGGTAGGTTGTACTTCCTGAGTTGACGTAGGAAATACAACCTCTGCTGAGCCTTTTTGATAAAAGTGTCTGCGTTGGGTGTCCACTTCAGGTCCTGAGAGATTGTGACACCCAGAAATCTGAAGGTCTCCACAGCAGACACAATACTGTTGAGTATAGTGAGTGGGGGGAGTATTGGGGGGCTACTTCTGAAGTCCACTGTCATCTCCAAAGTCTTGAGCGTATTTAGCTCCAGATTGTTCTGACCACACCAGAGAGCCAGCCGTTCCACCTCTCATCTGTATGCAGACTCATCACTGTCTGGGATAAGGCCAATGACAGTTGTGTTGCTGCAAACTTCAGGAGTTTAACAGATGGATCCAGTGAGGTGCAATCATTAGTGTAAAGGGAGAAGAGCAGTGGGGAGAGCACACATCCCTGGGGGGCACCGGTACTGATTGTCCGGGTGCTGGAGATGATGCTCCCCAGCCTCACTTGCTGCACCCTGTCAGTCAGGAAGCTTGTGATCCACTGACAGATGGTGGGGGAGACAGTGAGTTTCGAGTGGAGGATTTCTGGGACGATGGTGTTAAACGCTGAGCTGAAGTCAACAAACAGGACCCTCACAGAAGTTCCTGGGTTGTCGAGGTGTTGCAGAATGTAATACAGTCCCATGTTGACTGCATCATCCACTGACCTATTTGCCCGATAAGCAAACTGCAAGGGGCCTATGATGTCCTTCAGGTGAGCCAACACTAGTCTCTCAAAAGGACTTCATGACCACAGATGTCAACAATTACACACAGGTGTCTTGGAACTGCCATGAATATTCAGGGTGGCAGGTTTAATTTACAAGAAGAGATTAAGCAGGCTAGGAGGATATGAGGGGATCTCTTAAACTAGCACATTTCTTAAGTAGTACTGTAGGCTGAATGGAGGGAAGCTGTTTCTCCTGATTAAGAAGCCCATAATCGTGGGGTACTGTTTGAGTATTAGCGCCAGTTTAGACTTGGATGAGGAAAATGTTGTCACTCAGAGGGTGGCTAAATTTGGAATTCTTTACTCTGCTTGGCTTTAAAAATTCAGTCATCGTGTTTATTCCAAAGATCCAGTATGAATCATGATAATGCTGTAAAAGGTAGAAGATCAGCGATGATCTTGATGAATTATAGAGTGACTTAGAAAGAGCAGTAGGCCATCTAGTCATTTTCTTGTATTATGTTTTCTCTGCTTCTGAAAAATACCTTTCTTTGTTTGAAGACACTGCATTTTTCATGCATGTGAATTCTAAATAAGTGCTAGTAGATACAGAGTTCTAACTAGTGACAATAAATCAGCACCTTAAATAAAATACTTGGTGCTCCTGCATTATTGAAACTGTCGTGGTTGGGGATTAAGGGAAGGTTATTTCATGTAATAGTTATGAAGTTTTCATTTAGTAAATAAAGTAATTATATTATTTACAGGAAAAGATTACTTGTATGCCCTAATGAAAATAGGTGAATGTCAGGTAATTGCTGCCATCTGCTGTTCTTGCATACCTAAGTTGGTGCACTTCTGAAAGTAATGTAATTAGCAAAACAGCATTGTGAAAGGCCATGTATAAATGCAATCATGTGAACAGATTAATATTTATTAAATATTGCTTGCATTGAGGATTAATTCTTTCATAACAAATATCAACAACAACATATTTTGGAGGCTGTTAACTAATATCTGTTGTTGCATATAGAAATTTCCTGAACTTTACAAAATGTTACTTAGTAGTTTGCCAATCGTTATAACACAATTCTGACAGCTGGCTACTAGATTTTAACTGTATTGAGTTGAGGTCTGAAGAATTGGTAAGATGCACCGGCGAGCAATATGGCCAATGGCAATGTCCTGTGGGCAATTCATGAAGCTACTACTTTTTCAAATATTCTATTACTAAGTAGCATGTGTTATACATTTTGATGGTGTGTTTTTTGAGCCAATTGAATGTTGTTGCTTTGCTGTCTCCAAGGGAGTTCAGTGAGGTTGGAAGTGGAGTTTGCAGCCTGGAGTCAGGGCATAACCCATGATCAACTCCATTGCTTCTCTCCGATTTAGACGTTGAACAAGGCTGAAATCAATGAGGACAAGAGCAGTGGTCGAGCAGCTGTTCAGCGCCATCAGCAGTCTTCAACTCCCTCCTTAGCTGCAGTTGGAGGAAAGTGTAGGAGTCTTGGGATCCACATTCCAAGGATTGATCAGAGAGATTGTAGACCCTTTTTGGGGGACTTTGAGACTTAATGTTGCATGTGTTTCTGGATTTTGGTTACTCTGTTTTTGCTGTTTCTGAGCAGTTTGATCAGGGTAATCAGTGCGAACTGGGGAGCTTCGGCAAAGAATAGTCCTATGCCCTGCAGGGGGCTAGCGGCATGACGCTGAACTGAATTAAACTAAACCTTGCAACATGGATCCCAGGTGATTTGAGTCCTGACACTTCTGTATCACCTTATTGATGGCAGCAGTGAGAAGAGAGCATGACCTGGGTGGTGGAGGTCCCTGATAATGGATGCTGCTTTACCTGTGCTGGACTGGATCGTATTTACTACGACTTTTAGTATTTTCCATTGAAGAGCTTTCATGTTTCCATACTAGGCTGTGATGCAGCCAGTCAATATACGCTTCACCACAGAACTACAAAAGTTTGTCAAAATTTTAGATGTCATGCTGACTCTTCACAGACTCCTAAAGAAGTAGAGGCATTGAAGTACTTTCTTCGTAATTGCACTTGTATGCTGTGCCCAGTACAAGTCCTTTTGAAATGATGACACCGAAGAATTTAAAATTGCTAACCCTCTCCACCTCTGATCTTCCAGTGAGAATTGGCTCATGGGTTTGTGGATTCCTCCTCGTGAAGTCAATAATCAGCTGCTTGGTCTTGCTGACATTGAGTTAAAGGTGGTTGTGGCACCACTCATTAAATAAAATAAACTAATATTCTCTACTTGAGCAATGTCACTGGAAAAATAAGTGATTTTGTAGCTTTCTGAACACTCATATCCTACAGGAAAGATCTCACTCTAGATTTTGGGGGGGGGGGTGGGAAACAGATGTTTCAAGCACGAGTGCTTTCACATTGTTAGCAGTCAAGAAAGCAGAGTTATAATTATGTTGTGATATTAAAAGAAGAAATATGATCTGAAGCCTACAACAGTCTTTATTATGGGAGAGGGGAACTAAAAATTGAGCATATTTGCTCAGGACACCAAGGCCATCAAAGTGTGCAGCATTATCTTTACTAGCTGGGAAAATAGATTGAAAAATGGCAGGTGAAATTTAATGCAAGCAAGTGTAAGGTGTTGCACTTTAAAAGGACAAACCAGGGTATCACATATACAATGAATGGTAGCACTGTGCGGTGGAATAAAGAGACCTGGGGAAACAGATCTATAATTTCTAGAAAGTGGCATCACAGGTAAGTAGTGTAAATTTTTATCAATTTATATTTTATTACACTGAGGTAGTGAAATTATTTTAGTCTTTTCAAGCTCCTAGCTCCCATCTTTCCTTCTCTACTAAATTGTGCAAATTGTGTTTGTCATACAAATCTGGCAGAAGAATTAAATGCCTGAGTACCTTTATGTCTGATTTTTATTAGAAACAAGTTCAAAAATGTTAAGTTCATGACCCCTACTGAGTTCCTCCAGCATTTTGTGTGTGTTGCTCAGATTTCCAACATCTGCAGATTTTCTCTTGTTTCAGTTCATGATAGCTTCTTGAGCCATCTCATGTAAAAGAGCATGCTGGACCCAAGTTGTTGTTTTATTTTATTGTTGATGTATGAAGTAACTGCCTGCACAGCCTTTTTTCCTTAGTGAGTTCTATGCCTTTTCTGTTCATTTGTAAAATCAATTAGAATTGTCTGGAATGGTGAGCATTATCTTTGCCCCAAATAACAGTAGTAGGTGAAAATATAAACAGCTGAATTGGTTTTGTAGGTGTTCTTGAATTTCATTTGGGACTTGCATTTGTGTCCAACTTTTTCTCCATTTTTATTGAAACAGCCTAATTATTGATTTTGAGAAATTCCACAGGCAATCTAGTAATAAGCAGCTCTTTTTGTTTCAACTAGTCAAAGTCAAATTGTTCAATTAATTGATATTTCTTTTTCTTTTCAGTATAATTAATGGATTTGCTTTGCCATTAAAAGAAGAGCATAAAGTTTTCCTGCTGAAAGTATTGCTACCACTTCACAAAGTAAAATCTCTTAGTGTCTATCATCCACAGGTAATTTGAAATTTAGATACTTATTCAAATATAGATGTTCTTAAATATGAAGCAGTAATATATTAAGTTATTAATTCCACATTGGATTAACATGGAAATAAATCAGTTTATATATTCTGGCAAGTTATATGGTGCAATATGTTTTGTAATGTTGCATTAACCTTTTTTTCTATGGAAGTGTGAGGAAGAACCTGTTAATATTGATTCCTAAATGCAGCCATGGCACCATTTTAACTTCAGAAATCATATTTGTAGGAAAATATTTTGGCTTAATTTGTTTTTAAATGAACCTAGCAAAGGATTTTTTTTAAATTTGTTTCACCAGTTCTGATTTTTTTGATCTTACTCTCCACGATTGCTCAGTGTCCGTTCCAGAAATGCATGCAGTTGTCTACTGAACCTACCACTGGTGATTTTTTTTTTAAGTTTTTTTTTTATTTTGTTATACTTTGTGTATGTAATGTCTGAGGATTTTAGACAGTACTATTCTACACCGTAGTGTAGCAATTTGTGCAACGCCATTACAGCAGCAGCAACCCAGGGTCAATTCTGCCGCTGTCTTTCAAGTTTATAATTTGATTAAATGAACTCTTCCAAGTTAAGTTTCTTTCACAGCCTTTAACCAAATTTCAGAAAAAAATTCTTCATTTGAGTTTGTACACTCTCCCTGTGACCACATGGGTTTGCTCCAGTTTTCTCCCGAATTCCAGAGATCTACAGATTTGTTAATTGGTCACACCTAGGATAATTCATCATACCTTATCAATTAGCTATTAGTTTGCTAACAAATTTGAAAATCTTTACAACTGGAAAATATGAGAAAAGAAAAATTATTCACAACAAATGAAAGGATTTTTTCTTGAAATTTGGTTAAATGCTATGAAAAAAACATAACTTGCTGAAGTGTTCCATGAACCAAATTATAACTTCTATTAATTAATAACAAATTATTTCATTTTTAAAAATATCACCACCTATAAAATGGTCATTGTAAATTGTCTCATGATTAGGTTGGGGTTAAATCAGAGTTGTTGGAGGTTGTTGGATGTTGTGGCTTGAAGAGCTTATTCTGTGCTGTATCTCTAAGTAAAATAAAATATCAATAATGAAGCCAGTGCTTTACACACAATCCTTTGAAGATTTACTGAATTTTATGGTGATAATGCAGCTCTTCATGTGCCTCAAACTAACACAAATTGACACATTTCTAATTTAATGAGGCCAGATCTTAAAGGTAATGGGTGTTATTTATTTGGTCATTGCAAAAGTTTATCATGAATTGCACAAGCTCTCGATTGACTTAATTGCTCAGATTAACCACTTTGTGTGATATAAGCTACTTTAGCTTGGCTATACTACAATAATAAAGATTCCATTTATTCCTAAAGAAAAAAGTAAATCTAGAAGAAATAATCTGCCTCCGTCACCTTTGTGTCTTATTGGTGGTTTCAGTTGCAGAATAGTTTGCTCTCACTTTTAATTTGTAAATAGTTTGTTTTGTGCCCTGTTTCTGAAAGGGAAGGATTCAGTAGTTCTGCTTTTCACTGCACACTTATTCTAAATAACCTCGTCAAAAGTTTTACTGCCATATTGCACTGACAATATCTAATTCCACTCAGTAATCGAGACTCTGTAAGTTTCTTTCAGTGGTTTAGCACTGATGGGCAATTTTTTTACCTTATCATTTGAAGACCTTGTAGTCAGCAAAATTCAGCGACTTTTTTTTATTTTCTGTGTTGTATATCTGCACAGACGTATGGTAAAACTTGAACAATTTTGATTAGTTCCTCCTTTGGCAAAAATCATGGAAATTTCCATAGTTGATATCTATGATTTGTCATTAAATTTGCATGTGTAAAGTTACTCTTAAACAACATTGCATTTGAATAAGAATTTCTGCAAAGTGAGGAAGCCTACTACACAAGCATTTAAGTTTTAAAGAGAAATATACACATTGCTTTAACTTGGTTTTACTCTTTATTTAGTTGGCGTACTGTGTGGTGCAATTCCTAGAAAAAGACAGCACCCTTACGGAACCTGTGAGTTGACATTAATTATATGATCTCAGTTTATTTTACATTTAGATGTTATAATAATTTTAGGGAAGGTATAATTAATATTCTTTTTTGAAAGTGTCTTGTTTTTAAAGATTTTGAATTTGATTTCTTGAAAATATTCCAGTTAGGTGTCCATAAAGACAATATAAAGTATCTAAATTTTAAGTTAGATGGGGGAAAACTGTAAACTGGTGTCTGCAAAAACCGAGTGAGGAAAAAGAGGTAGGTGGAGAACAAAATAAGTGAATCATTATTTCAGAATGGTAAGATTCATAAATATTTGTGTTCAATCAGTTAAGTATGCAGGCTCAGAAAGTGGAGTAAAAACTTGCAGGTGCATGAAGCAATTAAGGATATTTGAATTTTGCATATTGTTATGAGATCTCAAATAGAAATGTAAAAAACAGTCTTGCCACTGTTGTGCAGGGCATTACTGAGATGATAGTTGATGTACTACGTACAGTCTGTGTTGCAAGAGGATGTATAGAACTTGCGAGATTGATTCTTGGTAAGAGAACATGTTGACTTGCGAATGGTAACTGGAAGTTTGATCTATACCAGCAAGAGGTTGGATATCTCGTGGAAACAAAAGTCTCTGAAAGGGATTGATAGAGGACAGAATACAAAGACATTTCCTTGAGCTGGAGGATCTAGAACCTGAAGTAGGCCTTTTAAGAACAGCATAAAATTACATGTTATGTGATTGTAAATTTTTAGAATTCTCTACCTCAGGACTAAGGATGAAAGTCAATGATCGGAATCAGAATTGACATATAGTTTTTTTTTATAAGTACATTTGAGGATAAGTTGGTGGTTTTGAAGTGGATCTGAAGTACAGGATCAATTGGGATTATATAAAATGGTGGAGCAGGCTTAAATGGATGAGTCCAACTTTTTTTTGTACTCTCATCTTTCAAGAGTTTATTTTTAACAAATAAGAGCATAAGAAATAGGATCAGAAATAAGTCATGCTGACTCTGCTATTCATCAGATTGTGGCTGGTGTATCCATTGATTCCCTTATGCTCATAAATCTTTTGATTTCAGTTTTCTTTGAACATAGTAACAGCATCCATAGTCAACTGGGGTAGAAAGTTAGAAAGGCTCACCACAAGTAATAACGCATTCTCCTTATCTCAGTACTAAACTATGTACTACTTACTGGTTTTGCTTTGTCTCCAAGATACAACAAAATACTTTTATTAGCATGCCATATAGAGAGATCATGCCAAGCATAATTGTGTTGGTAATACAAAGAAAGCAATGCAGAATACTTGTGTGTAAAAGCACCTTGGTCTCTTTGAACATTAACACTATCCAACCTCTCACTATTTAACAAATATTTTGCTTTTCTGTCCACCGACGTAGTTGACCTGGCACTTTCCATAAGAGCAGAATCAGCCACTTGGCCCATCAAGTCTGCTCTGGCATTTTATCACAGCTGATTCATTTTTCTTCTCAGCCCCAATCTCTTGCCTTCTCCCCATATCCTTTCGTGCCCTGACTAATCAAGCATCTATCAACTTCTGCCTTAAGTATACCCAATGTCTTGTCCTCCACAACCACCTGTGACAACAAATTCCACTGACTCCCCGCTCTGGATTTAAAAAAAAAATTCTCCTCATCTCCATTCTAAAAAGATGCCCCTCTATCTTGAGGCTGTGTCTTCTGGTCTTAAACTCTCCCACTTCACATCCATTCTATTGAGGCCTTTCACCATTCGATAGGTTTCAATGAGGTCACCCCTCACTGACTCACAGTGAGTGCAGCCCAAAGGCATCAAACATACCTCATATGGCAAGCCTTTCAATACCAGAATCATTTTCATGAACCTACTTTGAACTCTCTCTAAGAAAGCACATCCAGCCTCAACATTACATCCTTTTATAATTTTCCGATTATTTCTATCGACGGCAATGGTGGAGGTGGAAACGATGGGGTCTTTTAAAAGACTCCTGGATGAATACATGGAGCTTAGAAAAATAGAGGGCTCTGGGTAAGCCTAGGCAGTTCTAAGGTAAGGACATGTTCGGCACAGCTTTGTGGGCCAAAAGGCCTGTATTGTGCCGTAGGTTTTCTATGTTCTATGTTTCTAAAAATTAAACTTTGAGCTTTTGAACTACTTACAGTTAAAAAAGGTATAGTCATGTGAGAAAGGTTATTTTATTATTTATTAAAAACAAAAATAATGAAAATACATAATTCTGGTTTTCTATGTAGGTTCTATGTTCTCTGTAGGTGTTCTATATTTCCATGCTCTGTTCTTGACCAATTGACAAATATTCTGCTTCAATGTCCACCAGAGTGATTGACCTGGCGCTTTCCAATTGTATTCCTTCTGCTCTGTTCTTGACCAGTTCAGCTTATTATCACACTGAAGCCTCTTTATGTCCTTTTTCTTAGACTCAATCTACCTAATTTTGTATTGTCAAACTGGAAATATGTTATTTGTCCCCTCAGTAAATAATGTTAATTGGTAATAGCCAGGGCTCAAGCAACAGTCTCCTTGGTACCTCACCTATGTAGCCAACATGAGAATGTTGTATTTAATCCCAATCTTTACTTGCTCTTCACAGCCAATTCTTAACCTTGGCTTGAATTTTGTTAACCATCATCCTTATGCAGGACCTTGTCAAAGTTTATTTTATTCCCTTGTACTCCATTCCTCCAACTTTTTAAGCCGCTTTTCTTTTGCTTTTTTTAAACATACCTGTAAAAGCTCACACAATGTATTTCAATTAGGAGTATTTAACTTTTTGAGATACAATGCATAATAAATTTTAGGTTTTTTTTGTAATAGGCAATTGGAAATATATCTAATAGTGGAAAACATTTAAAGGTTAAAATTTTCAAATGCAACGCTGTTGAAATATAAACATCTTAATGAATTAATCAACTTTTGTCTTAAAAAAATCACGAGCTGTCATTTTAACTGTAGGAAGCTTATTAATGTAATTTGTAAGCAGTTTCACAAACTAGTACTTACCATTTTCATTCAATTGTGATGCTTTTGGCTGTTACTTTGTTCAAGCATATGAATGTGTTTTAGAGTTTTCAAAGTTTTGAGCTCCAATACTGCTTTGACTTTTATAGGTAGTTATGGCATTGCTCAAGTATTGGCCAAAGACGCATAGTCCAAAAGAAGTGATGTTTCTAAACGAACTGGAAGAGATTTTGGATGTCATTGAACCTTCAGAATTTGTAAAGGTCATGGAACCCCTGTTTCGACAGCTGGCAAAATGTGTTTCCAGTCCTCATTTTCAAGTAAGCATTAGGTTGTACAGAAATTTGAGATACTACTTTAATTTGTGTCTTTATTTTTGATGTTTCAGACAAAAATTGTCATCCCATAAAGGGTCTGCTTCAGTGAAATGATAAAAGTTGCATTTGAAAATTATAGTGTCCAGAATTCTTTGTTTTTGTTCTGCATTGTAGGTGGCAGAGCGAGCCCTTTATTATTGGAATAATGAGTACATCATGAGCCTCATCAGTGACAACGCAGCCAAGATCCTACCCATTATGTTCCCATCCTTGTATCGTAATTCAAAGACTCATTGGAACAAGTAAGAGGACCACTATTTTGTGTTATCTTTGGCTTTTCAGAAGCTCAATAAAAAAAATTGAAGCAATTTCTAGGTAATAATTACTCTAATAAAAGCATGAATATTAAAAAGGGTTATTTCTCTGATTGTCAAACTTAACTACATAAATCTTCACATGAAATAAAAACAAACATTTCATTTATACAATGTAAAATGGAATATACGTCAAACATCCAACTATATTTTTGAACTATGAAGTATGTTTGATGCCAGTATGTATAAACAGTTTTCATTGAGATGTGATCAGGGATATTCAGCCACTTGAACCCATTCAGCCATTTGATAAGGTTATAATCTACACCCTATTCCATTCATCTTCATTGCTTTACATTACCAATGCCCTTAATCACAAAGTGTGACTCACCAGCCATAGCCTTTTGAGAGTGAGGGAGTTCTGTTTTTTTTGCTGCTTTGAAAAAATTACCAGAATAATAATTTTGGAATTCTGCTCTTATTTATTTTTCCTGTCAAAAGAAATTGTTTCTCTTATGTGACCCTAGACAAATTAAGTTTTAATGTATGTTGCCTCTGTGTAGATTGTGTGCACTGTGTATCCCTCAGAATTTACTATTTGTGCTCTGATTTATTTGGTAAATTCTCTAGCCTTGTGTTTAGTACCTTATAATGCCACTTTGAAACATCAGAGGATCTGTTATGAAAGTTAATTTGTTCATTCACCTATGGCTGAAATGTAGTTTTCCTTAAATGTAGGTCACCTGTCAAAAGTCAGCATAGCGTAATTTGTGTACATATTGCTAAATATATTTTAATTTGGTTCCTGGGTTTACTAGGAATGTAATTAGAAAGCTTGATTGCATTATGAAAGCTCCTGTCGTCAATAACTTTATATGTTTAACATTGAACTTGTATCACAAGCGTGGACTCATTCATTTATTACTCTGACTGGCTGATAGCTTAATGGGTAGTTTACACCTAGTGCAAAACAACAAAATGTTTCAGTTATCAATTGGTCTTTTTAACAAAAGAAGTAGCTAGACTGGAGTAAAAGTGAGTAACTGATCTGATTCCAGACAAATGAGTGGTTTAAATTTATCTTTTTTGTTTTTAATGGTGTGTAGTTTGGGAACAGTTTACATTAAAATGTAAATCATTTCTTTGGGAAGAAAGCACAAGTTTAAGCTTTTAATAGATGTGCAGATTAGATTACAGTAGATTCCAGTTATGTAATTAGGACACATTTTGACCCAATTAAGCAACTGCCCCAATTTGCTGACATTTCTTGGAAATGGTCAAAAAGGTATAAAGAAAGGAAAACTACTGCTTCACTGAGTAACAAATTATGTATTCAAGTTAAATACAAAACAAATTTGAACATTACCATTATTACTACAGTACTATAAAACTGTGTATTAGTCTGAAATAGATATTAATGGAGTGTACACTGCCGTGTTCTTTTGATTTTAAAGGAGCAATATCAGCACAGACACCTAGTGCAGATAATGGGCTACCTCATGCAATGCTATCAACGTTAGCACATTCTAAATCTTCATTTTCATCATAGCATTCAAGGATGTCAATACCTTCGTAGTTCCTAACTTTTTTTAAAACTTTTTTTTATTGAGTTTTCAAATGATTACTTATTGAAGTAGTGAAATTGATTCATTTCCACTCTCAGGTGTTTCAGGCATCTCCAAGCCTAAATGCTTGAAACCACAGTAAGCAAAACAGTTCTGAATTGTCTTACTAATTATTTCTCACTAACTATCAGTGACAAAAATAGCTACTTTTTGAACACAAATACATGCAACTGATGCTATTTTAAAAACTGTTTGCTTTAAGCTCAATGTAGTGTCTAACAGACACACTAGAGCATATGACTGTTGCAATTTAGAAACTGTTCGGCAATAGTATCCTACCCCAATTAAGTGACATAGTGTCCCAAATAAGTGGCTGCCCCAATTAATTGATGGCCCAATTAACTGGAATCTATTGTATTACAGTACAATGTAACCAGACCTGCCTTAATTTAATGCTTTGTGTGTGTATAGGACTATCCATGGATTAATATACAATGCTTTGAAACTCTTCATGGAAATGAATCAGAAACTTTTTGATGACTGCACTCAACAGTTCAAAGCAGAAAGGCAAAAGTAAGTTCGTTTGCATCAGTCTAGGCGTAACCAGTTTTATTCTCACATAAAATTGTAAATTGTGTATATCTGATGTCACACTTGCATGTGAAAGGGCCCAAATATTGTATTATTTAATGGAACAACAAAGGTTAATTGAACAAGTAAGAAATGTCCAGTCAGTTATCTAATAATTTAAAAAATCTAATCTGATGGTTTGCCACTTACACTATGCAAATAGTTCATATTCCACCATGGGAAGTTGTAACATTTAATTATTAAATAATTTGGAACTGGCAACAATAATTAAGACTCAACCAATTCACTTTGTTAGTTTGGTATGGATAGCTTAATGCTGCTACTCCTTGTACGTGGGCTTTGCTGTTATGATGGCTCAGCAGAAATTAGAATATTTAGAGTCAAGGATAGAACCAGGCCCTTTTGCCCATCCAGTCCAATGTGAACTGTTATTCTTCTATTCCCATTGATCCACACCTGGAACTTCGCCCTCCATACATGCCCCATCTATGTACTTCTCAAAATTTCTTTTAAATGTTAAAACCATACCTGCATTCACTACTACTGCTGGCAGCTCTTCCCACACTCACACTACTCACCGAATGGAAAGGTTCCCTTTCAATATTTTATCTTTTACCCTTAATCTGTGACTGCCAGTTCTAGCATCACCCAACCTCACTGGGAAAAGCTTGTTTGCATTAACCCCATCTGTACCCTTCATAATTTTGTATACCAATATCAAATCTCCCCTCATTCTCCTATGTTCCAGGGACTAAGGTCCTAACCTATTCTATTTGTATACCTCTGTAACTCTGTATTCTATTTCTATAACTCAGGTCCTCGGGTATCAGTAACATCCTTGTAAATTTTCAAAGGTACAATTTAATGTCAGAGAAATGTATACAATATACATCCTGAAACGCCTTTTCTTCGCAACTATTCATGAAAACGGGCCACAAAGAATGAATGACAGTTATATCTTAGAACCCCAAAGTACCCCCCCCCCCAGCTCTCCCCTCCCGTAAGTGGCAGCAAGCAACAATCCCCCTTCCCCCACCAGCAAAAAAAAACATTGGCACTGCTACCGAGCACTCAAGCGTGAGCAAAGCAACAGCAAAGACACGGACTTGCAGTTACCCCAAAGACAGTTTCACCTAGTATTCAACATACCACGGGTTCTCGCTCCCTAATATAGGGAAAAAGAGATGTTTCCATTTTCCTAGCGAGCAGGGAGACATAACAAACAAATCACTGTATTTTTTCAATCTTGTTGATATTTTTCCTGTAGATGGGTAACCAGAATGGCACATAAAACTCCAAATTTTTGTCTCACCGATATCTTAACACAACTTCAACAACATCCCAACTCCTGTACTGAGTACTCTGACCCATGACGTCACTACTCTTCCGCCTCCATTCTGTAGTCCCTGTCCCTGTCTCCTAAGTGAAAATGGGTGAAAAAAATCATTTAAGATCTCCTCCATCTCTTTTGGCTCCAGGCAGAGATGACCATGGTAATCTTTAGGTGGACCAATTTTGTCCCTTTTATCGTTTTGCTTTTAATATACCTCTGGAAAGCCCTGTAATTCTCTTTCACCTTGTCTGCCAGAGCAACCTTGTATTCTTTTTTAGCCCTCTTGATTTCTCTCTTTGTGTTCTTTCACTCAAGTGCCTCATTTGATTCTAACTTCCTATCCCTGATATGCACATCCTTTTTTTTTTACTAGGGCCTCAATATTTTTCAATAACCAAGCTTCCGTAAATCTGTTGGCCTTGTCTTTTATTCTAGCAGAAACATTATCTCTATACTCTCAATATTTGACTTTTCAAATCCTCCCATTTACCAAGTGCCTCTTTGCTGGAAAGCAGCCTATCCCAAAGCACACCTGCCGGAACCCATTGATGCCATCAAAATTGGCCTTTCTTCAGTTTAGGATTTCAACCCTAATACCTATACTATTCCTCTCCATAATTATCTCAAAACATGATGCAGGCTGTTCCCCTACACACACTTCTGTCACCTGCCCTATATCACTCCCCCGACAGGAGATCCAATATTGCACTCACTCTAGTTGGGAACTCTACATATTGATTAAGGAAACTCTCCTAAGCATATTGACAAGCTCTATCCCATCCAATTTCATTGAAGTATGGGAGTCCTCCTTTTATTCTTTTGTTCCACCTGTATAATATCAATAGAGCTCCTATATGTAACCTCTGTGCATTGCTATGATATTTCCCATGACAAGTAATGCCACCCCTCCCCCTTGATGTCTCTTACTCTATCATGTCTAAAATATCAATGCCAGAACATTGAGCTGCCAGTCCTACCCCTCCTGCAACTGTCTCACTGATAGTTACGACATCATAAATCCACAGGCTGATCCATGCTCTTAAGTTTATCTGCTGTACCTATAATACTTGCATTAAAATAGACACATCTTGGAACATTAGCCCACTATGCTCATCAACCAGTGGATTTCTATCTTTGTAGGTTTAACATTGACTTTCCCCACAGCTACTCTACTTTTCTTAATGGTGCAAGGCAGGGTAAACAAAGGCATGAAGTTACAGACCGTAGTAAAGTGCAGCTGCAGCTATAGGTGGCTGTGAATCTAATGGGTCTCTAGCTTTTGAGTTGCACATCAGTTCTGAAATTACTGAACTGAATCCTGAGCTCTGAAGAAGCACCTTGGCCCAAAATGTCAACTCATTATTAATTTCCATAAATGCTTCCTGACCTCCTGAGTTCTTCCAGCATTTCATGTGTGGTTGATCCTCCAATATTGTTACCAGCAACTCCATGGATAGGTGCATTTGGAATTGGTAGTTTGGTGAGGACAACAGCAAGCAGGTTTATCCCTTCTAAATTTCACAACCCATCTCTCACATATCGGTAGTTATATCTTGCATCAGTAGTTGTGCTAGATATGGTGATGGATGTTGAAGTCTTCCAACTAGAGTGCATTCTGCCTTGTTACATCAAGTAGCCTTACTACTTTCAGTGCTTCTTCCAACAGTAAACTGAGGTAAATAGTAGGTGTTGATCAACAAAAGATTTCCTTACCCTTGGAGTCTGAATTTATAGATAAAGCCATTGCTTCTCTACTGTATAGCCCTGTGATAATCTGTAATTTTTTCTTCTGCAATCAGGTCTGGGAGCATGCTTTTTATTTTTTTCTTTTTCAATCTTTCTCTTCTCCTTTTGTATTTCTTTAGTTGATCTGCTTTGACTAATCTTCAAGGAAAGAAATTGCAAATGCTGGAAATCTGAAATAGAAAATGTGCAAATGTTCTACAAATCAGTTACTATCTGTAAAGAGCATAAATAAACATTACAATTGATTACCTATCTTCTGAATTTGATTTCATGTTTAAGTCATTGCTTTTACTTTGTAATAGCTCACCTGGGTTTTCACAAAGCTGGTTAATATTTTTTACCCGGAATCCATCATTACATTGCTTTTAGCTTAACTTTCCACAACAATAGAAAATTTATTTTCCTTTGACTATCTTCATTATTTTGAAATCTGTCTAATTAACATTAAATGTTGTGCTGTAATCCTTGATAAGTTCTGGATAGCATGTGTGTTGATTATTGAAAAGCATACATTAAGTTGTCCATCAAAAGGCTAATGAAAAGAATTCAAGCATAATGCAGAAGAACTGCCGCAACTTTTCTAAGCAAGATGTACTCTGGAATGCAAACCTGAAAAGGCAGTAGAAATAGATTTGGTGATTTTGAGGAATACTGCATAATTACTTTCAGGATAAACAAATAATCCAGCTTTGTGAAAGGCTAATTGAGTTATTACTAGCTCAAGCTCAGTGTACAGACTACTCCGTAAGGAACATCATTTTGTTTCTGTGCAAGAATTATTAGCTAGTTAACAGGAAATACAACATACCTCAAATCAAATTAGTATTTGCAAAGTATATGAGTAGGAATAGAATTTTTAGTTTGTAGTTAACAGTAAATAGTTTGCCAGTAGCAAAAAATGGACGAGATACTTGAGGAGATATTTAATTGTGATTTGTGAGGTAATAACTTTTATGGGAGGGTGAAAGAACAGGATACTAAGGGGTGTAGATGAAAAGTGACACTTGGGTATTTGGATTTCTGAAAACAACTGTAGGTAAATTGCTCTAAGTTGTAACTAGATTGTGAGATTAGTATTAGGAAAAATGGCTTATATTGCAGACAAGACGGACAAAATTTCAAAAGGAAAATTTGTTTGTGGTAATTGGTAAGCGCCAATAACCTATTTATTTCTGAAGTGGAGCACATTTTATCCCTTGCACAGCACCTTTTTATACAACTCAAGGGATATGATGGATTTATTTCATGTGGCCTGCTGTAGAAGCAGGTGAGTCTGGGATGGTAAATGGCAAGCTCTGCTATTGGCCTGCAATGGGGGGAGGGGGTGTTGAGGTCAGAATCTGGGAGCAACCAACATAGAGTTTAGAAATTTTGCAAGTGGACAAGAGGGAGGATAGAAGCTGGTAGCAATCATAATCCTGAGCAGAGGACCCAGGGATGATGCCTTCAGTTTTCTCATTAAAATAGTTTGGTCACAGTCTTATAAATGATAAAAATTGAGTGAAGGTGGGATTTAATAAAGTAATAGCACTAAGCAGAAGAGGTAATAATGGCAAATTTGTGGAAAATGTCATTAGAAAAGGGATTTCAGACTACCAGACCAGAAAATCCCCTCAGATACCCTAATGAACTGTTCCTTCAACTATACACATTTTGTGCTATAGTTCTGCATGCACATTCTGCACGGTGAACTTGGCTGATCAAAGTCTAAATTCAGACCATGGATAGAAAGTGAACAGTCAGCGGTGTAACTGTGGTGAACTACATATACCTGTCTGGACACGCCGCCCTGCTGACTGCTCCTGTGGCTCCACCCTCAGACCCCTTTATAAAGGCGATTGGAGGCACTGCTCCTCCCTCAGTCTCCAGGATGTTGTGTGATGGTCTCTTGCTGCTGACAGTGCTTTCTTCCAGCTAATAAAAGCCTATCTCTCGCTTCACGTCTCCGAGAGTTATTGATGGTGCATCAGTAACTGAGATCAAAGTAAAATAATCAGTAAATGCAAAACCTGTAAGAAATAAATATGCACTGAGGATGCTTTCAGTTTTAGTTTATGAGCAAGCTAAAAATAATTGAAGGAAGCTGTTCCCAGTAGTTATATCTCAACTATCAGAAAATACTGACCCAGAATTTGGGACAAAAAGTAAAATAACATGCGGCAAAGCTGTGTTACTCAAAGAGTGGTAAGGATCTGGAATTCCTTGCTTATGTGAGTTTGGAGGCAATTAGTATCTTCAAAATGGACTTGGAAAGAATTTGCAGGACGATGGGATGTACTAGTGAGAGCAGGACTGGCAAATTTGCTTAAATAAGATTTGATGACTTGATGTAGACAACATCCTGAGCTGTAATAATCCTAAAGTTCTAAGCTTTAGACCAAAGAGTGAATTAACAGTCTGAAGATCTAGGCTGGTGAGCAACAGAGGCCTGTGTTTGAGAAAGAGACTGGAGGTCCAGAGGGGGAAAAAAGATGAAGGAAAAAAGGCACATGCATAAGTTTTGTTCACGAACTGTAAGTATCTCTGGTTGATTCTTTGAAACTATAAACTCCTAGCTCAGATTTGGAGATAGACCTTGATACTTACTGAAAGTACCAAGTGGATAAAAAGGATGCATTTGTGTATATTCTACATACTAATATATAATAAAGGACCATTAGTTATGAGAGGAAACTAAGGATATTGCATCTATTTAGGCTCTGAGCAGACAAAGAGAAAACTGAAAACAATTTTGATAGTAGATACATGCCCATTACCTTTTTGAGGAGCAATCTTGGCATTTTATTATAAATTGGATAATTAACAGTGAAAGATGAACCAATTTAAGATTACTTTGATAATGAATATAAACATCATGATATGGTTGTCACAAATTGTAAATTTCTGTTGTTTTGTTGCTTTCATACATGTTAATAGTTCTGCACAGGTGAACAACGTCACTGAAATTGTTTTAGTAGTTTTGATCTTGCTCCAGTTGTGAAAAATTTCAATTTTTTTGGTTGCCCTTAATTCTTGCAATTTTCTGTGATGTTTAGGGAGAAAGCAAAATTGAAAGAACGTGAAGAGGCTTGGCTCAAAATAGAGAATCTAGCTAAAGCAAATCCACAGGTATGCTTATTGTTGGTATAAATGTTAGCTACGGAGGGTATAATACATGCTGCAATAAAAGATGTAGTAACTTCCTATTTTCTAGTAGAGAACAATTTTGCATAGGCTAATTAAACTATAAGGGTTAACTGTACACCTTGTTTCAAAATAACAAATTTGAAAATGGAATTAAGTGTTCTAATTCATTTTGCACATTTAAGTATTTCAGTTTGTTTGTAAACTTGTATTGCTGGCTGATTTGCACTTGATTTTAGAAGGAATTATTTGTCATATTTCATGCTTATAATATACCTATTAACTTCAATATCAGCTCTTCATATTGATTAGTTAGAATTGCATTTGTTGAATTCAGATGTTTGCTTTTGTTCAGTGTCTAACCATTGAAAATTGGTAGTGTAATATATTGGTGACATTGGGAGAAAGGTGTTCTCTCAACTAGCAGTGTAGTCATTATTAATGTTCAATTCATCTATTTGTTAGAATTTCTTGTGTTCATAATTATTCATTTAGGGACACAGAGAAAACTATTTTCTATTGGAAAATCTATTTCAAGTGTTCTGTCTACATATCGTGTCCGAAGTGACACTTTACCATATAAAAAACTTGATAAATTTAATCTTAAAAACAGCAAGCAAGTCGTTTAAATTGCATTTCTGCATCAAGGGAAATGTTGATTTGCAAAAGTGTGATAATATTCACCTTGAATGAACATCAGAGTATTTTTTTTAAGTCTATCGGTCTACAATTGGACAAACAAAGGTAACTTAATGTATGCTTTTCCTCCCACATGCAGTTCTTTAATTTTATGATTGTGGTAGGAACTGCAGCCCTTTTCTAGGCCAACTTTTACTGGTTCCCTGTTAACTGTTTTCTGTCTAATTTTCTTTCTAATTTTTCCAAAGATGGGTGTTTTGGGAGGTATGCAGAAGGCCATTGGAAAGACTCAGTCTCAGCCAGAAATGCTGGTCCTCAAATAATGGCTTTTGGTAGCTGCAGATCCATCTTTGTTACTTTGTCCCATCTCCCATAGTTGGATTACTTACCTGATATGGTGTTAGTTTGCTGTGTCACTGGTCTTTCCGCTCCATAATGTAACAGAATGCTGGCTTTCTAACTCCTTTTCTTTATAGTTATCCTTCTCTGACTCCTATCCTACCTTGATGCACTAATTTGTCCCACTCTCTATTCTTCCTTGATCTGACTAGTGAAGTTGATTCTACTTGTATATCACAGGACATCCACCAATAAATTTATAACTTATCAAATGACTGGGTGGCACAGTAGTTCCCTTGTTGTAATTGAGTAATACAGCCATTGTTAAACTGTGTTATTTTTCAAAGAAGCCCAAGTTGACCAGCCATGGCCAATCTCAAAGCATAGGTTCACGGGGCAAGGGGTTGGTGAGGAAGCTGCTAAAATGATATTAAATCACTTTCTCTGGTTAAATAGAAAAGTGGTATGAACTTGGAAAGATTCCTCTGGTGTTGAGATTGAATTCAAATGTTTGGAAGAAGTAGAGGAAAATGTATTGTGTTCGTTTCCTATGCTTTGCCTGACCTGAGGTAATTTTCCATAAATATTGACATATTTCCAAGACAAAACTGCTTTATTTTTAACCAAACTTCATAAGTGACTTCCTTTCATCAGACACTGGGTTCCTTTCGAAACTGGCCATCCTGGGAACTGTCCATGTGCCCAGTCTCCAAAAACCAGGTAGGCTATTGTGTCGAAATGCACAAACACTTAAACTTTTTGAAATTTCATGTGATATTTAATTAATACCCCCATTGTATAAATTAAAATGCCTAATTGTGGAATAGATAGACCTCACCTAATATAATTTGGCACCATTGCTCATGGCATATATAACATGCTAAATGCATTTTTTGTTGAGAAAGCAAAATGCTGTTTTAAGCGATTGCCTCTTGAATCTCGTATTGTCCAAAAGTTAATTTGAAGAAAAGGCAAGTTGTTATAATTTTGTTCCAGTACCATAAACTTTTCATCTAGAATGTGGTTTAATTATCAGATTTCAAAATCTTCTAATTCGACACTTTTAATTCGGTAATATTTGAAACATATGCCAGTGATATTAAACTTGATTCTGATTCTAATTGAATGTCTGTCCTTAGCACTTCAGCTACATTTTGAAAAACTTTTATAACCACAATTGATAGATCATAATTGAAGATAGATAAATTTTGCACTTGCCTATTATCCAACATTCTGAGGCTGAAGTACAGTAGTGTAAAATTTCCACTAAAAACAGTAAATGCTGGGATTACTCAGCAGATTAGGCACTGTCTGGAAGAGAGAAACTTCAGTTTAACCTTACAGTTGATGACTGGCAATTCTGATACAAGCTGGAAAAGTTGGTTATCAGTATTAAGCCCTAAGGGTTGTAATGTATCTAATCAGGAGATGTGATGCTTTTTTTTCCTTGATCTTTCTTTTGGCTTTGTTGCAACAATGCAAGAACCAAAAGGCACATGTTTGACTGGGATGGAGAATTAAGGTCACAGAATCACCCTTGCAAAAAGCCTCCACTCAGTCCACATTCTGCATTTGGTTTCTCCAATGTTGAGACCACTTTTTGAGTAAAGAATGTGAGTGCTTCAGTGGAAGAATACCAGTGAATTTCTGTTGCACCTTAAATTAATATTCACTTCCTGAATTATGGAAGTGAAGAAAAACAAGGCTTGTGTGAATTATCCTTGGTTTCTTGGAAGAGTGATATTAGAAGGGGGGTGAATGTTGATTAGGATGAAAGAATGGGCCAGGGTTTTGGAGAGGGAACAGTCACTTTGGAATATTGGAGGAAAAGATGAAGGCTAGCCTTGCCTTGATGGTGACAGAAAATATGAGCTGGAGAAGCCATATTCATGCACCGATCATGTCCGTCATTCAATATGATCTCTCCAGGCCTCATTTCTTCTTCTGTGCCTGTTCTCTGAACTTCGAAATTTCTGTTTCCCCCAATAATCTAGCTTCCACAACACTTGAGTAGAGAATGCTACAGATTCAACACCCTCAAAGAGGAGATTTCATTCCACCTTAGTCAAATGACCTCTCCCTGATCTTGTTTTTATACCCCTTCTGATTTTGATTCTTCCATTGGTGGAAACATTTCAAGACCTACCCTGTTATTCGCCATCAGGATTTTGTTCAATAAGATCACTGTTTTTCTAAATTGCAAAATGTGGATGTAATTTATTCAACTACCTTCTGATCCCAGGAATTGGCTTAGTGAATCTTTTTTGACTGTCTCTGATGCTAATGCATCTTTTAAATAACTGGACCAAAACTGCATGGTATTCCAAATGTGGCCCCTCTAATACAATTATAACAATTATGGCAAAAATACTCTTTTATTTTCTTTTGTTGGCCTCTCTGAAAACTGAGAGTTTGCTGAACTCATATTTCATTATCTTTAACCATTTTGTCCTTGCATCTTTTCATGATTTCCCCTTCTTCCCTCATCTTGGAGCAGGTTAAATACCAATACCATTCTAAGTCCAAAAACCTTTACAAATATTTTGATAGCACTTCCATCCTGCTTCAAAGTGGAACCACATTCCATTCTCCAGGTCCACGATTCAGGTTAAAATACTTGTCACATCAGATGAATCCTCCAGGATGTCTGACATTTTCCATTCAAGTCATCCATTTTCCTTAACATGTGCTCTTTTTTCCCCAAGTGAGATAGGATGATTTTGTTCACACCTTTTATGCTGTCAGCCTCCATATTGATTGGATCATCCTTAATAATTTCCACTGCCTTAAGTGTTGCTGCCACTACTAGCTGCATCATCCCTCCCTTTCAGCATTTCAAAGGGAAAATTCCTTAACAAATCCATGGCTCAGTCTTTCACTTACTTGAACACCCAGACTTCTTCTCAAACACTTACTCATACAACCACAAGAGATGTTCTTTTTCCATTTTGCCATTCCTTCCAATTGAAGCTATCAGTCGTTTGCTCCTGCAATCTATGCTCACAATATGGACAATTCGGTTGTCACGTGGAGAGGCCAAATAGAAATTGGGTGATAACTTTGCTGAGCACCTCTGTTCAGATTAAAAGAATGACCTGGAGTTTCCAATTCTGTCATTTTAATTTTTCAGTGCACTCACACTCTAACTCTCTCTCTCTTCCCCCCCCCCCCCCCCCCCACCTGCCTCCATCATTGAACATTGTTCCAGCATAACCCAAATTGAGCTCAAGGAACAGCACCCCATATTTTGTCTAGGCACATTTTAACCCACAGCAGTTGACAATGAATTCAGTAATTTCTGATAATGAGCTTTTCTAGTTTGTATCAGAAGTAGCCAGTGCTAATGAGTCATCCATCTGTAGCATTAAATCAAGTTTTATTTCCACAGATGCTACTTGACTTGCTAGGTGCTTCTACTCTTCTCTTTCTCAAATGCAATGACTGTTTTTATATCTCTGTTTAGCCTTTATTTTCTTTTCCTCTGTGATGTCATTTGTCTCATATTTATGCCTCCTCTAGAAAGGTCATCAGCATTTAACGAGCTTTGACCACTTTCTCAGAGCCAGCAGCCTTTTTTGTCATTCAGTCTCTTGGACTCCATCCTGTCAGACTTTGTTCTCTCCACACCTCCCTCTTCTGCAACATAAGATGTACTTGTTTTCTAATTATTCCTTGTTTGATGAAAAATCATCAATTTCAAATATTAACTTTTTCTTTACAGATTCCATTTAACATAATGAGTGTTCCCAGCACTTGTTTATTTTATTTCAGATTTCCACTTAATTGTACTATCTGTATTTGCATCTGTTCATTCAAAATCACATTATAATTTAAAGCTACTTCTATTTTTAGCACTATTATTTCAAACAACAGGAATAGGGTGTATTCCTTACAAATGGGAATAATGTTCCTGACCATCATGTCATCTTTAACTGCCAAGTAGCAGTTAATCTGATAAGGTAAATTACATTTTGATCACATAGTCCCAGTCCTAATTGGGAGGATATTTTGTAATAAGTTACCATATTTATTGAATATTGAAAGACAAAGGAATTTTCATTATTTTGTATGTTCAGCAGCATTGAGACATCCTAAAATGTCTCTCAATTGATGAAAGGCTTTTTGAGGTGCATTTGCTATTGTAATGTACTCTTTAATCTTCTAATATTTATAGCTTTTGTGCTTTGACATTATTGTGGTACTTTCATAGGCTAATCCAAATAGAAATTCAAAGTTTTGAAATACACTGTGCTGACCAGAGCTAAACTTGTCAACTTGACAACAATTCTCAATCCAGATTAGTATGCTTTATCATGCATCTTGTTGGCTGTGTATAATTACTCAATTACCTTTGACCTAATGTGCCATCCTCTAGAATATATTTTGTTTCAAGTAGGAGTAGAAGGTAAATGCTGATTCCAGCAAAAAGAAGTCATCTTTTTAAATTAATTTTATGGACTTTATTCCATAATTATTAGAAAGCAATTTTCCTAGGTGATCAGCAGTGCACACTGAAAATGTGTTTATGTTTGTTTTTAAGTATTTCAGTTATTACCAACTGGAAATCAATGCATTGTTTTGGATATTTATTGTCATAGATTGTTATCTTAAACTAAGATGTGTTTCTAGTGCATGTGAGGAAACAGTAACTACTCAATTTGTGGCAAGGGAGTTGGATTTGCATCTTGCGATCATTACACTTGTTCTGTTCTACCAAATTGACATTTTGCACAAGAAATTAATTTGCTTTTAGGTGGTCATTTTAGTACAGTGTCCTCAAGATGAATATGGATTTTTGATATTAACCAGGCACATGGATTTCCATGGTCAATCAGGTGAAAATTTGTTGACAAGTTTGTTTAACACCAAAACATGTATAGGAAGCAAAAAGAAATAAAGCAAAGGTTTGTGTTGTTTCCTTCAACTTTGCCACATTAATAGTGCAGAAATCCTAGAAGATTTTAAAGGCAGAGAAGTAAACCTAAAAGTCAAAAATGATTTATTAGATGTCACCATATGCTACCTTGACATTCATTTTCTTGTTGGCATTTGCAAGAAATTAAAATTAATATAATAGAATTTATGAAAAGCTATACAGATACAGACTGGCAAGTAACCAATATGCAAAAGAAAACAAATTGTGGAAATAAAAAAAATACAGAAAACATGAGTTGTTGAGTCCTTGAGTCAGATTGTAAAACCGGTTCAACATTGTGGTGAGTGAAGTTATTCACTCTGATTCAGGAGCTTGATGGTTGTAGGGTGATAATTGTTCCTTCCCCTGCTAGTGCAAGATCTAAAGCTCTTCCTACCCATTGGTAATAGTGAAAAGAGGTTATGGACTCGTGGTGGAGTTCATTGATGATGGATGTTTCTTCCTTGTGGCAGCGCTCAAGTAAACGTGTTCACTGGTGGTAAGGGCTTTACCTGTGATGGACCTGGGCTGCATCCACCGCTCTTTGTAGACTTTTCTGTTCCTGGGCATTGGTGTCCCTATCAGGCTGATATAACCTGTTAGAATGCTCCTGAATAAGCAGTTTTTTTTTCATTTTTAAATGACATGCCGAATCTATGCAACCTTCTCAGAAAGTAGAGGCGACGTCATGCCTTCTTTGTGGTGGTACTTGCATGCTGGTCCCAGGACAGTCTGATATGATAAAGCCAAAGAACTTAATTATTGACCCGATCCTTTGTTCATGGTCCTCTGGTTTCTTCCTCCTGTAGTTGATAATTAGCTCTTTTGGCTTTGTTGAGTGAGAGGTGGTTGTGCCACCAGTCAACTAGATTAGGAGATTGCTTCCCGAAGCACCTACACTCTGTTCGCTTAAAAAAAAACAGGATTTCCTGGTGGCCTCTCATTTCAATTCTACTTCCCATTCCCATTCCAACATGTCAGTACATGTCCCCCTCTGCTGTTGCGATGAGGCCACCCTCGTGTTGGAGGAGCAGCTGCTTGTATTCCATCTGGGTAGCCTCCAACCTGATGGCAAAAATGTCAATTTCTCAAACTTTCAGTAATTGTCCCCTCACCTGGTTACTTTATCTCCTTACCTGCTCATCACTTCCCTCTGGTGTCCTTTTTCCTTCCTCTTCTTCCATGGCCTTCTGTCCTCTCTTAACAGATTTCCCCTTCTCCAGCCCTTTATCTCTTTCATCAATCAACTTCACAGCACCCCTCTCCCTCTTGCAGTTTAATCTATCACCTACCACCTTGTACTAATTTCTCTCCAACCCCACCTCCACCTTCTTACTCTGACCGCTCATCTTTTTTCCATAGATACTGCCTGCCTTGCTGAATTCCTCCGGCATTTTGTGTGTTGATTTGGATTTCCAGCATCTGTAGATTTTCTCATGTTTGTGAACCAGATTCTCAGTCTCCATCCTATGTACATATTTGTCATTGCCTTTAATTGATGAACAACAGTGGAGTCATCATCAAACTTAATTATGGCATTGGAGCTGAATTTAGCTGCACAGTAAATAAGTATGAAGTGAGTGAAGCAGAAGGCTAAGCGCACAACATTGTAGTGCACCTGTGGAGATGGTGAATGTGGAGGGGATGTTGTTGCCATTCTGACTCACTGGGGTCTTCAAGTGAGGAATCGAGTTACACAGTGAGGTATCATGGCCCCAGTCTTGGAGTTTCAAGGGATGACAGTATTAACACAGAGCAGAACTGTAATCAATGAAGAACATCCTGACATATGCAGCTTCATTGTCCATTTGTATCATAGATCAGGGAAGGACCAATTAAATAGCATCTATTTTTGACCTGTTGCGATGGTAGGCAAGTTGGAATGAATCCAGGTCACTCCTTATGCAGGAATTGATGAGCTTTGTAATCAGCCTCTCAAGGCACTTCATCACATTGGATGCAAGTGCAATTGGGCGTTAGTCATTGAGGCAGGTTACCACATTCTTCTTGGGCACTGGTATGATTGCTGCCTGCTTGAAGCTAGTGGGTACCTTACACTGCCTAAGTGAGAGGTTGAAGATGTTCATAAGTTGTCAGCCAGTTGGTTAGCACAGGTATTTGGCCAGGTACTCACTCTTTATGATCTAGATGCTTTCCATGGATTGCCCTTTCTTAAGGATGCTTTCAAATCAGCCCCAGAGACTGATATTACAGGATAGTCAGAAGCTGTGGGGCTTCATGAAACTGCCTTCATGTTCTGTCAGTCAAAGCGAATATAAAAGACATTGAGCTTGTCTGGGAAACCTTGTTGTCATTTACATTGCTTGGTTTTTCTTTATAAGAGGTGATGGCATTCAAGCCCTGCCACAGTTGTTGAGCATCCTTCTATGATTCAAATTTTGTCATGAATTGCATATGAGATGGCTTTACAGAGGTCATATGTGGGAGGTCAAAAGGAAAATTAAGCAAACAGTATATGAAAATATATTGCCAAAGAAAATCAAAGTATGTTTTGGAAGCAAATACACCAGACTAAAATGACATGTATCCCTCACTGTAAGAGAAAACAGTGTGGGAAATGTAAAGGCTCTTGACCTTAATTTTTCAATAATCCCTTGCTAATGGTGGTGCCAAAGAATTAGAGAACTGCTAAAGTTGTATTATGGACACATACACAAGCAGTTAGGGAACAGAAAAATATGGACCACGAGCAGGGCAATGGGATTAGTTATATTGGCATTATGGTCAGCAAAGGGCTTGTTCCTGTGCTTTATGTTCTATAAAGGAGTGAATGTGGTTTCATGCTTGCAGGAAGTTTTTATTGTCAGAACCTTATGGCAGTAATTAAAACTTGTACTTACACTAAAATAGATGAGACATAATATTCGCCAGTAAGTCAGGTGGCATGGTAGCATAAGCGGTTAACATAATGCTACTACACACAGTGCCAGTGACACTGGTTCAATTCCACTGCTGTCTGTAAGGAATTTCTACATTCTCACTGTGACTGAGTGGACTTCCTCTGGGTGCTCCAATGTCCTCCCACATTCATATGATGTATTGTTTAGTGGATTGGTCACATGGGTGTAATGGGCAGCACAGCTCATTGGTCCAGAGGAGCTTGTCACCATGCTGTATCTCTAAACTTTTTTCTAAAAATAGTTTAGGTGTGTCCATTGTGCAAGTATGGTTAGATCATAGTTCCATGTTTTTCAATTCGATATTGACAGAGTGCAACTTCTGGAGGAGATTCCATATTTCTGCACTAAATGAATGACTGATGGAGTTTGCTGTTTGTTTAGATTTTACTAATGGTACTAACATCCCCATGATTTGTGACAACTCTAGGCCATTGGAATTACCAGTGTGAAAGGAGGAAAACTAAATGCATTAGAATTTTTCAGCTGGTATTTAGACTGGAATAAAAGCTGGATGCTTTTCCGCTGCTCTTTATGGTGTATCTACTTATAGACAATAGGTGCAGAAGTAGACAATTCAGCCCTTCGAGCCTGCACCGCCATTTTGAGATCATGGCTGATCATCTACTATCAAAACTCGGTTCCTGCCTTGTCCGCATATCCCTTGATTCCCCTATCCATAAGATACCTATCTAGCTCCTTCTTGAAAGCATCCAGAGAATTGGCCTCCACTGCCTTCTGAGGCAGTGCATTCCAGACCCCCACAACTCTCTGGGAGAAGAAGCTTTTCCTTAACTCTGTCCTAAATGACCTACTCCTTATTCTCAAGCCATGCCCTCTGGTACTGGACTCTCCCAGCTTCTGGAACATATTTCCTGCCCCTATCTTGTCCAATCCCTTAATAATCTTATATGTTGCAATCAGATCCCCTCTCAATCTCCTTAATTCCAGTGTGTACAAGCCCAGTCTCTCTAACCCCTCTGCATAAGACAGTCCTGACATCCCAGGAATTGACCTCGTGAATCTCCGCTGCACTTCCTCTACAGCCAGGATGTCCTTCCTTAACCCTGGAGACCAAAACTGTACACAATACTCCAGGTGTCGTCTCACCAGGGCCCTGTACAAATGCGAGAGGATTTCCTTGCTCTTGTACTCAATTCCCTTTGTAATAAAGGCCAACATTCAATTAGCCTTCTTCACTGCCTGCTGCACTTGCTCGTTCACCTTCAGTGACAGATGAACAAGGACTCCGAGATCTCTTTGTATTTCTCCCTTACCTAATTTTACACCGTTCAGATAATCTGCCTTCCTGTTCTTACTCGCAAAGTGGATAACCTCTCACTTATTCACATTAAACGTCATCTGCCAAGTATCTGCCCACTCACCCAGCCTATCCAAGTCACCCTGAATTCTCCTAACATCCTCATCACATGTTACACTGCCACCCAGCTTAGTATCATCAGCAAACTTGCTGATGTTATTCTCAATGCCTTCATCTAAATCGTTGACGTAAATCGTAAACAGCTGTGGTCCCAATACCGAGCCCTGTGGCATCCCACTAGTCACCACCTGCCATTCCGAGAAACACCCATTCACCGCTGCCCTTTGCTTTCTATCTGCCAACCAGTTTTCTATCCATATCAATGTCTTCCCCCCCAAATGCCATGAGCTTTGATTTTACCCACTAATCTCCTATGTGGGACCTTATCAAATGCCTTCTGAAAATCGAGGTACACTACATCCACTGGATCTCCCCCATCTAACTTCCTGGTTACATCCTCGAAAAACTCCAATAGATTAGTCAAGCATGATTTGCCCTTGGTAAATCCATGCTGGCTCGGCCCAATCCTATCACTGCTATCTAGATATGCCACTATTTCATCTTTAATAATGGACTAGAATGGACTTGGAATATTCAGACCAGCAACAGAGCCCATCATATGAATTGAATTTTATTACCTCGATGAATTCAAAATTATTCTGAAGTAATTGTGTACATCACTGAACTGGCGCACTTTTGAGTAAATCTCACCACAATATATTTTAAAGGAAATCTTACTGTCACTTCATCTAATAGTTTGTCAAAGAAAATCCAACTGCTAAATTTAAACATGTACAAATAATATCTAAAACAAACTTCTACCTAAATATGAGGACTTCTGGCTATCTATGATAAGCATGATGCTATTATAGCTCGGTTTTCTGGAGTTTGTTTAATTAATTCCAGCATCATCTGAAAGCAGTTCATATGTTCTCCCTGTGAACCGCATGGACTTCCTTTGAGTACTTCAGTTTCTTCCCACAGTACAAAAACTTACCAATTAATAGATTAATTGGTCATTGTAAATTGCCCTATGATTAGGCTGGTATTAAATAGGTTGCTGCACAGTGGGGCTTGTTGAGCCAGAAGGGTCTGTTCTGCACTGTATCTCCAAATAAAAATAAATTCAAATGAATTGGGAAAGTTGATTTTACCAAGACGGGAGCACAGCTAGTACAGCAATTTACTGAGCCTTCCACTTTGCATTTCTTATTAACCATTTATCAGGTGCAATTTCTCACCCAAATCAAATTTCTCCACTTGCCTTGTTTTGATTACTGATGTTATCATATGATTTTTTCAGGGACATGCGTATTCAAAAGGATTGTCTTGAGTATGCTATTTGACTGGGCATGACTGGCAATTGTTCTCAAATCTGGCATGCATTTTCTGAAGGATATTCATTGGTGTTCAGATTGAAATGTCAAATTGATTTTTGGAAATCCACAATATGTCAGGTCACAATATTTAGTGCTACTTCCACATTCTGAGTGAAATTGGATAATGTAGCACATAGTAAGTTTCTAATCTGTGTCCCTTCATCTATGGTTACTAACCATTCTGAAATAGTCTCATAGGTAATATAGCCAACGTACTGTGTGGGCAAGTCATTTTGGATTAATTTTATCTTTCTGATTAGATTACTTCATTAAGACCTGGACTCGATTCGAGTGTCAGGCACATAGTTTGCAATACCTGGTGGGTAAATGTAACTTCGATCCACTGCTGTGCATGAAGACTGGTTTATATAATAGGAAACATGTAAATAGTTTTTTCAATGACTGAAATTTGAAGGTGTATAGGCCAACTGCAGCCAAAAGGGATTTACTCTGTTAGGCACCTTGATCAGCATAGATGAGATATGCCAAAGGGCCTTTTTCTGTACTACAGAACTCTGTTTGCTCTGAATTAATTCAAGAAGAAGTGCAACATTGTGGTTTATAATCAGCAAAACCTTGTTGCACATCCCCAACAGCTCAGATGCTCCCATATCTCTGCTCTTGTTTCCACGTACGCTTGAGGCAATTTTGCTTCAATTAACTGGTTCCGGTATAGCATAGAGATTATTTTAATTGCTGCATAGCATCTAGAGGCCTAGTAAATTTAATTTCCACTTTTTAATCTCTTAATTTTTGGTACAGTACTTCAATTTTTTTCTTTTAGGAGTCATTAATTTAGTAGGGATACAGAAGTTGAGTGATGGAATTTTTTAATGATCACAGCTTATATTGCTCAATGATACATGAAAGTCAGATGTAAAATTCAAATGAAAATAATAAAGGAAAATCTGCTTCAAAATGTAATGCCCTTTTATGTACATTTAATCCTTTTACACTAAAATTGGAATTGAGCCCATTGAGTGATTTAGTTATGTAAGAGGTGCCGGTTAGCAGAGCCTGCTTTGTCATCTAAATCATGCTTTTCAGACTGACCAAGATGTCTTAAAAGGATTGATAGAATTACCATTAGAAGATTGTGGTTGGTACTCTGAAAAGAATATTTTTCCTCTACTCTGGGCAACTGTATATAACAACGAACATGGAATTATTTTTGATGAACTTCTGCATCAGCTTCTGGTCATTGTCAATAAATTAGTGCATTTTTTGCTTCATTATTTTGAGCTATTTTTCCCTTGATTTGCAAACCTGTGCAAAAATCTTAAACATCCTATATTTTTTACTTTAATTTTGTTTTAGATGTTTATTTTTTGTCTTCTATGTTAGTGTGTCAGTAGAAAAGAGCAAATTTTAGATTTCCAAACTTTTGTTTTCTAAAAAATTAAATGCTACAGAGAAATTTTTGTATTTCACTGAAGAAACTAACATGTGAAATAATAGACCACCTGTATGTATTATAGGCCAATGCATGATTAAACAAAGATGACAAACAGTGTGCTAATGATCATGAACATTCATGATCGTTCAGTATGTTGAATGAACTGAATTGATTAACTGAAACATAAAGTGTGGGAGGAATCAAATTGGGTGAAGTACAACAAAACTAAAAGGTGAGGGTGTGACAGGTTAACCTTCTAATCATCAATTCTTACACCATGGCAAGAGTGAGCATGGCAACAAAACACATGGTAGTCATCCTCATCGGCAAAGTCTCTCGCAAGCAGAAATTTCACGGAAGACAGGAGTCCCTGAAGAAGGGTCTTGACACGAAACATTGACTGTTTATTAATTTCCATAGTTGCTGCCATACCTAAGTTCCTCCAGCCTTTTGTGGTGCTTTGGAATTCCAGCATTTGCAGACTTTCTAATGTTTAGGAGTTTCAAGATGTGCTGTCCAAGTTCTTCTGAAGAAGCACAAAGAAACTGGCAAGGCTGGAGATCAGAAACGAAGTAGTTATCCACAGAAACTGAGTGCAGTTGACGAGAGATACATCAAACTGACATCCCTTCTTAATCGGAAGAAGTTACAGCCCTTCTATTGGCTCCGAACTCTCAAAGACCACTGGAATTCAAGTACATCCCTCCACAGTCCAGTGAAGTCTTGTCACAAGTGGTCTACGTAGAAGAGTTGCTGCCAAAATGCCATTCCTCTGAAGCGGAACTAAAGCTAAGAGACTCACCTAGGCACAGAAACTCAAGGACAAGTGACCTGAACAATGGCAGCAAGTGCTACAGGGATAACTGTCTGCAGCCAACAGTGAAGCATGATGGAGGTTCTCTGCAGGTTTGGGGCTGCATTTCTACAAATGGAAATGGTGATCAAGTTAGAATTAAAGGGAATCCTTTGCTGAAAAGTACAAGCAGATTCTCATCTATCAGGGAGGCATTTGCTTAGTCCTAACTTCATTCAGCAGCAGGACCATGACCCCAAACACACAGCCAAGGTCATAAAGAACGATCTTCAGTGAAAAAAGGAACAAGGAGTTCTGCAACAGATGGTTTGGCCTCTACAGAGTCCTGATCTCAACATCATCGAGGCTGTCTGGGATTAGGAGAAACAGAAGCAACTGAGGAAGCAGAAGTCTACAGAAGAACTGTGGCAAGTTCTCAAAGATGCTTGGAACAACCTACCATGGATGAGTGTCACAACTAACTGTTCTTTTAAAACAGCTCAACAAGTACATAAAAGAAATGATACTATTTTAAAAGCAAAGAGTGGTCACACCAAATTTTGGTTTCACTTTTCATTTGTTTACTACTCTTTACAGTAATTTCTTTTGATATATAGATACATTTAATCTCATTATTTTTGAAAGCACCTTCACAGAATTATCTTTACATGCACCTCAGACTTCTGCACAGTGCTGAATAATTTTACCAATTTAGAGTTTAAATCCTCTGATTCATAGACTCTTGGGGTAGTGGGGTTGGGGGTGGGCCGAATGCAGGTAATTTGCATTGCATCCAAATGTCACTTAATTCACCCTCGCTCCACTTCTTGGGTTTAAGTAGCTCTCTTATCAATATATTAGCTTCTTACTTGGAGTTAACTTCGGTGAAATATCTCTAGTCCAAATATCATCATTCAGATAAGAATATGGATGAATTTTTTGACATTGGTCATCACATCTGAGCTTCGTCTTATCCTTGCCATGCAACCACATGTACAAGTTAAGATATGGTAGATATATTTTGAAAGTGGAAATATTGACAAATTAACCCTCTTCTGCAGTGGCAGAAATTGGCCATCCTAAGTTTTCAGACGGTTGGACTCCATTCAGTCTTGTTCTTGAATCAATGCAAAAGGCCCGAGTTTAGTTTTTCTTTACTTTTCTTATTGCCTTCCCAAAATTTTTATTCCATTACCTCACAAACTTTTACATGCTAATAATGGATGCTTGTATTAAATTATAGAGCTATCTTGTTTTTTGCATGTATCATTTAAGTAAAACTTGAACTTATTTGCAAGTGAAGCTTAAATCTTATCTTGCAGTATCAGCTTTTACTCGATCCTAGTGGAGTGAATAATCCAGTTGCAATGGAAACAGATGGTCCTTTGATAGAAGATATCCATATGATCCGAAAGGCAGTAGAAGATCAAGCAACACAGGTATAAAATAGCCAAAATTAGCTATACAAATTGCGTACTGCACAAGATGTGGTAGATTATTCTTTTTGTCTAAAGCAGTTTGGTACATATGATTTTGTCATTGGTATGACTAATAAATTTAATTTCTTATGCTTTTTAATTATGTGGTATTTTATTTAGTAATTTCTTAGTGCTTTGTCAGTGTAAATGGATCTTGGTTTCTTTATAATAATAAAGACCATAAGGTATAAGAGCAGAACTAAGCCATTTGGGCCATCAATTCTGCTCTGCCAATACATCATGGTTGATCCAATTTTCCTCTCGGCCCCCATTATTGACCACTGCCCATATCCCTTCATATCTGACCAACCTCTGTCTTAAATATATATAACGACTTGGCCCTGACAGTTGCCTGTAGCAAAGAATTCCACAGATTCACCATCATCTGGCTAAAGAAATTCCTCCTCATCTGTGAATGCCACTCTATTCTGAGGCTATGTCCTCTGGTCTTAGGTGCTCCCATCACAGGAAGCATCCTCTCCACATCCATTCTATTAAGACCTTTCATCATTCTATAGGTTTCAATGAGGTCACCTCTCATCCTTCTGAGTTCCAGTAAATACAGGCCCAGAGCCATTAAATGTTCTTCATATGACAAGATATTCAATCCTGGAATCATTTTTGTGAACCTCCTTTGAACCCTCTCCAGTGTCAGCACATCCTTTCTAAGATAAGGGGCCCAAAACTGCTGTAAATACACTGAGCTTTACTAGAGCTTTATAAAGTCTCAACATTACATTTTTTCCTTTATATTCTAGTCCTCTTGAAATGAATGCTAACGCTGCATTTGACTTCCTCACCATAGACTCAACCTGCAAATTAATCTTTAGGGAATCCCTGCACAAGAACTCCCCTTTGCATCCCAGTTATTTTGCATTTTTTTCCCCATTTAGAAAATAGTCAGCCCTTTACTTCTACCAAAGTACATGACCATACACTTCCCAACACTGTATTCCATCTGCCATTTGTTTAACCTAACCTGTCTGAGTCCTTCTGGAGCCTCCCTACTTGCTCAAAAATACCTGCTCCTTCATCTATCTTCATTCATTCTGTAAACTTTACAACAAAGCCATTAATTTCATTATCCATATCACTGATCTACAGCGTAAGAAGAATCAGTCCCAACACAGACCCCTGTGAAACACCACTAATCACCGGCAGCCAACCAGAAAAAGCTCCCTTTAGTCCCACTCTTTGCCTCTACCAGTCAGCTACTGCTTTATTTTTTGCTTTCCGAATTTCTTACAGAAATTCCAGCCATTGCTGCTCTGCCGACATTCCTGCCAGCGTACATTTCCAATCATTTCTGGCCAACTTCTCTCACATGCCTCTGTAATTTCTTTTACTCCATTGTAATACTGATACATCTGACTTTAGCTCCTCCTGATCAAAATTCAGGGTGAATTCAATCATACTATGATCACTTACCCCCAAGGGTTCTTTTATCTTAAGTGCTCTAATCAATTCCAGTTCATTGTACAACACCTAATCTAGAATGTCTGATCCTCTGAATAGATATTTTATTTATCCAAAGGAAATTACAGTGTTACAGTAGCATTACAAGTACACAGATATACAAATATTAGAAGAAAAGTAAGAAAGAATAAAAATAAGTTACCTTAAAAATATGTACAAGATTTACAAGTCAAAGGTTACAAGGTCACTTCCCCGGCTATAGCTTGACCCATTATAGAGCCTAATGGCCAAAGGTAAGAATGACCACATTGGCATTCTTTTGAGCAACACAGTTGTCTTAGTCTATTACTGAAAATGCTCCTCTTTTCAGCTAAGGTGTATGCAGAGAGTGAGAAACATTGTCCAGAATTGCCAGGATTTTTTGGAAGGTCCTTTGTTCTACCACAGTTTGCACCATTTGAGAAAGCCCTCCCCTAGAGCCCTGTATTATCCATCCATCCTCCCTTTATACACACAACTATTGCTGAGTCATTGGAGAATTTCTGCAGATGACATGATTTAGTGTTGTATCTAAAGTCCAAGGTATACAGGAAGGGAGCCAATACAGTCCTGTGTGGAGCCCCTGTTGCTACATGACTTGTAGCCATGTCTGACACACAGTTCTGAAGCTGCACTAACTGGTCTGCCAGTCAGGTAGTCTATATTGTCCATGGTACAATACAAGTGTCAACTTGCATTGAACAGAGCTTACCCTCCAGCAATGAGGGCTGTATAATATTGAAGGCACTAGACGATTCTGAAAACATGATCCTCACTGTGCTGCCCTAGTCATCCAAAGGCTCTGTTTAGCAAGTTGATTACAGCATTGTTGACTCCAATATGCTGCTGGTAGGCAAACTGCAGGGGGGTCGAGGGCTGATCGGACCAGGGATCAGAGATGAGCCAGGACCAGACTCCGCAGGGTTTTAATGATGTGTGAGATCAGGGTCACTGGATGGCAGTCATTTAAGACATTTGGTCAGCCCTTTTTGGCTACTTGGGAAAACTGTTTTCCACACATTTAGGACCCTTTGCAGGCTGAGATCAGATTGAAAATGCACTGGAGAACTCCACACAGCTGCTCAGCACGCTCCTTCAGGACTTTGGGGTTCACATCATCTGGTCCCAATGTTTTGCCATGTCTGAATTTCCTTAGAGCCCTTCTCACCTACTCAGTATGACTGAGTTCATATGATTGGGGAGTTAGTGGAAGGGTGGGGATTGGGGGAGGTAAAGATTAGGACAATAGTTGGTGTTGGTGTATGGATTGTAGGTGCAAGGGAAGGAAGGGATGTAGACAGTGGTAGCCTGTTCATCCACATGTTGAAGTGGAGGGGGGAGGAATGAACCAGGTTATGATCTGATCTTCCAGGTGGGGGGAAAAGCTGTGGAGCTGTATACATCTTTAATATTTGCATACAAGAGGTCCAGTATTTTATTTTCTCTTGTATGGCACTTGACAAACTGACTGGAGATGGATGGGGTTGTGAAGGGAAACGTGGTTGAAGTCTCCCAATACTGCAATGGATTCTCGTGATGGTTGTGTTTATGATGTCACACAGGGCACCAGGACTGTGTTAGAAAGGTGGAATGTAGACAATGAGCAATATGGCTTGGTTGAACTCGCACAGTATGGGTGCAAACCCATAGAAAGCAGTTCAATATCCGGACTGCAGATTCATTCTTTCACTAAAGTGTGAAGTGTGACCAGGTTACAACATCTGTTGTTCACAAGCACAGCAAAGCCACTTCCCTTCCTCTTACTGCACTGTCGATTAACTCTGTCTGCTCATAGCGTTAAAAACCCATTCACAGTGACATTAGAATCTGGGATTTGCTCGTGTAGCTATGTTTCAGTGAAACACAATGCTGCATTCCCGATGTTCGATCAGTGTCCTCATAAGTATTGCTAGCTCCTCCATTTTAGTTGCCAGCGATCTTGCGTTCCCCAGAATTATAGACGGAGGATATGGTTATATATCTGCCTCTCGTTGCGCCGCTTTTTACCTGATCTGTAGCCTTGGTATCTCCGTCTCAGCCTGTCCAGATTATTGAGCTTCTGCTGGGCAAACAAAGGCTGCTTCCTGGCTGCTAGTAGCTGCTCCCTCATGGATATAATATTGTCTCCACTCCTGTAGTCACAGCACTCAATGAAATAAAGTATCCTGAGTTTGAAGGTTGATGAAAATGTCCTAAATAGATTAATGTTCATGGTTATTTTGCAGTGTTGCTAGCCAGTGCCAAAACAAACAGAAGAAACGCACTAAATAACGTAAAAACAAACACATGGAGCTACTGTAATGAGCTGCAGCCTCACACGTTGCACAACAGATGTGAGCTCAACCATCCATGAGCTGCTCTAAAAGGCCATCTCATAGGCACTCTAAAAATTCTCCTCTTGGAATCCAGCCTGATGTTCCCAATTACTGAAATCCTCCATGACTGTTGTAGTATTGCCCTTTTGGCATGCATTTCTATCTCCCATTATAATGTGTAGACCACATCCTTACTACTGTTTGGGGGCTTATATACAACTCCCATCAGGGTCATTTTACCCTTGCAGTTCCTTAACTCTATCCACAATGATTCAGCACCTTCCAACCCCATGCCACCTCTTTCTAATAATTTGATTTAATTTTTTAACAACAGAGCAATGCCACCCCCTCCGCCTTCCTGCCGCCCTTTTGATACAATGTGTATCCTTGAACATTAAACTACCCACTATAATCTTCTTTCAGCATAATTCACTGATACCTACAACAACATAGCTGCTAATCTGCATCTGTGCTACAAGTTCATCTACCTTATTCCATATACTGTGTATGTTCAACTATAACACCTTCAGTCCTGCATTCAGCCTTGTCAATTTTGGCTGCCTTTAATGTTGCAACTCACCTTGTTGACAACAATTTTGCTCTTATCAACGGCCTCTCCTCACTACAAATTGCCTGTTTGTAAACCAGCTTTCTCATCTTCAGCACTGTCATCCACCTTTTTTATGATACATCTCGCATTGAAATATTCACAGCTCAGGATACACCAAAGCCTTTGAACAGAAAATCCTACAAAAGGTAGTGGAACCCATCCATCATAAATAAGTGTCCTCCCCTCCATTGCCACATTTACTCAGAGTACTGTCACAGAAAAGCAGTATCCATCATCGGGGGCCCCCGACCAACAATGTCATGCTCTCTTCTCACTGCTGCCGTTTGGAAGAAGGTACAGGAGCTTCAGGACTTGCACCACCAAGTTCAGAAACAGTTATTACACCTCAACCATCAGGGTCTTGAACTAGTGGAGATAATTTCACTTGCCCCATCCCTGAACTGTTCCTTCAATCTTTGGACTCACTTTCAAGGGCACTTCATCTCATGTTCTCGATATTTATTGCTTTACTTATTATTTATTCTTTTTTCTTTTGTATTTGCAGAGTTTGTTTTTTGTACATGGCTGGTTGTCTGTCCTGTTGGTGTGCTCTTTATTGATTCTATTATGGTTCCCAGATTTCTGAGTATGCCTATGAGAAAATGAATCTGAGGGTTGTATATGATGTCATATATGCACTTTAATAATTTACTTTAAACTTTGAAATTTGAAATGCACTAACCTGAAATGGATAGTTAGCTGCACTGATAATTGGTATCTAAAAGCTGTCCTACTATGTGTAGTGGACCATAACCTTCAACTATAATTCAAAGTTCAAAGTAAATTTACTAACAAAGTACTTAAATAGTATGCCACCATATACAACCATGAGATTCTTTTTCTTGTGGGCATACACATTAAATCAAAGAAACACAATAGAATCAATGAAAGACAGTAACCAATAGGACGGATAAACAGCCAATGTGCAAAGGATAATAAACTCTGAATACAAAAAATAAAATACAGTAAATAAGCAAAAAAAAAAAGAGAATATGAAATGAGTTCTTCAGAGTCCGTAGGTTGTGGAAACGGTTCAATGATGGGGCAAGTGAAGTTAAATGCAGTTATCTATTCTGATTCAAGAGCCTGATGGTTGAGGGATAACCTGAACCTGGAGGTGTGGGTCCTGAGGCTCCTGTAACACTTTCCTGGTGGCAGCAGCGAGAAGTAACCATGGCCTAGGTGGTGAGTGCTGCTTTCCTGTGACCGTGCTATGTACAGATGTGCACAATAGTGGGGAGGCCTTTACCTGTGATGAACTGTGCCAAATCTACTACTTTTTGAAGGATTTTCTGTTCAGTGGCGTTGGTGTTGCCACAGCAGGCCATAATGCAACCAGTTATAACTCTACATCACACATCTATAAAAGTTTGTCAAAGTTTTAGATATCACACCAAATCTTCACAAACTTCTAAGGAAGCAGAGGTGCTGTCGCGCTTTCTTCTTCATTACACTCGCATACTGGGCCCAGGACAGATCCTCAGAAATTATAACTCTGAGGAATTTAAAGTTGTTGTCCCTCTTCAACTCTGATACCCCCAATGAGGACTAGCTCATGGACCTCCGGTTTCCTCATCCTGAAGTCTATAATCAGCTCTTTGGTCTTGCTGATGTTGAGTGGGATGTTGTTACCAGTTCAAACTGACTGGGGTGCAACTGGATCCTCAATATCCTCACTTGCAGACAAGGAGGTATTGAAGCCAAGGTCTCAAAATTTATTGATTAATTTTGAGGGGATGATGATGTTGAATGCTGAGCATCCTGATGTATGCACTTTTGCCGTCCAGTGAGTGAAGAGCATCTGCTGTGGGCTTCTTGTGCCAGTAGCAAATTGAAGCAGATTCAAGTCGCTTATCAGGCAGGAGTTTGATATGTTTTATCACTGACCTTTCAAAGTACTTCATCACAGTGGATGTAAATGTTACTGGACGATGGTCATTGAGGCAGTTTATCACGTTCTTCTTGGGCACTGGTATAACTGAAGCCTACTTGAAGCAGCTGAGTACTTCAGATTGCTGAAGCAAGAGGTTCAAATATTGGTGAACACTCCAGCTATGTGATCAGCTCTTTAGTACTCAGCCAGCTACCCCATTTTGGCCGGGTACTTTCCGTGGGTTCACCCTCTTGAAGGATGCTCGCACCTCAGCCTCTGAGACTGAAATCACAGGATCATTGGGGGACTGTGGGAGTTTGTGAAGTTTCCTGAATTTTTTCTAAATGATTAAAGTGAGCATAGAAGGCATGGAGCTCATCTGAGAGCAAAACTGTGGTGTCACCTACATCGCTTGGTTTAACTTTGTAGTTGATATTCAAGCCCTGCCACAACTGTCAAGCATAACCCAGTGGATCAAATTTGGTCTGGAATTGCTACCTTGCATGGGAGATGGCTTTCTGGAGATTGTACCTGGATTTCATGTATCGTTCTTGGTCACCAAATGTGAATGTCACCGATCTGGCCCTCAGCAGACTGTAGATTTCATGGTTCATCCAGGGCTTCTGGCTGGAAAAGACTGAATAATTTTGTGGGGACATACTTATCCACAACTGTTTTAATGAAATAACAAAACTTCGGGCGGCATATCTCAAGGTCTGCCTCCGCAACACTCTTGACATTTTCACATCTCAATGCTTATTAAACTGCTTTTAAGTTTGCTTATTTATTTATTTATCTAGCTGTACAGTGTGGAGTAGATCCTTCTGGCCCTTTGAGACATACTGCCCCAGCAACCACCGACAAAGCCAATTAACCCTAACCTAATCACAGCACAATTTATAATGACCATTAACCTTTACCCAATATCTTTGTACTGTGGAAGGAAACTGGATCACCCAGGGGAAATCTCACACATTCCACTGCGAAAACATACAGACTGCTTACAGACACCAAAATTGAATTCCATACTCCAGAATGCCCTGAGCTGTAATAGTGTTGTATGAACCATTATGCCACCATGGCACCCAAGTCTCTGGTCAACCAAGATCAGATGGGTGTTAAGATTTTTTTTTGATTAAAACTAACTTTTTAAATTTAAAAACTAAAAGAGAGAAAAGGGAAGTGAAATAAATCACCTGTACGACTTGAGGGCCTTGAGGTTGTATTATTTGTGCTAGCCATGAACATGACTGCAAAATGGATTTGGTTTCCCTAATTGTATTTGGGATCTAACCCCTCACTCATCTGGTTTTCATATTTCAGTGTCCAGCTACAAATTATAGTTCAATTCCCTGTACAACTGATAGCCAAGAGTAATAGTTTTCCTGTCCAGTCCTCAAACACATAATCATCCAGTTCACTGCATGGGAAATTCATAACTCATCATTGATATATATTATGGTTTTTGTTTTTAAGCAATATTATGACTTAGTAAGTGATTTATTTCTGATTCCACGTGTACATGGACTTTATGAAAAATGATCAAACTATAGGACTGTCAGCCTTAATGTATTTCAGTGTTCCTTTTGGCCATTCCTGTTCTTGAAATTAATGAACTAGTCCCTGTTCCAAAGTTCATGAGGGTGTTGAATAAAAAGCTGAAACTTAATCCAGCATCTTCTTGTAGAGATTGACATCAGTACTTTAACAGGGTGATTGATTAAAATGGAAAGCCAAATTAAATGTCCATGGCTAATAGTCTGATAAAGAAACTAATTGATATTAGTCTCAGCTACTTTGACATTTTAAATGAATGTTACAAAAAAAATTAGATTCAACTGCAGTGTTTCCCTGTTCAAATATTTTTAAAAAGTGATTGCGAAAGAAAAAAACATTTTTTATTATTTTATTTGCATTTTAAACTTAAGTGTCAATCTTGCTACTGACATTCACTTTTTTACAGGCACAGAAGGAGCTTCGAAAGGATCGTCCACTTGTTCGTCGCAAGTCTGAACTGCCTCAGGATATCTATACCGTGAAGGCCTTGGAGTCTCATCGCCGGGCTGAAGAGATAATATCTGCTCATGATGGGCATTAGGTCACTTCAGAAAAATACTGTTTTTAAAAAAAGATGTTATTCTCTGAAATCTGTCTATTGTAGAGGCTATTATGCTTTGTGCCATACCAATCAGCTATACATCAAGTCATTGCTTTCTTGAATTTGGTTTTTAGGCAATAACTTTACCATTATGAAGTCAAGCCTTGGTAGTTCAAACAATGGTAAATAGGGTATAGTGTTTTCTACAAAAGGTGGAATTAAATCTTTGAGTTGCAATGTCCACAGAACAGAATTTTAAAAATTGTGGTTTGTATTTTTTAATTTAAAGTCTTTAAAAATAAATGGGATATAGAGTCTAAACTTACTCCTGAGAAGTCACAGACTGAATTTTTAGTACAAAAAGTCGCACGTTTCCATTATGACAATATTTAACCTTATTTACTACACCCAAATATAATGTAAACTTTATTGTCAGTTTGAATTAGTTGATATAACTATTTTAAAGAATGAATCTTCTGTTTTAATTAAGTTTTATTAATGTGCTGCATGAGAAGAATCTTTAGTTTTGAGTAACATTGAACGATATGACCATGATTCATTTTCTCCACTCAATTGTGACATGTGATTTTTAAAATGCTGCAAGATTTTAACTGTAAATTAATTCAATTTCAAATCTGATTTAGTCCCTCTCTGGTATCTAAATTAATTAATACAATTAATTCCTGCTGAGTTAGTTCGGGCTTAATTTTTTGCTCAAGTATTTTGACATCTCCTAGTTTTAAAAGTCTGTCAGAACTCTTATTTCTCCATGTATATTATGCAAAATAAAAGTTAGAAGTTCTGATGGATCTCTAACAGTACTAAATCATCTGTGGCAAGTACTCTCAGGGTTTGCTGTTATCTTAATCCATTCCTTTGTCCTGTTAATGTTTTCAAATGTAGTTTTACTAGTTCTCTAATCCAAATTGTCAGTTTGTTAGTATACTCTAAATTGTTCTGTGTCAAAGTAAAAATTTTAAGATGCCTTGTGGAAAACAGACCTGGAAAAATGTCAGTCTTCTAACTTCAAGTGCACTAGATTTTGGAAATAAAAGAAATGTCTCACACTGTTCTAATTTAATGTGCACTAGACTTTACAAATCCTTTTAGAACAAGATATGCTGGGTATGTGAAACAGGTATTGCATATCTGTTATACGCTGTGTGAAGTAACTTGATTATGATCTGGTAATCAGGAGCTAGTCAGAGGAAAACCAAAAATAAGTGTTTGTGCATATTCTCCAAGTAATAAGTGTTTGGTCAGTCTTTTTACAGCTTAGCACAAATTTTGCAAGTGAATCAGACCTTTGTGACAGCAGATATGTAATGCGAATGGTAAGAATATTTGCAAACACCACACAGTTAAAATTTTGTCACATGTTCCCATTTGTTTACATTGTTTATAAGATTATTTCTGAGCCTAGCTTGATGAAACAAGTATACAATTGAAGGGATATTCAGGGCTATAAAGACAAGTTAAATTTGAAGTTTTCCCGACTTTTTATTGTGTGAGATAAATCTTCAAATTTCAAAAAGCACTTCCTGTTTAACTTGAAAAGTAAATGGTTTTTTACATCTTATTTAAGCATGTAGATGTTAAGTGTACATTCACCAATAGTTGAAATCTTTCCCCAGTACTTTTTTCTTTTATAATATAGTATCTTGCAAACTGTTGCAGTGCTATATTTATTTCCATTGTTTGAACTTCCGTCTAACTTTGACTAGTAATTTCTCATATTCATTGGTTTTGGGTGTTCAATATGTTTGTGTGAGATGTTGCAGAAGGATTGTAATTTTATTTTGGCCACTAGAGTGTATATTGTTTGTATACAGTTTGAGATATGATCCTGTCTTTAGCAGTTTTAATTTCAAATATCTATTGCTGAAGATTGACACTCACCAAATTGCAAGTCAATTTTGAATTGCATTTATTATGTTAGTGTGATTGGTAACATTTTTACCTTGATCAAGAATTTGCATTGTATTAAAGAGGCTAGTCCTCATTTCCCAGTTGGCAAGGGATTGATGACTGCACAGGTTTTGAGCTGTTAACAAAATAGTGGTACCTTCACAATGCGAAGTATAAAGATTTCTTGATTCATGATAAGTTAGAATATCTTTTTAAATTTAACATAAAAATTAAAAAGATGTTTTGGTAAAGAGGATTGGGGGAAGGGAGGGTTAAAAGTCAATCTGCAGACCAACCAGCACAGATTGATACCCCACAACTAGCATGAACAGTATTATGTTAACAAAATTTATAAATATTTAAAGTAATTCCAAAGCTTGTTCTGGTGACTGTTTTTCTTTAAATGCATATTAATAATTGGCATATTTTAAGTTTCTTTATTTGTTTGTTTAAAACCCTAAAGCCCTGTACAAGAGGAATGTCTAGTAACATGACAAGTGACCTTTAGTGTGATACCTATATAAATGGCTTCATTTTAATATTGTACATATGTTGTACTTTGTTTTAAGTAGTGTAATATCTTAAAGTAGATTTCATATTTTGTACAAAATGGTCCTATGTACAGAATAAAAAGTTCCTAACAACCACGAAAGTTGGTAAGTGGCAAAGATGTTTTTCTTGTAGAAAATAGTTGCAATGATGGCATTAAAAACAATGAAATGTCCAATATTTAAGCTTATTCAAAGTTGGTATGTTTTTTGTGGATTAAACATTTCACTGTGCACTTTTATCCAGACTGAACTTATAAAAAAAAATGTACAACTTTGTAGTGAGAATAAAAATAGAACAATAATTTTGCATTTTCAGTCTGTGAAATATAGTGAAGAAACGTTCAGTCAATTGGCTTTATTACTACCTCATTATGCGCCACAAACATTCCAATAACTATTTGTAAAGTAATTTTCTTCAAACCTTCCATAAAACTGATTTATCTTCCCACCATAACACTTTGTCCTCAATCTTCTCCAAGTAGAATGCAACCTCAAGTTGGACTACCAGTTCATAATCACAAGAAATTATGCAAATACTAGAAATCCAAAGCTGAACACACATTGGAGATGCTCACCATGTCAGGCAGTACCTGTGAAATTGAACAAACTGTCAATGTTGTGGGCAGAGACACACCTACAGTACTGGAAAGGAAGGGGGGAAGATACCAGCTATAAGTGATAGGTGAAGCCAGATGAGTGAGAAATGTAAAGGGCTGTAGAAGAAGGAATTTGAAAGAGAGGAGAGAGGGTCACCAGGGGAAGGTGATAGTTAAGAGGCCAGAGTGGGGCATAGAAGAAGAGGGGACGGGGAGGTAAAAGCTTTCTTTTTGTACCTTACTGGAAGGAGAAATCAATATTCATCCCATCAGGTTGGTGGCTACCTAGATGGAATACAAGGTGTTGCTCCTCTATCCTGAGGGTAGCCTCATGGCACACTAGGAGGCCATGGACCAACATATCAGATTGGGAATGACAATTGGGGAAAAAAAATGTTTGGCTACCAGGAAGTTTTGCTTTAGGCAGATGGAGTGGAGGTGCTTAACAAAGTGGTCACCCAATTTATAATGGTATTGATGAACTGGTCTATATAATTAATTCCTGATTTCATCTTGACTAAGCTGTAATTAACTTCTATAATGTGAAGTCCAAAACGATACTATTGAGTAGTTTACAAATTACTTTTCTGCTCTAGTTTTCAATTTTAAACCCTAAATGGATATACAGGTATTTAATGCTTAACTATTTCTGTAAGTGTAACTGCACAACTAAGTAAGTTTTGTCCCTCTACTGCATTAGGAAAATGTTTTATTTAAAAATACAGCCTTCTTTCTTCCCCAAACTTAATTATTGCACAATTGCAAATTCATGCCTCTATGATCTTCTGCATTATGATTCACTGCTACTTTGGCAAACACTTTGATCTCCATCCCATCAGTAAACTGATGTCAGAGCTCGTGTTCCTAACCTCCAGTCTGGAAAAACATCTATTTAACAAGGTGATTTATTGTCTAACTTTCAAGAAAAAGCATACAACTAGAAAATTTTAGATTCTTGTTTATTTAGAATTACATGGTTAAATTTAGGGAAGACCAATAAAGACTACATTAAATTTGAATGTCTTGCAATCCCACACCTCCCCAAATGACATATCTACATATGTCATTCTGTTTCTGTTTTTAACTATTGCAGTCAATGATGATGTCAACCATCACCAAACATCCATCACTATTTTGTTTATTATAAATTATTTGCTTCCCTCCAACTATTTTTCAACCTGATTAGGCCTCCAAGTTTGCATACTCAAGTCAAAACCTACTTGCATACAAGCTTCAAGAAGATCCAAACAAAGTGGTGGAGTAAGTAGATGGAGGTTGGATGAAATTTGGTGCAGAGAAATGTGAATTATCACATTTGTTTTAGGAATGAAAAGGAGCAATATAAACTAGAACATTTGCAATGGGGATAATAAGAATATAAATCTGGATGTATATATGCATGCTATGTTGAAAATGCTTAGTGGTTTAAGAAAATGACTGCATTCCTGCCTTCATAACCATAGAACACGAGCAAGAAAGTGATGATGGACCATCATAGAATGCTAGTCAGGCACAAATAGTGACTTTTGACCAGTCTGGCTGCTACACCCCAGGAAGGGGTGTAGGGTGCTGAAGGGTACAGAAGGGATTTACTAAAATAATTCTGGGGATGAGGGAATCTCATTTGGATGGATAGAGTGGAAATCAGAGTTTTAAGCATGAAATCACTTGACCTCATATCCATGCCACTGAAGAGGCCTATCTGCAATAATCCTACTTTCCATTAATTGCCCTCTATCAATTCTTTTCCTGTCCAAATGCTTTTCATATGCTGTGATTGTGCCTGTCCCTGTCACTTCCCCTTGCAGCTTGTTTCAAATACTCCCTCTATTTCTGAAATGTATAAAAACAAAATGCATGAGTTTTAAAATGTGGCTTTTGATTATTCGAGAGAGAAGAGTGTGTGTGAATATGAGAGAAAAAAGGTTTTTAGTGTTTATTAAATTACTCTATGTCACAGAATTTCAGACAATTCTCGAGCAGTAAGTAGCTTGCTCTGCAGAAGGGAAGGCAAGTGGTTAACAAGATCAGTTAAAAAGCCTGCCTGCCTGTATCTTGTCAGAACACATTCATAGGAGAATAGTCTAAATAAGTGGAAAACAAAAATTTGATTCTTGAATTCATCTGGCAATTAATTTGATACATTGTACGTTACTAGATTGTGTAGAGTGGAGTTATGTGTATATACTCTGAAAGAAAATTCATCAGAAATGTGGCAGGCCACTGCAGTAAAAGTTTATAAATACTATTCTGACTGGTTCAGCATGCAGAGCTGCCAGCTGTCAAGTAAGTACCTTGACTAAAGATATAAGTTTTATTGGTAAGAGGATTTGTTCAGTATTAAAAGAAGCTCTTAAGTGCCATTAAAGGGATGCTCCCTTTCAGGAGGACACTAGGCCTTGATAGCTGGGAAAGATCAGAAAAGGACCATTTAAGTTTGTGTGACTTTAAGTGAACCACACAGCTTGGAGCTATTTAAGTAACAAGAGCTATAAATGCACTAGGGAATCTTGTGCCCCAAACTACAAATGCATTGAGCTTTTATTTGTTTATTGACAAAGATAACAACAGATGATCAAATATATTCTTGGTAGTTACAGTGCATCATTAACTTAAATATTTTGGATGTGGACAAATGGTCCCTAAGGGTTATACATTTGCAAAAGGAGCACATCTTAACTGACTGGATCACCTCTAAAGTTTCAAATACTTTTGTGGATGTAAAGTAGTTCACATTGATATTTAAAAACTGATGAAAATAAAACAAAATAAAATCTGGATAGCCAGGTGCACAGTAAAGGGAGAGGAAATACCATTGGTTTAAACTGCATTTACTTCATTGCAAGAGGCTTAACAGGTAAAGATGATGAACACGGCTTGGATTGACTCTGGAACCTGGGATATCACAGCCATAACAGAAACATGGCTATGGGAAGGGTGGGTCTAGCAGCTCAATGTTTCGGGGTAGATACCACAGACTTGACAGAGATGAAGGTAAGAGAAGGGGGTAGTTGCCCTGATGAAAGAGAATATAACAATGGTCATTAGGATATTTTGGGGGAAAATCAACCAAAGAAGTGGCATGGGTAAAAATAAAGAAGGGATGGTCACTCTGTGATTGTATTCTAGGCCTCCCTCAACAGTAGGAATTAGAGAACTAAATAAGTACAGATTGCAGGTAGTTGTAAACATAGTGACACAGTAATAGTTGGAGATTTTAAATTCCCTAATATTGACTATGATAGCCATAGCATTAAAGTACTGGATGGAGTGTAATTTGTGAAATGTGACCAACAGGGCTTCATTTATCAATATACAGAAGGATCTATGAAAGAGGGCGCAACAGTGGACCTCCTGGAAAATAAGGTAGGGCAAGTGGCAGAAGTGAGTGTCAATAAGTGCTTTGGGTCCAGTGACCCTATTCTATTAGTTTTAAAATTGGAGATTAATATCTTGAACTGTGTATAGCAAATTTTGGAACATTAGCGGGATCTTGCAGTGGTTGATTGGACAAGATCGTTAACAAAGAAGGGAGTATCTGCCTTTAAAAGTATAATTTAGGATTTTAGGGCCTGCATGTTCCTGTTAGGATAAAGGCTGTCAGGTTTTGAAAACTCTTGTTGACAAGTAATATTGAGAGTCTGCTTAAGAAAAAGAGGGAGGCATAAACTACACATAATCAACTGAGAACTAGTGAATCTTGATTACAAGTGTAGGACTGCCATAAGAAAGATTTGGGGGCAAAAAGGATACAAGAAGGATTTGGCAGGCAAAGTGAGGCAAAATTCTATGAGCATATTAAGTGTAAAGGAGTAAAATAAATTAGTAAAATAATGGAGGCTACGGAAATGGGGGAAATGATTGTTGATATCTTGGACCATGTAGCTTGAGCGCATGGCCTTGATGAATGCTGCTTTCTGGTATAGGAGTTCTTAAAATACTTTAAAATGTATAGATCCTCAAGGGCTAACGATGCATTTTCAGACATCATGGAAAAGAGCTAATGAAGAAACGGCGGAGGCCTTTGCAGAGATTTTTGCTGCATCTCTAGCCATAGGTGACATTCTGTAGGGTTTGGGAGTAGTTAGTGTGGTTCCACTGCTTAAAAAAAGGCAGCCAAAAAAAAAAAGCCTTTGAATCTGACATCAATGGTGGGTAAATTTTTGGATTAATTGTCAGGGACAGGATCAAAGACAGCTTTTATTCTTGCTGTTATCAAACAGTTGAACAGACATCTTGTATCATAAGATAGACCCTTGACCTCGGTATACTTCTATGATCTTACATTTTATTGTTTAACTGCATTACACTGCACTTTACACTATTCTGCATTCTATTATTATTTTACTTTGTTCTATCTCAATGTACCATGTAATGATTTGATCTGTATGAACAGCATGCAAGACAAGCTTTTCACTGTATCTGGGTACATGTGACAATAATGAACCAATTTCATTTAGAGAATCAGTTTGATTTAGGACAGTCAGCATGGCTTTGTGCGTGGGAAGACTTGTCTGCCAAATCTCATGGAGTTCTTTGAAGAGGTAACCAAGAAAGTAGATGAGGTAGGGCAATGGATGTTGCCTATATTGTCTTTAGCAAGACATTTGGCAGCCTTTAGAAGAGAAGTCAGCATCCTGACACAGTGGTGCCAAGGAAAAAACCTCTCCCTCAATGTTGAAAAAACTAAGGAATTGATCATGGATTACAGGAGGAACTGTAACAGGCTAGCCCCTATTGACAACAATGGGACTGTAGTTAAGAGGGTGCATAATTTCAAGTTCCTCGGTCTACACATCACCAAGGATCTCACCTGGACTGTACATATTGGCTGTGTGGTGAAAAAAAGCACAACAGTGCCTCTTCCACCTCAGACGGTTGAAGAAGTTCAGTATGAGTCCCCAATTACTTGGGGCTTTCCACAGGGGTACCATCAAGTCATCCTGACTGGCTGTGCTAGCACCTGGTATGGAAACTGTACTACCCTCAATCACAGGGTGGTCTGAACAGCCCAGCACATCTGTGGATGTGAACATTCTTCTATTCAGGACATTTACAACAGCAGGTGCCCGGAGGAACTCCAGCCACCCCAAACAAACTATATCAACTGCTTCTGTCTGGCAAATGGTACCACAGCATTAAGGGCAGAACCAATAGACTACGGGACAGCTTCTTTCACCAGGCCATCAGACTTATCAATATACGTTGCACACACACAAAATGCTGGTGGAACGCAGCAGGCCAGGCCGCATCTATAGGAAGAAGCACTGTCGATGTTTCGGGCCTAGACCCCTCGTTAGGACTAACTGAAAGGAAAGATAGCAAGAGATTTGAAAGTAGGAGGGGGAGGGGGAAATGTGAAAAGATAGGAGAAGAGCAGAGAGGGTGGAATGAAGCTGAGAGCTGGAAAGGTGATTGGCAAAGGGGATACAGAGCTGGAGAAGGGAAAGGATCATGGAACGGAAGGCCTAGGGAGAAAGAAAGGGGGAGGGGAGCACCAGAGGGAGATGGAGAACAGGCAGAAAGAGAGAAAAAAGGGGGGGGGGAACTAAATATATCAGGGATGGGGTAAGAAGGGGGGGGGGCATTAACATAAGTTAGAGAAGTCAATGGTCATGCCATCAGGTTGGAGGCTACCCAGACGATATATAAGGTGTTGTTCCTCCAACCTGAGTGTGGCTTATACATTGATCTGATTGTACGTACACATAATTATTTTGTTTATGTATACAGTCTTGGTGCTTGGGCAATATCCTCCCACATTCCCCCTCTTTAATGTTTGTACATTGCGAAGGAGATGCAACATGGAGCTCCCAAAACATGGAAAATTGTAAAGCATGTAAAATTACAAATTCAAAAACTGAATGTCAGCATTTCAAAAGTATTCATCCCCTTTTGCTCAGTACTTAGTTGAAACACCTCGCACAGCTATTACTACAGGCTTTTTAGATAAGTCTCAATGTGATGGAGCAAGATTTTCCCATTTTTCCTTGCAAAATTAGTCAAGTTTATTGTCATTAAACTATATACAGGTATACTGCCAAACAAGACCGTGTTTCTCCAGATCACGGTGTAAAGCATATAACACACCGTAACTTAGGAAAGTAAGAAATAAATCTGCAAATAAATTACATGTGCCAGATTAGTTAGAAAGCGATGGTGGGTGGCTATTTTGAGGTCTTGCCAGAGATGTTCAATCGGGTTAAGTTCGGGACTCTCATTGGTCCGGTGAAGGGAATCCATTTTTTTTTCCATTTGAAGACAATCTATGGTTTCTCTAGCAGCAGGCTTTGGGTCATTGTCCTGCTGAAAAACAAGCTTCCTCCCAAGTTTAAGTATTCTGGTAGAGGATAGCAGGTTTTTAATCCAGGACACCTCTGTATTTAGCAGCTTTTATCTTCCCAGTCATCCAAACCTGATCTCAAGTCCCTGCTACTAAAAAGCATCCCCACAGGATGATTCTACCTCCACCATACTCTACAGTAGAGCTGGTGCACAGTCTTAGATTTACACCACACATACCACTGAGTGTTGAGGCTAAAAAGTTCCACTTTAGCCACATCCGACCACAAGACCGTCCACATCTTTACAGTTTCTTCTAAGTGGCACTTCACAAAGTCTTTATTTGCTTTTTTAAGCCAGGGCTTCATCCTTGCTACTCCTCCTTAAATGCCCTTTTTGTGCAAGGCCTTAGAGATTGTGGAGCCATGAACTTCAATGCCAGTTTCAGACACTGACTTCTGCAGCTCACTCAGAGTGACTGTTAGCATCACAGTCGCCTCTCTTACAAGTGCATTCTTTTCCAGCAACTAAGTTTAGAGTGTTGGCCTGACCTTGGCAGTGTGGCTGTTGTTTCATATTTTTCCACTTTTTCATGAAGGATCACAGAGTTCCGGGGTATGTTCAGTATCTTTGAGATAGCCTTGTACACTTAACCAAATTTGTGCTTCTCTATTATCATTTTCCTGACTTGCTTTGAATGCCCTTTTGTCTTCATTTTGGTTTGGTCTGCTGAAAATCTACTATACTGTTGGACCTTATGGAGAAAGTATTCTCATTCTTACAAATTCTTTGAAAACAAGCAATCCTCCAATTTTCTACATCAAAAAATTGAGTGAGCTGGTAAAGTAATATACAGTATTGCACCTGAGGAAAGTCAGCGTATGGATGAATATTTTTTCAGTCTCGTAATTTGGGTTTTTTTGATTTTCAGTAAATTGCTGACAGGTTTTGGAATTTTTCTTTTGATTTGACATGATGCATAATATTGTAGATTAGCTCAAAAACACCTTCGATATATTTCAAAATTTAGAAAAATGTGACAGTAAAATGTGAAAATAGTTGTTTAAAATATATACAAAGTTAAATTAAATAAGTAGTGCAAAAAGAGGGAAAAGAGAGGTAGCGTTCATGAGTTTAACATCCATTCAGAAATCTGATGGCAGAGGGGAGAAAACTGTTCCTGAATCATTGAGTGTGTGTCTTCATGGCAGAGGGGAGAAAACTGTTCCTGAATCATTGAGTGTGTGTCTTCATGTTCCTGTACCACCTCTGTGATGCTAGCAATGAGAAGATGGCATGTCCTAGGTCAGGGGTCGGCAACCTTTAGCACTGAAAGAGCCATTTGGACCCATTTCCCACAGAAAAGAAAACACTGGGAGCCACAAAACCCGTTTGACATTTAAAATGAAATAACACTGCATACAACGTTTTTTTTTGCCTTTATGCTATGTATAAACAAACTATAATGTGTTGCATTTATGAAATCGATGAACTCCTGCAGAGAAAACGAAATTACATTTCTGCATGCAACAAAAACAGAGATGAAAGAGATCGCATGCGGCTCCGGAGCCATGGGTTGCTGACCCCTGTCCTAGGTGATGGGAGCCCTTAATGACAGATGCTACCTTTTTGAGGTATTGCTCTTTGAAGATTTCCTGGATGCCGGGGAAGCTAGTGCCCAGGATGGAGCTGACTGAGTTAACAATTTTCTGCAGCTTATTTTGATCCTTTGTGGTGCCCCTTCCCCACACCCCCCCCCCCCCCACAAAACCTGATGGTGATGTAGCCAGTAGAATGCTCTCCACGGTACATCTGCAGAAATTTGTGAGTTTCTTGGGTGACATACCAAACCTTCTCAAGCTTCTTATGAAATATACCCGGTAGCTTCTTTGTAGCTGCATCGATATGTTGGGCACAGGATAGATCCTTAGAGATGTTGACTCCCAGGAACTTAAAATTGCTCACTCTTTCCACTTCCCTCAATGACAACTGCTGTACGTTCACTCATCTTGCCCTTTCTGAATCCCACATTTAATTAACACACACAAAATGCTGGTGGAACACCACAGGCCAGGCAGCATCTATAGGAAGAAGTACAGTGGACGTTTTGGGCATCTTGGCCTGTAATGTCGACTGTACTTCTTCCTATAGATGCTGCCTGGCCTGCTGCGTTCCACCAGCATTTTGTGTGTGTTGCTTGAATTTCAAGCGTCTGCAGATTTCCTCATGCCCACATTTAATTCTTTGGTCTTACTGAAGTTTGAGTATAAGATTGTTGCTGAGACATCACTCAACCAGCTGATCTATCTCCCTCCTGTAGGCCTTCTCATCACCAACTGAAATTCTGCCAACTACAGTTGTATCATCAGCAAATTCATAGATGGCATTTGAGCTGTGCCTAGCCACACAGTCATGGGTCTAGAGGGAGTAGAACCGTGGGCTGAGCACACATCCTTGAGGTGTGCTAGTATTGATTACCAGTGAGGTGAAGATGTTATTTTCAATCTGCACAGACTGGTCTATGGATCAAGAATCCCATTGCAGTGAGAGGTATCTTTTGGAGCTTTTTGGTCAGAATTGTAGGAATGATTATGTTGAACACTGAGCTGTAGTCAGTAAACTACAGCTTGATATAAGTATTAGTATTATCCAGAGACTGTGTGAAGAACCAATGAGAATGCATCTGCTGTAGACCTATTCTGGTGATAGGCAAAGTACAGTGAGTCTAGATCCTTGCTTGGGCAGGAAGCAAGATCCTAGCCATAACCAACTTCATCACCATGGATGTGAGTGCTACTGGACAATAGGTCACCCTGCCCACCCTTGTATTATTGTATTAGTTATATAATATTAGCAAATAACCAGTCCACTGAAATGTTCTTTTGAAGATAATAAATTCATAGAATTGTATAGGTCCAAATTTCTAGTCAACCAAGGACTTGGGTTCCAAAATAACCTTTCTTTATATGTACATTTCTATTTCAGAAGTGCAGTAAGCAGAGGCCAGCAACTGTCTGGCTGCTAAGACAAGTAAGAACCTGGTCAACCCAGCCAGAATAAAGTAAATCAGAAGTAAAATGTGCTTGTTTTGACAAAATGAAACATACAAGCTGAAATTTGCAAGTTATTCATCCAGTGCCATTTCTGACAGATGGAAAAGGGCAGGTGTTTGTGAGTTTACATTCATTGCAAAAGTGTTCCATACGATCGTAGCAAACAAAACCACTGTCAACAGATAAACCACATAAAACCCTTTGTTGTGGCAAAGATTCCTAAGTTGAATGGTCACTATGTAGTAATACCCATTGTAATTGCTATTTGTCAGACAAGACAATACAGATTTAGATGTATAACGGAAGACTTAATTGATCTTCAGCTAGGTAGGCTTTGAAATAACTGTAGGATGGGGAAAAAGGAGCTATGTGGTGTTCTTAAACAAGTATGTGGTAACTATATATCTGTACCTTGGCCAAAAGAACTAATTTCTGTGTAATCTTAGAACTGTGCATGTAACTATGCTTAGTTTATAATAATCATTAAGTTGTGTTTTGTAAGTCAGTCTAGAATTCTGTATCTCAGGGGCTTCCTTGCACATGCTTTAATCATCCATTGAACAAAGGAACCTCAATTAATTACTGCACTGACAAAATGCTTATTAGAACCTTCCATGAAAAGTTTTCTCTTTGGCATCCTGGGTAACTTTTAATGGTTATCACAGCTCTTCCCAAAATGCTGTTTCACTCTTTTGCTGGGCTTATTCTGTCTTGGCATACATACTCACAAGCACAGCTATTTTTGGATGTGGGACATAGCATGGCTCTAATTTTTATTTTCAGTTAGAAAACATTTTGGTTAGCAATTTTTTCCATCCCTTAAAGAATGGATGCTTACAATTTTAATCTTAGTGCACAAGAAAACATAGATTCTATTGTTGCATAGAGAAGATTTTAGCAGCCGACCTTGTTGATTATCTGCATTTAAATAATGCATGTACTACAGTACGTGCGCTTACAACACTGTGTATCAGACAGAGTGGTCAGCAGCACTGGGGCTCCATAGGGGACTGTCCTGTCTCCCTTTCTCTTCACCATCTACTCCTCGGACCTCAACTACTGCACAGAGTCTTGCCATCTTCAGAAGCTTTCTGATAACTCTGCCATAGTTGGATGCATCAGCAAGGGAGATGAGGCTGAGTACAGGGCTACGGTGGGAAACTTTGTCACATGGTGTGAGCAGAATCATCTGCAGCTTAATGTGAAAAAAACTAAAGAGCTGGTGGTAGACCTGAGCAGGGCTAAGGCACTGGTGACCCCTGTTTCCATCCAAGGGGTCAGTGTGGACATGGTGGAGGATTACAAATACTTGGGGATACGGATTGACAATAAACTGGACTGGTCAAAGAACACTGATGCTGTCTACAAGAAGGGTCAGATCCGTCTCTATTTCCTGAGGAGACTGAGGTCCTTTAACATCTGCTGGACGATGCTGACGATGTTCTATGAGTCTGTGGTGGCCAGTGCTATCATGTTTGCTGTTGTGTGCTGAGGCAGCAGGCTGAGGGTAGCAGACACCAACAGAATCAACAAACTCATTCATAAGGCCAGTGATGTCATGGGGGTGGAACTGGACTCTCTGATGGTGGTGTCTGAAAAGAGGATGCTGTCCAAGTTGCATGCCATCTTGGACAATGACTCCCAACCTCTCCATAATGTACTGGTTAGGCAGGAGTACATTCAGCCAGAGACTTATTCCACCGAGATGCAACACTGAGCGTCATAGGAAGTCATTCCTGCCTGTGGCCATCATACTTTACAACTCCTCCTTCGGAATGTCAGACACCCTGAGCCAATAGGCTGGACCTAGACCTAGACTAATTTCCACTTGGCATTATTAACTTAAAATTATTTAATTATTTATGGTTTTATATTGCTATATTTCTACACTATTCTTGGTTGTGCGACTGTAACGAAACCCAATTTCCCTCGGGATCAATAAAGTATGTCTGTCTGTCTGAAATGTGTACATACTAGAAAAGTTGCTGTTAATTTCATTGTAATAGTAGCTTTGTTCTAACTAGAACCATAAATAAATTATGATAATTTTGTAAAAGCAAATTTCTAGCATGCCAGTACCAAGTACTATTTTTGGGTCTGCATGTTGTTCCCTTATTCAAGAAAGGGAGTAGGGATAGCCCAGGAAATTATAAACCAGTGAGTCTTACTTAAATCTCTGCCAGTGATGCCTACACTGAGGAAGTTTAAAACTTCTCCTTTCAGTTAGACGTGACGAAGGGTCTCAGCCCAAAACATCAACAGTGCTTCTTCCACCAGCATTTTGTGTGTATTACTTCTTTGGTTGGTAAGTTGATGGAGAAGATCCTGAAAGGCAGGATGTATGAACATTTGGAAAGGTATAATATGATTAGGAATCGTCAGCATGGCTTTGTCAAGGGCAGGTCGTGCCTTACTAACCTGATTGAATTCTTTGAGGATGTGACTAAACACATTGATGATGGTAGAGCAGTAGATGCAGTGTATATGGATTTTAGCAAAGTATTTGATAAGGTACCCCATGTAAGGCTGATTGAGAAAGTAAGGAAGGATGGGATCCAAGGGGACGTTGCTTTTGTGGATCCAGAACTAGTTTGCCCACAGAAGGCAAAGAGTGTGGGTCATATTCTGCATGGAGGTCAATGACCAGTGGTGTGCCTGAGGGATCTCTGTTCTGGGACCCCTACTCTTTGTGATTTTTATAAATGACCTGGATGAGGAATGGGTTAGTAAATTTGTTGATGACGCAGAGGTTGGGGGTGTTGTGGATAGTGTGGAGGGCTGTCAGGTTACAGCAGGACATAGATAGGATGCAAAATTGGGCTGAGAAGTGGCAGATGGAATTCAACCCAGATAAGTGTGAAGTAGTTCATTTTGGTAGGTCAAACATGATGGCAGAATATAGCATTGATGGCGAGTCTCTTGGCAGTGTGGAGGATCAGAGGAATCTTGGGGTCCGAGTCCATTGGACACTGAAAGCTTCTACGAGGTTGACTCTGTGGTTAAGAAGGCAAATGGTCTCTAGAATTGATAAAATCCATCTCCAAAAATCTAAAAAAGAGGGTGGCATGGCTTTACCTAACTTTCATTTATATTATTGGGCAGCTAATATACATTGTGCTACCTTCTGGCCTTTCTTCCATGGCCAACCCGAGTGCCCTAACTGGGTGGCGATGGAACTAAGATCCACTAAAGAATTATCTATCTCTGCACTTCTTGGCTCTGCACTCCCTAGTAGTCTGCCCAGATCAATAGCTAATCCTCTTGTTAGACACACTTTGCATATTATGGGCTCAGATCAGGAAATGCTATGGTTTCCAGGGGTTTTCCGTTTCCAGCCCTATTGCTCATAATCACCTTTTTTTACCTACTACATACGATTCAGCATTCCAGGTTTGGTATAGGAAGGGCAGTAGACATTTTGAAGATCTTTTCATTGATAATCGCTTCGCTTCTTTTCAGCAGCTCTCTGTTAAGTTCAATCTGCCCAATGCTCATTTTTTCAGATATCTCCAAATCCGACACTTTATTGCTCCTTTAATTCCTAACTTTCCTGAAATGCCTGCGAAAAATGCTATGGACCTATTTCTTTCCATGAATCCATTAGGTAAAGGCTTAATATCAATCATCCGAGATAAACCAGCAGCCTTACGACGGGCCCCCATGGATAAAATCAGAATGGCCTAGGAGCAGGATTTAAATATCTCCTTATCTGAGGAGAGCTGGGATTCAGTTCTCAAATCAGTTAACTCAACCTCTCTTTGTGCTCGCCACTGCCTTTTACAGTTTAAGATTGTTCATAGAGCCCATTTGTCCAAATCTAAACTATCTCGATTCTACCTTAGCGTTAGTCCGCTCTGTGATAAATGCAAGAGGGGCGTGGCCTCTCTCATCCATATGTACTGGTTCTGTCCTAGCTTGGAGAAATTCTGGAAAGATGTCTTCACTACGTTATCGTGTATTCTGAATCAGCACCTAGAACCAAACCCCTTAATTGCTCTGTTCGGTTTTTGGGGCGAGACAGATTTATGTCTGGGTCCGACCAAATGCCGAATATTATCCTTTGCCTCTCTCCTGGCTAGACGCTTGATCCTCCTTAGATGGAGAGATGTTGCCCCGCCCACTCATGTTCAATGGCTTAACGACATCATGGCCTGTTTGGACCTCAAAAAAATTCATTATTCAGTTCTCAATTCGGATCTAAAGTTCCATAGGGTCTGGGGACCTTTTATTGAGTACTTTCATAACCTTGCTCTTGACTAGGGTTTTTTTTTCTTTTCGGTCCCTTGCTTTCAGCTCCTTTTTTTTCTGGTAGAAGGCATTATTATCCTCTGTTGCTAAGTGTATTCACAGTCTGGGAGTTTGATTGTCCTGACTTATACTCTCTATATTGTGTTGTGGTTGGTCTGGAGTTGCTGTTGTTTTTTCTTGTGTTGTGGGGCTTGGGGAGGTCACTAAGCTTACTTGTCTTTAATTCAGGTGTTTTTTTTTGCTAAATTCTCTTCCTTTGTAGTATATTGTTATTGTATGCTTAATTTTGCACTGTTTTAATGTTCCCCATTGGGATTTGGGGTTTTTAATTTGTAAAATGTTTTGAAAAACTAATAAAAAAAAAGAAGAGAAAAAAAAAAGAAGGCAAATGGTGCATTGGCCTTCATCAATCGTGGGATTGAGTTTAGGAGCCAAGAGGTAATGCTGCAGCTATATAGGACCCCAGTCAGACCCCACTTGGAATACTGTGCTCAGTTCTGGTCGCCTGACTACAGGAAGGATGAGGAAACCTTAGAAAGTGTGCAGAGGAGATTTACAAGGATGTTGCCTGGATTGGGGAGCATGCCTTATGAGAATAGGTTGAGTGAACCCGGCCTTTTCTCCTTGGAGTGACAGAGGATGAGAGGTGACTTGATAGAGGTGTACAAGATAATGAGAGGCATTGATCGTGTGGATAGTCAGAGGCTTTTTCCCAGGGCTGAAAGAGCATAGTTTTAAGGTGCTTGGAAGTAGGTACAGAGGCAATGTCAGGGGTAAGTTTTTTTACACAGAGAGTGGTGAGTGCATGGAATGGGCTGCTGGGTGGTGGTGGTGGAGGCAAAAACAATTGGGTCTTTTAAGAGACTTTTGGATAGGTACATTGAGCTTAGAAAAATAGAGGACTATGGGTAAGCCTAGGTAGTTCTAAGATAAGGACATGTTCAGCATAGCTTTGTGGACCAAAGGGCCTGTATTGTGCTATAGGTTTTCTATGTTTCTATTTCTTTCATTCCTAAGATATAATGCACCAGAGTAAGCAATGGTTCAATTATTTGGCAATGCAGTAAACAATTTTTTTAAAGATTTCTCTTCATATGGATGGATGCCAAAATCTGGAATTGTGACTTAGAAAATTTTTGAACCTCAGTTGTCCTATTTTGGCAATAACAGTTTTCTGTTAGATATTTTAAAAATGGAATATTTTAGTACATGACCATAATTTGCTGAGTAATTATGGTGATTTCTGTATTTAATAGCAGTGAATCAAATTTCAAATGTTAAGAGCATGTTTAAGACTCTCCTATTTACATAAACATCTCAACATCTACACCTTCAGCATCTTATGTACTTGAATAAGATCACCTCTCTTTCTTCTACACAAGAGTATAGACCCCATCAGTTTAAAAAATCTTGACAGGTCAATCCTCGGATGTCGTTTGGACCGTCTCCAATATTAATATATCCTATGAAACTGCACAGTACAATGGATGTGGACTGTACAACTGTAATATTTTCTTATCCCCAAACCCTTCAGAACCAAATGGTTAAAAAACAACAAAATTGTTTAAAACAAAGGGGTATAAAATGAAAACTGGACAAATATTTCTGCAACAGTAGATTACAAATATAAAATCAGAATACTCAGTATGTCAGGTCGCATCTGTGAAGAAAGAAAAATAAACGGAGTTTAATATTGCTCGCCTTTCATCCTGTTCGGAGCGGATGAGGGCGGCGAGGGGAGGCGGCGCGGCGCGGCCCGGCCCGCCCGGTGGAGGGGAGGCGCGTGCCGGCATTACCTCACCCTCTGCAGCGACACGTGACGCCGCGGGCGCGCCTCAGTGGCTGGCTGGCCGGCTGCCGCAGTGCCTCCATCTCTGCTCTATCCGGGGGCTGTTCGATACGGTGCGGTCAGCACTTCAGACTTTCGCCATGTCTGAAGGCAGCGGAGGCGGCGGCGGCGGCGGGGAGGATGGCAGCACCGGCCTCGAGGTGACCGTGCAGAATGTGGCGGATGTGTCGCTTCTGCAGAAGCACGTCCGAAAGCTGGTGCCGCTGCTGCTGGAAGATGGCGGCGACGCGCCGGCAGCCCTGGAAACGGCCTTTGAGGAGAAGAGCGCGGTGGAGCAGATGAAAAAATTCCTCTCCGATCCCCAGATGCACACAGTGTTGGTCGAGCGAACGACCCTGAAAGGTTTGTGCGCTCCTGTTGTCTACTCGGGGGTAACGTGAACCAGAAGCGCTGTATACCCGACCTGCTGGCCGGCAGCACCCGGCAGAGAGCTGGGTGAGGGCGGCGGCCCGGGCAGAAGTTGGCACGTAGAATGTAAATCAGTCTTCTCACAAAAGTTATGCGAAGGTTCCGATGGGAAATTAATCTTAACATCAATTTTCCAAGCTAATGGGCAGTTTGGGTTGGTCAGAGTTGGTTGCTGCTGACGGCTCTTGGGCTTTGCACTATTTCCTTTGGGAAACGTCCGCCTTTTGCTAATTTCCTACAGTTTAAATTACTCTTTATTTCTTATTTGTGCAATGCGTATGATTTCCCTTCATCACTTCAACATAATTTAAAATCTGATTATAGGACTGGTAGCTTACATTTCTGAATACTTCTAGTATTTTAATTTTCCTAGATTCCCACAAGGATGCTTTCCTTTGTGGGCGACGCCCTGTTGTGGAGAAGAAATGTAATTTGTCTCCTATTGGTATTTCATCGTCAGCTGACTCAGTTATATGGACAAAGCAGTTTCATGTTCTGTAAAATCGTTCAGTGTACACCTATTTCGCATTTTTCTAATAAGGCTTATCAGTGTTTCTTTTATATTGATTACAAATTGCCAGATTTTTACAGAGGAAGCAGAAACGTTTTTTAATCCTTTTACAGATAAATATTAAAGATTAGCTTTACTTGTCACAATTACATCTAAACATATAGTGAAATGCATTGTCTGTATCAACGACCAACACAGTCCCTCAAGTGTCACCATGCTCACAGTTTTACTGATCCCAACCCATAAGTCTTTAGAACGTGGATGGAAACCAAAGCACCGGAAGGAAACCCAAATCGAGACCTTAAAGACATTGGCGGAAATTGATCCCCCGTCACGATCGCTGGCACTGTAAACCATTACGCTAACAGCTAAGCTACCATGCCGCATCAGAGTGAGATTAACTGCTTGCCTTGATAAGAGAAGTGACTTTACTGTGATAGGTCCGAGAGGGGCTGAGGAGGTTGGAGTGGGAGGGTGGTTGGCAGTAGCGGGGAGTTGAGAATGTGAAAAGAATAAAGTGGGATCAGTGAAAGAAAAGCTGATGTATGGCATTGACTGATCAAAATGCCTGTCCCTTTGGATAACTGGCACTAAAGAACAACTGCACATCTTTTGTCTTCAATAGAATATTTCTTACATATAATACGGCACGATTAAAGTGTAAAGAATTTGAGTTATTGAATATTTTGCATATATCTTGTTAGGTACTACAAACACTACATAGGGTTATCACCCCTCACTCCTCAACCAACACTTATAGCAATATTCTTTCATTTTAATATTTTTCTTACATTCACTCTCATCTTACCCTATAATTGACATAAGATGCCCTCTTCTCAGTATTACAGTTGGGAAGAAGGTACAAAAGCCTGGAGACACACACTCAGCATTTCAGAAACAGCTACAATTGGTTATTAGGGGAAAGAAATAAATATACATATTAAAGTTATTACGAATTCCATGGAGCATGTGGAGATCTTCCAACAACCAGGCATTCTTTCTTTCTTTCTTTCTTTCTTTTTTTTCTATAGGGCAGTTAGGGGGGAGGGGTTAAGGGGAGGGGGTATGGGTTATATACATTGTTTTTTCATACTTTGTAACCATTTAAAAATGCAATAAAAAAAAGTTTAAAAAAAGAAACAGCTTCTTCCCCTCTGCCATTTGATTTCTAAACAGACACTGAATCCATGAGCACTACCTCACTCTTTATTTTGCTTTTATTCACTATTTATTTTAACTAATGGACATATGCTTACTGTAATTCAGTTTCTTACCCCTCCGTTATCATGGATTTCATTGTACAGCTGCCATAAAGTTAAATTTCGTGACATATGCTGGTGATAATAAAGATGATTCTGATTCTCAATATCTAATCCATTAACAGTATGTGATTTTGTGATTAAATTATTGGGTACCTTTTTCATCCAAATTAATTTTAAAAATCCCTTACGATAAAAATCCAAGCTTAGGGATGTCATGTACTGTGTGTCATCTGCAGTTTCACAATTTGCAAGGTAGTCATGTTTTCTTGTCAGTTACTTATATATTCACTCAGAATCCTCGAACGTTAATTCTTGAGCTGTTATTTTAGTTTCCTCTTTCCCACTCTGTAATTGAAGAGATTGGAACATTGTCATTGTAGATATTTCTCTGGCACCAAGAAACCAGCATTTTTGTCTCTCCATTCTTTGTTGGGGGTCTATGCTACATGGAGTTATATACCATCTTCCTATATTAGATTGTTAACCTGTGCATGTCATCAGTTTCTGCTTTTATCTAATAGAGGATGTTGGAGATGAAGGGGAAGAGGAGAAGGAGCATATAGCTTACAGCATTAACACCGATATTCATTATGGACTCAAGTCTAACAGGTATTGAATTTATTGATTTATTTATCTTGTTTGACAGAATTAGTTAATTTCCTTGACCTTCCAAGTAGTAAGTTAATGTATTAAAGTGCAGGTTTCCCCTGCTAACCGAAGATAGAGTGTTCCTATGAAACCATTCGTAAGCTGAAATTTCATAAAGCTAAGAAGCAATTACTATTAATTTATATGGGAAAATTTTTTTGAGCATTCCCGGACCCAAAAAATAGCCTACCAAATCAAACCAAATAACATATAAAACCTAAAATAACACTAACATATAGTAAAAGCAGGAATGATATGATATACAGCCTATATAAAGTAGAAATATTGTATTATGGTGTAGTTTCACATCAGATCGAGAAGACAGCAAGCCAAAATCGATTTGGAGGGGGAAAAAACGGCACGTACACACCTACGCACGTTCTCGTATACGTACGTACATGAGTACGCATATACACGCATGCGCACACAACTGCCCGCACAAGGCTTCACGGTCATGGTAGTCTTTCTTGGGGTAAACACACGTATAAAGCGGCCATCTTTTTTTCGTAAAAGTGACAATTCTCTTAGGTTAGCGAAAACAGGTGCTAATGTAGGTCTTTCGTAACAGCGAGCTGTCATAAAGCGAATGTTTGAAAAACGGGAGCCACCTGTAATCTAATCATTCAGTCGTGTCAAATTTACTAAATTCTAGCATTTGACTGAAGACAATTTACTGCTCTGAATTGTAAAGCTTGGTGGTATCTCCAGTGCTTTTATAAAGAAAAACTATTTCATTACATAGTGCTTTGAGATCAATACATACTGATTCTTGCAATGTGATTTCATTTGTTTTGAGAAAACAACCAAGTGTTTATTTCTGTTAACCATGGATATGGGTGTTTCTGTGTAATCTAGGTATTTAAAATTCATTTCCCAAATGTTTTTCTTTCTAGTTTGGCTTTCATTAAACGCACTCCAGTTATAGATGCAGATAAACCAATTTCATCTCAACTGCGTGTTATAACACTAAGTGAAGATTCTCCATACGAAACATTACATTCAATTATCAGCAATGCAGTGGCTCCATTTTTCAAATCATATATTAGAGAATCTGGTAAAGCTGACAGGTAAAGTGTTATTTCATTTATACTTTTGTGAAGATTAACAAATGTACCTATAAATTGTTTTTTTTAAATTTCAGTGATTTGATAACTTGCTGGTTAATTTTCAGCGTAGAGCAACTGCCACTTGTAAAGGCTTTGCATATTGGCTGAGGACCAGTTGAGTTAGGAAAACAAAGTATGTTTTTGGAATACAAAGTGTTGGTGCTGGAAGTCAGGAGGAAAATAAATGTTGAATGCATTCAGTAGTTCAAGCAGCAGCTTCAGTGAGGAGGAAAAAAAGATAGCTGACATTTCATCAGAACTAGGAGAGTGAGGAAACAAGCTTACAAGTTTCAGGGAAATTGAAAAGGATGGGGAATGTCCAGGAAGAGTGCAAATCATTGTTGACAAGCTAAAATTTACTTTAAAAACTGCAGTTGAACTTTTGAGAAGGGGTTTGACCACACCCGAAAAGAGGAGAAAGAACTTTAACTGATGTGATGCTGGATTTGGTGCTAGATCCCCTGCTGTTTGTCATATATTAATGATTTGGGTAAGCATAGAGTTGGTATGACTAATAGATTTACAGATGACATCAAAATTGGCTGTTTATTAGAGAGTGAAAAAGATTATCTAAGGTTACAACAAGATTGATTGACTGGGAAAGTGAGCAAATCAATGGCAGACAAAATTTAACATGGACAAGTGACGCATTTTGAGATGTTAAATTAGGGTAGGACATGTTTAGTCACTCAGAAGTGTATGGCAGAGCCCTAAAGAGTGTAGTTGAATAGAGATACAGAGGTGCAATTATCTAGCTCCCTGAAAATGACAACACAAGTATATAGGGTGGTAAAGGTGCATATGGAATGCTTGCTTTCGTCGGTTCGGTTATTGAGTGTAAGAATTGGGAAATGGTGTTGCTGCTAATATACTTAGTTCAGGCTGCAGATGGAGTGCTGCATGCAGTTCTGATCATCCCTTCGTAAGAAGGATGCAAAGAGTTTCATCTGGAATAGAGAATATTAGCTATACAAAGAAGTTGAACAAACTTCAGTAGTTTTCTCTGGAGTGTTGAAAGCTGAGGGGAGACCTGATGGTTTTAAAATGAAGTGGGGGCATAGGTGAGGTAGATAGAGTATTTTTCCCAGGGCAGAAGCGTCAAATTCTAGAGGGCATAGCTTTAAGATGAGTGGGGAAAATTTGAAGGAGGTGTATAGGTATGTATTTTTCCCACACAGAGGGTGACAAATGCCTAGAGCCTGCCACTGGTGGGGTGGTGGAAGCACATAGTGGTGGTGTATTTTTAAGAGGATCTTAGAAAGATACAGTAATATACAGGGATATGAACTATTTGTAAGCAGATAGATTGAGTTGAATTTGGCATTACGGTTGGCGAAAACATCATGGGCCAAAGGGCCTGTACTCATGCCATACTCTTCTGAGATGTAGAGCTCCAATTACTATTGTTCTAAATCAGTAGTTGGTTTTTACGTCATAAATCAGCGATATGAAGCCATGAATCAGCAGAGGCCAGTTAGTTATGATTTTGGTGTTCATAGCCTTGATTCTTAAGTAAAATTTTGTGGCATCCTCAGTAGATAAACAAAACAGTAAAGTCTCAAAATGAAGGCTATAGATGTATATATAAACAAAATTGTGGGGGCGTTGCCTTGCTGCTGCTTGTGCGTGGGTGGGGGGGAAGGGGGAAGTGTTGCTGATTTTTTCCCCCTCTGTTTTATTAGGGATGGTGATAAAATGGCACCGTCTGTTGAGAAAAAGATTGCTGAGCTGGAAATGGGTCTCCTACATTTGCAACAGAACATTGAGATCCCAGAGATCAGTCTCCCAATCCATCCAGTCATAACTAATTTAGCCAAACAGTGCTATGAACGTGGAGAGAAACCAAAAGTCACTGACTTTGGTGACAAAGTAGAGGATCCAACCTTCCTCAACCAGTTACAGTCTGGTGTGAACCGTTGGATTAGAGAGATTCAGAAGGTAAGGGCGTTACTCATGTTCAGAGTTTTGCAAATCAAGACTACCTTTGTGTTTTATGTTATAATTCAGGAATCTTTAATTTTATTTCCTTTTCATTTGTCTCAATTTTCTTTTCCTTTGAACCTGTTTATTATTTCTCCCACTAACAATTTGTATTTTATGTTCTTTGATAAAGCATGCAGTTAGTTATCACAGTATGTTTTAATAGAGAAAAGGTTTCAAAGGTGTATAAACAAATACTTACCTGAAATACAGATTGAGTGAATTAGATAGGTTTCAACAGGGACATTTAATTCAGAGAAATGTATACATCCTGAAATTCTTTTTCTTCACAAGCATATATGAAAACAGAGGAGTGCCCCAAAGAATGAATGACAGTTAAATGTTAGAACCCCAAAGGACCCACCTTCCCCCCACCCACGGTCAGGCAGCAGCAAGGCAACGCCCCCACCATCAACAAAAAAGCATTGGTGCCCCCACCCCACCAACACTCAAGCGTGCAGCAAAGTATCAGTAAAGAAACAGACTGCAGTACTTGTTCACCCAGTATTTAACATACCACAGGCACTCTCCCTCTCCCTAATAAGGAGAAAAAGAGGTGTCCCCACTTCATAGCGAGAGGGGAGACATAACAAAACGACTCGCTGATTTATGCTGTTAAAAGTCTGCTGTGTCGCTTTTACCGAGCTTTGTGCCTCTGGGCACACAGCCAACAGCAAGGCTGCTGCTTCCGATCTTTTTTGTTTTCTCACAACCCATCAGTTGCCGGTGGTGGCACCAGTCTTGAATCAGCCCGCCTCCAGAGCCACAAAAATCCGGCACCCTGAAGGCACACTAGCCTTCCAGGCCACATCCTTAGCATATCAAAAAGTGGCTGGTTGTGAGCCCCTGAGAACGGGTCCCATTCCCACAAAGAACCAAACTCGGAGTGTAACTCCAGCTCAGGGTCTTCAAAAGTACCTTGAAAAGGGAAAAAGAGAAAGATATCAAAGGTAGAAGTAAAGCTGTTTCTAAAGATGTAAGCAAAGGAGTTGCTGTTTCGTGCCATCATTCAGCTCTGCCTCTTCCTCTGCAGATATAATTTTGCTTTGACAACCACAAGACTTTTTCAGATCTTCTAGAGTTAGTCCTTGTGTAATGATTTGTTCCACCAAATTCTGACTCTGACCCATGCCATGAATCTGGCTGTCCTGGTTGGAAATTTTGAAAGATGTTTTTGGCCTTGATTCTGATTCAGAATTTATTAATTCAAACAGAACTGTTGAGGATCCTGGGCTTGAAATGTGGGGGAGAAGAGAGGGTTGTTGATGGGAGCAAGGAATGCAAGGCATCCAACCATTTTCAATTGGTATTCTGGTCAATGTATATAGTAAAAATGTATGTTGCATGTAAGGTTCATGTGCTAACCTACATTGTGTTTTATTCAATAGTTTAATGGCATCTGCCATAGATGATAATTTGTATCAGATGTTGGAAAAGTTGGGAGGAAGGGGTCAATCGTAGTCAGATACTTATGTGGGAAAATTTATTTCCTTGTTTGTTGCTAATGTTTATGACATTTTTAATGAATGCTTTCAAAAAGTTTGCTGTTTACAGTGTAAACTTGGAGGGGGGTTAAAATTCAAACTCATAATCATGACTGAGCCATTATATTCCAATGTGCGCTGTAGCATGGGTAGTATTAGTTAAAAAGTAGATCGGCAGTATTCACTCAATTTCTACTTTTGTTTATAGAGTTGATCTTCAAAGGATAATTCTTTAATTAGCTATATCTTCAGGTAAAAAGAAATTAAACAGGAGACTCAGCACAACATTATTACTCATTTCTATGCACATTTGACTTTCTTTTTACCCGAAGGTACAGCTAGTTAAAGATTTATCCTTAAAGCAAATAAAGAATTCACTAACAAAAATACAAGTGCAAATAATTTATTGCAATTGAAGTTATGAATTTCCAATTCACTCAGAACTATAATTAAGTAGTTTGCAATATTGTTACAGTTACAGTAATAGTAATGTTACAGTTTTAAGGCTGGGCAGCAGACTACACAGTTGACCCTGAGAACGGAACCTAAATGTGGCAGATAGATGGTAGTTCTCTGCTTCCCCCCCCCATTCAAAACCAATGCATGTAATACTTTGGGGCTTGTAAGCCCTTATACTCATTAAATCAGTTTACCTCTCAGTTGTCCTATTAAATAGTCAATCACATAGGCTTTTTGGCCCAATTCATTCATGCCAGTCAATGTGACTTGATCTAGTTCTGTTTGCCTGCATGTAGTGCATATCTCTCTAAATAAGGGATTCCCAATTATTTTTATGCCATGGACCAATACCATTAAGCAAGGGGTCTATGGGAGCCCCTGCTCTAGATCTTTTCTGTCCATGTATTTGTTTTTTTTAACGTTGTAATTTTACTCATCTAAAGTACTTCTGCCACCTTGTTCCATATTCTCACCACTCTATGAGGGGAAATGTTGTCCCTCAATAGTCCTTCAAATATTTCCTTCTCATCTTAAAATTATCCTTTCTAGTTTTAGACTGTCCTTTAGGAAAAATACTAACTATCTACTTTATTTATGACCTGATTTTTATGCATTTTATGTTAATACTAGTCAGTTTATTGTAGGAAAAGATAAACATGATTTTGTTAAATTGTTGCAAGTTTATATTTACACCCATTCTCCTATTATTCTGTCAAAATTTTATTTGTAGGTAACTAAGCTTGACCGTGATCCTGCCTCAGGAACTGCTCTACAAGAAATCAGCTTCTGGTTGAATCTAGAAAGAGCCCTGTATCGCATTCAAGAAAAACGGGAAAGTGGAGAGGTGCTTCTTACTTTGGAAATACTCAAACATGGCAAACGTTTTCATGCCACTGTGAGCTTTGACACTGATACTGGTATGTATGAACAATATTTAAAAAGCACCTTTTGGATGACAGTACAATCACCAGGAATCTTTGTATAATATCTTCCCTGCCTTTATTAGTAGTAAATCATTATTTGTTGAATATTTTCATAACTTTCACATTGTCTCCATACAATTCTCTACCTGACCATAGCAATTTTTAGAAAACAACAGAAACAAGTGTTTCAGGTTGCTTTTAATCATTAAATGTCCTTGATATAATAAAAATGCATTTAAGTAGAAATTTAATTGCTTCTGCACAGATTTGTAATTTGCTGCCACAGTCAAAGGAGAGGTGGCAGTTTCCAATTCATCCCAACCGAAGTTGATGAGCGACACTCTATGATCAAGGCTGACTGTCATGATACGGAGCCTTGCACCTTGATGCTGGATGCACCACTTGTTATAACATCAATCCCACAAGAACATTGCCTCAGTGGTTCACTTAATAACAAAGTCACATGGCTCTGAGATCACCTTAACCATTTCATTGTTGCTGAAGCAATCCAGTAGTGGATTGAACTTGACTAGATTCCCAACATGTAAATGAAACAGTGGTGAAGCCAGGGTTTACGCCATGTTCCCAGCACAGCAATACTGTCAGTAATGCATCTCCATAGCATTTGCTCATTCGCTGGAATTCATCTTGATGACCACTGAATGAAGTACTAATGTATCATTTTATTGAATCTGACTTTTAATGTATTAATTTTTTTTCTAAAATAATAGGACTTAAGCAAGCATTGGAAACTGTAAATGACTATAATCCCCTGATGAAGGATTTTCCATTGAATGATTTGTTGTCTGCAACTGAACTGGATAAAATCAGACAAGCTCTTGTTGCAATCTTCACACACCTACGAAAAATCAGAAACACAAAATATCCAATTCAACGAGCATTGAGATTAGTGGAAGCAATTTCAAGAGATCTGAGTTCCCAGTTGCTTAAAGTCTTGGGAACGCGAAAACTGATGCACGTTGCTTATGAAGAATTTGAGAAGGTAGCTTGGAATTGAGGTTTTGATTTTTTTATTTGTTTCATACACGTTGAAGTTTTTAAAACTTGTGCATGCAATCTCAGCTAGAGTTTGGAAACCGAGTCTTGAGTTTATTCAGAGCATTTTGTTTTTCAGGTGATGGTGGCATGCTTTGAAGTATTCCAGACTTGGGATGATGAGTATGAGAAACTTCAGGTTTTGCTTAGAGATATAGTAAAACGAAAACGTGAAGAGAATCTTAAGATGGTATGGCGTATCAATCCTGCTCATCGCAGACTGCAGGCTCGTCTTGACCAAATGAGAAAGTTCAGACGACAGCATGAACAACTGCGGGCAGTTATTGTCAGGGTTCTTCGACCCCAGGTAATTTATTAACAAAGTGTTATACTGGTGGCTGCAGTTTATTTGGTGTTTAAAATCTGGGTTATCATCCCACAATTGTAAGAAAATTGATGAGAGTTTACCAGAAGTGAATAACTGGAAATGTTGAGACTTCATAACCCTATCATCTGATCTGTTTAAAGGTGCTGTAACTGGCAGTGCTTCCTGTAGTTAAGGGTCAGAATGTTGGCGGATGGGTGATATATGTCATTGATCAATGAACCATTCATCTTCTGAGTATCCAGTTGTTAAAAAGACTAATCTCAGTGATCTCTCTTCATACTGCTAAAGGCTCAACCTCTTGGCTTTTGTTTTGGTGAGCAGCGCCCCCTATCAATGATCAAAGATCTGCCAAGGTTCTTTGACGTACTTGGATGTATGGTGCTGAGTAATACAGGAAGCTACCTCCAAGGATATGGATTTTAGAAATTGTTTTAAATACTAAACTGAAATTTTAAAAATCTCAAAAATACTAAAAGAAATTTAGAGAGGTCTGGGCAAAAGGAATTGTACAGTCAATGATGTTCTGCACTTACCATTGAAACTTTGTTTTTGTAAAAAAAAATTAAATAGATTCAATCAAAAACCATTGAGTATGTAATCAATTTGACAAATTTAATTATAGACAATATACAGTCCTGAAATGTGTGGGGGATGGTCAGGGAGTGCACTAGAGTTAAGACTGCAGCTTAAGTTCAGAATTTAGAGAGAGGAGCTGTGAATCCCAATCCATTCCAGGAAAAAGCAGTCATACATCACTACTAAAGATATCATGGGTAGCTACAGTGCCAAGTAGAATATAGAAAGTCCCTCCTGAATATTATTATGATGTTTAGTCAATTCTCTGTAGATGTCATTCATAGCTTACTGTCAATAATACAGGCAAGGAATGATCATGTGAACACTCTCAAATGCACAAACCAGCGTAATAAGCTCACCAAACTCCTCTGCAGCGTTGACTTGCTGAACTCAGTTGGGAGTTCAGCAGCATTTCTGACCATTGTAAGTTGCAGCCACAATGATGCATGGGTGTTTTGGGTGATCCAGCCTATTCATCCAAGTTTTAAGATAATCTATAAATAACTTTTTATGTATTTATTTATGTTGGCTAGTCTGAATTTATTAGTTTAACTCTCTGCAGGGTATAGCCATTATGTTATTTTGTCTGTGGAAATCTAAGTAAATTTGAGAGGAGGACTGAAAGTGCTGGGGGGGGAGGGGGGAGGCCGGACAGAATTTTACCATTAGAGAAACATTGCAACTAGAATTTAGAATTTGGCAACCAGTTTTCTTGTTCAGTTCTACTAACCTGAAAAGTGAAGCTAGATCAGAATAATTCTTCCCTTGGCCCGAAACATTGACTCCATGTTCTTTTTCATAAATGCTGCCTGACCTCCTAAGTTCCTCCAGTATTTTTATGTGTGTTTAACTCTTCCCTTTGCTTCTCGGTGTCACTAGTTTTGAAATCTAGATTTATTTTAGGTTTCCACCCATGTAATGAGCCAATTAAACTAGCAGACTGTGTTAATAACGACAGATGAAATGTCTGGCCTAGTTGACTTTTGAATCATATTTGTCTATCAATTTGAATGCTGTTTAAAGTTTAAAAATCCCTTTCGGTGGGTAGCAAATTCTTTCAGCATTTTTTGATACAAACTGTATTTAATTTTCATACTTATCATTTCATAAGTCCATAATTACAATTGGTTCTTTTTTCCTCTTTCAAATTGTATAGGTGACTGCAGTTGCACAACAATCCCAAGGGGAAGGGCCTGAACCACAGGACATGAAGGTAGCAGAAGTTTTATTTGATGCAGCTGATGCAAATGCTATTGAAGAAGTAAATCTTGCTTATGAAAATGTCAAGGAGGTTGATGGACTGGATGTTTCCAAAGAAGGAACTGAAGCTTGGGAAGCAGCCCTCAAGCGCTATGATGAGCGAATTGACAGAGTTGAAACACGCATTACAGCTCGACTCCGAGATCAGCTTGGCACTGCGAAAAATGCCAATGAAATGTTCAGAATATTTTCCCGATTTAACGCCCTCTTTGTTCGTCCTCACATTCGAGGTGCTATTCGTGAATATCAAACACAACTAATCCAGCGTGTGAAGGATGATATTGAAGCCTTGCATGACAAATTCAAAGTGCAGTACCCCCAAAGCCAAGCTTGTAAGATGAGTCATGTCCGTGACTTGCCTCCTGTTTCTGGGTCTATTATCTGGGCAAAGCAGATTGATAGACAGCTCACTGCCTACATGAAACGTGTAGAAGATGTTCTTGGGAAAGGTTGGGAGAATCATGTGGAAGGGCAGAAACTAAAACAAGATGGTGATAGTTTTCGTATGAAGCTCAACACACAAGAGATTTTTGATGACTGGGCAAGAAAGGTCCAACAGCGTAACCTCGGTGTGTCTGGTCGTATCTTCACTATAGAAAACACTCGCACTCGTGGTCGCAGTGGGAATGTTCTAAAGTTGAAAGTAAATTTCCTGCCTGAGATTATTACGCTCTCCAAAGAAGTGCGCAATCTTAAGTGGCTTGGGTTCCGTGTTCCACTTGCAATTGTAAACAAAGCTCACCAAGCAAACCAGCTCTATCCATTTGCAATTTCACTCATTGAAAGTGTTCGTACCTATGAAAGAACATGCGAGAAGGTAGAAGAGAGAATTTCAATATCACTATTGGTTGCTGGACTGAAAAGAGAAGTTCAAGGTTTGATAGCTGAAGGAATTGCATTAGTGTGGGAATCCTATAAACTGGATCCTTATGTGCAGCGCTTGGCAGAGAGTGTTTTCAGCTTCCAGGAAAAGGTTAGTTCATTTTATTTATCGTTCCTCTGTTTTTCATGACTAATTGAGTTGCTGATTGGGCACAGTGATTAGGTTGAGCAGGTTGGGATTTGTTTTCATTGAAAAAGAGATCATCTTACAGAGGTGCATAAAATTATGAAGGGCATAGATAGGGTGAATGTACATGATCTTTTTCTTGTGGTTGGGAAATCAAGAACTAGAGGGCATTGGATATGGACGTGAAAGATTGATGGATATAGGTCAGAGATGGATATGGACTCCGTATACATGGATTGGAAAGGATTGGAGTGATATAGGCCAAAAGCAGACAAATGAGACTGGCTTAGATAGCAATCTTAATTAGCATGGACTATTTAGGTTACTTCTATGATGTATGATTGTAATAATCTTAAAAAAAGAGATCTTAAAATGGAGGAGACTCCAGCAAGGTAATGCATGCCTAGAGTTTCAACAGTGGGTGAATGCAGAAGATATCTGCAGTCCTAAACTGCTCATCCACTTGAATCACCAAGCTCCATCTACGTGAGAATAATGCTTCGATGTAGAACTCTGCCGCCATCTCAATACCCACTGAGTGAGGTACTAATTAAAAGGAGGTGATCTAGTTAGTTGTGAATATTAAGTACATCAAATCTTGCGGTCTTAGTATTTTCATGTAATGTTTGTCACAAATCTTTCAGGTGGATGATCTCTTGATTATTGAAGAGAAGATAGACCTTGAAGTTCGTTCATTAGAAACTTGCGCCTATGATCACAAAGTATTTTCTGAAATCTTGAACCGTATTCAGAAAGCAGTTGATGATTTGAACCTCCATTCATATTCCAATTTACCCATCTGGGTCAATAAACTGGATATTGAGGTAGGAATTGCCAGAATAACAAGGTGCTGCTAGAATTTTGGTTTTGATTGAGAATTTACTAGTTTGCTTGTTCTTGTAGATTGAAAGGATCTTGGGAGTTCGATTGCAGGCTGGTTTGAAAGCATGGACTATGGTTTTGTTTGGAAATGCTGATGACAAGGCTGATGTTGATATGGATACTGATGCTCCACAAACAAGCCATAAACCAGGAGGCGAGCCAAAGATCAGGGTAAGACTTTTCTATCTTATAGGTAATGCATTGAATTTAAGCTCATTTATGAGATTTAAAATAGTGTTGATTCCTATGACATGTAGATTAAATTCTCAACAGGATTAATTTTTACCAAAGAAATAGTTTGGTAATAGTTACCAAAGAAAAGAGATATAGAATGTATTAGGAACAAGTCTGGATATTATAAGAATTGCTTATTACTGGAATTTCTGTCATATAGTGGTTAATATTCTGCATTGTGTGTGTCTTATGGTCTTTTGTCAGAAAGGGGGAAAGAAATGTATGTATGACAACAGATTAGCAAGTAGTTTTCAAAAGATGTGGGCATTCATACAGGTGCATAAATTCATGTAAAGTTTAATGTAGATCAAAGCTAGCACTTAGTGGATATTTCTAATTATTCTTGAGTTAAGCAACTAAGGTTTTCAACCAGTAGTCTCTTAAGTCTCAGCTCAAGTGCCAACAGAGTGACAAATTTAGAATCAGAATCAGGTTTATCATCACCAGCATGTGTCATGAAATTTGTTGCCTTAGCAGCAGCAGTTCAATGCAATACGTAATACAGAAGAAAAACAAATAAATTGTTGTGTGTGTGTGTGTGTGTGTGTGTGTGTATATATATATATAGAATAGATTAAAAATCATGCAAAAGAAGCTTCTGCAATAACAATATATAAACAGCGCAAGGAGAGGACAAATTAGTGGGGTATTGTTCATGGACTATTCAGAAATCTGGTGGTGGAGGAGAAGGAACTGTTCCTAAAATGTTGAGTGTGTGACTTCCAGTTCCTGTCCCTGCCCCTGATAGTAATGAGAAGACATATCCTGGCTATCGAGGATCCATAATGATGGATGCTGCCACCTTGAGGCATCGCTTTTGAAGTGGCTAGGGCCTATAATGGAGCTGGCTAAGTTTTCAACCCTCTACAGCTTTTTTGGATTCTGTCTGTTGAAAAGTCCATACTAGACGGTGATGCATCTAGTCAGAATCCTCTCCAGAGTACATCTCAAAGACTAGTAGATTCTATGGTTGAGTCATTGTTTTATATGGAATTAGCCACTCCCATCAGTTGATTGGAAGAATGATCTGAACAGTCTTTATGTTGCGTTCAGGATGACTTTCCAATTCAAACATTATCTAATCTGGATGTAAAGGACACAATTGACATTTTATACACAAATGATCTGTACATTTAGATACGGAACCCACTATTTGATGGAATTGTTAACTGCTTGCCATCAAATTGTGCCAATGTATTATAATGGAATAGGATATGTGATTACTGACTAAGAATGTTATTTTTTTTCTGTGCATCTAAAAATATTTTTCTCCTGCCTGTAGAACATAGTCCATGAACTTCATATTACAAATCAAGTAATTTATTTACATCCACCAATTGAAGATTGCCGATACAAACTCTACCAAGAGCTGTTTAGCTGGAAGATGATTATCCTAACACTTCCAAGGATACAGAGCCAGCGATACCAGGTAAGGAAGGACAATAATAGCAATAGTGTGTTTCCAATCTCAATGGTTTGGTTCTTTATGTAAGGAACTAACCAGATATTAGATTCCTTATTTATATGATTTATGTTGTTGCCAAATTACAAAATGATTGAGGAGTATGTTTTGTCAAAATTTAATGACATAATGTTCTCTTTGTGTATAAAAGTGCAGAGTTTTATAGGCAACAGGCCATTTTCACGTAAGTATTGAAGTATTTTAGGAATTAGTCTCACATCATAGGACAAAAATTATTAAAAAGCTCATATATTTTTCCTACAGAACCAGAACTTAAAAGGAGTTATATTTTAATTAGATTGTATAATTACAGTAACTGTTATGGAGACTTGGTTTTAAGGTGATGAAAGCTGGGAGCATGGTATTCAGGGGTATTTGGCTAGAGGACATGCTGGAAAGGAAAGTATGGAGTCAACCAGAGAAAGGTTATTTTAATCTAGTAACGTGCAGCACAACTGGTTTGATCCCTTGATAGATGTTAGCAGTCAGCTTGAGAATGAAAAATTTTGGGTCTGAAACAACTGTTTTTTTAAAAAAAAGGATCTTAATAGTAATAATAGTGAGGGGTAATACGGAGGATTAAAGGTATGGTTGTCCAGGGAGGAGTGCATATTGTCAGGTTGGGTCTGTACTTAGATTTTAATAGGATAAGAAGTGATATTGTTGAAACATTGGGGTGGGAGCTGGATGCAGTAAAAGCTGAAAGGATGTTTAGGACTTGAATGTGTACTCATGAGGAGGTATTCTTTTAATGCTGAAATGAAGAATTTCTTAAAGGGTTGTGAAGTTTTCACAACTTTGGCTCCAAAGATTCATTATATGTGAATGGAAATGAAAAGTTAAATCATTTGAGATATTATTGAATGGCAGAATAGGCCAAACGGCTATTCCATTCTTTTTTCTTATGGTCTTTAAATATTAAAGTTTATTTAAATGCTATAATATTGTGGCCATTACAGAGACTTGAATGGCTACTTCAAATGCCAGGCTTTAGATGTTTCGGAAAGGACAGGGAGGGAGGCAAAAGAGGTGGGGGAATGGCACTGTTGATCAGGGATAGTGTCATGGCTGCAGAAAAGGAGGAAGTCATGGAGGGGTTGTCTACGGAGTCTCTGTGGGTGGAAATTAAGAATAGGAAGAGGTCAATAAATCTATTGGGTGTTTTTTATAGACCATCCGATAGTAACAGGGATATTAAGCAACAGATAGGGAGACAGATTCTGCAAAGGTGTAATAACAACAGGGTTGTTGTGGGAGATTTTAATTTCCCAGATATTGATTGACATCTCCCTAGAGTGAGGGGTTTAGATGGGGTAGAGTTTGTTAGGTGTGTTCAGGAAGGTTTCTTGACATAAGATGTAGATAAGCCTACAAGAGGAGAGGCTGTACTTGATCTGGTATTGGGATATGAACCTGGTCAGGTGTCAGGTCTGTCAGTGGGAGAGCATTTTGGAGATAGTGATCCCATTTCTATCTCCTTTACCATAGCATTGGAAGCATTTAATTGGAGTAAGGGGAAATATGAGGCTATCAGGCAGGAACTTGGAAGCATAAAATTGGAAACAGATGTTCTCAGGGAAATGTGCGGAAGAAATGTGGCAAATGTTCAGGGGATATTTGTGTGGGGTTCTGCATAGGTACATTCCAGTGAGACAGGGAAAGGATGGTAGGGTACGGGAAACATGCTGTAGTGGTTGTAAATCTAGTCAAGAAGAAAAGAAGAGCTTACAAAAGGTTCAAAAAACTAGGTAATGATAGAGATCTCGAAGATTATAAGGCTAGCAGAAAGGAGCTTAAGAATGAAATTAGGGGAGCCAGAAGGGGCCATAAAAAGGCCTTGGAGGACAGGATCAAGGAAAACCCCAAGGCTTTCTACATGTATGTGAAGAGCAAAAGGATAAGACGTGAGAGGATAGGACCAATCAAGTGTGACAGTGGAAAAGTATTTATGGAACTGGAGGAGATAGCAAAGGTACTTAATGAATACTTTGCTTCAGTGTTCACTACAGAAAAGGAACTTAGCAATTGTAGGGATGACTTGCAGCAGACTGTAAAGCTTGAGCATGTAGATAATTAAGGAAGAGGATGTGCTGGAGATTTTGGAAAGCATCAAGTTGGATAAGTCACTGGGACTAGACGGGATGTACCCCAGGCTACTGTGGAAAGCAAGGGAGGAAATTGTTGAGCCCCTGGCGATCTTTGCATCATCAACAAGGATGGGAGAGGTTCTGGAGGATTAGAGGGTTGCGGATGTTGTTCTGTTATTTAAGAAAGTGAGTTGAGATAGCCCAGGAAATTATAGGCCATTGAGTCTTTCTTCAGTGGTTAGTAAGTTGATGGTGAAAATCCTGAGAGGCAGGAGTTATGAACATAGAGGCATACTATGATTAGGAATAGTTAACATGGCTTTGTCAAAGGCAGGTAGTGCCTTACGAGCCTGACTGAATTTGTTGAGGATGTGACTAAAACACAGTAAAGGTAGAGCCAAGATGTAGTGTATATGGATTTCAGCAAGGTATTTGATAAGGTATCCCATGCAAGGCTTATTGAGAAAGTAAGGAGGCGTGGGGTCCAAGGGGACATTGCTTTGTGATCCAGAACTGGCTTGCCCACAGAAGGCAAAGAATGGTTTGTAGATGGGTCATATTCTTCATGGAGGTTGGTGACCAGTGATGTGCCTCAGGGATCTGTTCTGGGACCCCTAAGAATGCAAAACTGAGCTGAGAAATGGCAGATAGAGTTCAAACCAGATAAGTGTGAGGTGGTTCATTTTGGTAGGTCAAATATGATGGCAGAATACAGTTGGCCCTCTTTATCCGTGGTGGATTGGTTCCGGGACCCCCCGCAGATACCAAAAAATACGGATGTTCAAGTCGATGGACTTCAGGACCCGGTGGAGCTCTGGAGCTTATTTAACCTGTCTCAGTGTGATGGACTTAAGGACCCAGCAGAGCTCGGGACGCACTGCCCACAGTGTTTCTGTTCCCGAAAGTGATCAAGATTGAAAATAAAGTGGAAATAATAAAGCGGTCGGAAAGAGGTGAAACACCATTGGTCATTGGATAATGGAGCATGTGAAGGTCCTGCCCTGATGAAAGCTACTATTATTACTAAGCAACACAGTAGTTTAATTATTGAAATACATACATTTCTTAAGTACTTTATCTGTATAGAAAGGTAAAATATATACTAAGACAAACATTTGACGAACTGACACTAAATAATACTAGATATACCTGTTCCAACTTAGAGAACTTCTGGGTTTTTTCCCCAATTCCCGATCCGCGGTAACCTATGCACATCCTCCCATTTACTTTAAATTATCTCTAGATTACTTATAATACCTAATACAATGTAAATGCTATGTAAATAGTTGTTACACTGTATTGTTTAGGGAATAGTGATAGGAAAACAAAGTTTGTACAACAAGTACTGGAGAGAGAACTTCCGGGTTTTCCCAATCCGCGGTTGGTTGAATCCGCGCATGTGGAACCCACGGATAAGGAGGGCTGACCATATAACATTAATGGTTAAGACTCTTGGCATTCTGGAGGATCAGAGGGATCTTGGGGTCCGAGTCCATAGGATGCTCAAAGCTGCTGTGCAGGTTGACTCTGTGGTTAAGAAGGCATATGGTGCATTGGCCTTCATCAACCATGGGATTGAGTTTCGGAGCTGAGAGGTAATGTTGCAGCTATATAGGACCCTGGTCAGACCCCACTTGGAGTACTGTACTCAATTCTGGTTGCCTTACTATAGAAAGGATGTGGAAACCATAGAAAGGATGCAGAAGAGATGTACAAGGATGTTGTCTGGATTGGGGAGCATGCCTTATGAGAATAGTTTGAGTTAACTTGGCCTTTTCTGCTTGGAGCGAGAGGATGAGAGGTGACTTGATAGAGGTGTTCAAGATAATGAGGCATTAATGGTGTGGATAGAGCTTTTTGGGCTGAAATGGCTAGCACAAGAGGGCATAGTTTTAAGGTGCTTGGAAGTAGGTACAGAGGGGATGTCAGGGATAAGTTATTTATGCAGAGAGTTGTGAATGCGTGGAATGGGCTGTTGGAGGCGGAAGCAATAGGGTCTTTTAAGAGACTCCTGGATAGGTACATGGAGCTTGGAAAAAAGGAGAGCTATGGGTAAACCTAGATAGTTCTAAGGTAAGGACATGTTCAGCACAGCTTTGTGGGCTGAAGGGCCTGTATTGTGCTGTAGGTTTTTGTGTTTCTAAATGAATGTGGAAACTGAGCTTACCCTATATTAACTTTCTGGAAGGTAATAGTGAAGCTGGTTGGGAAAAGCACTATGCTCTTTGAAATATATAGCTTAATATCCCACTGTCACTACTAGGTTGGTTTCCAATATGAACTGTCTGAAGAGGAGAAATTCTACAGAAATGCATTAACAAGAATGCCAGATGGACCAGCTGCTTTGGAGGAAGCTCATGAAGCTGTTATGGGAATTGTCAGAGAAGTTGAAAAATATGTCAAGGTCAGTATTTTGAAGATAGTTTTTATTTTGGGGAAACAACTTGAACAGGTTAAGATTAATTTGTTCTTTTTTTTCCTTGACAGGTCTGGCTTCAGTACCAGTGTTTGTGGGATATGCAACCTGAAAACATCTATAACCGACTGGAAGATGATTTAAACAAATGGCAAGCATTGCTTGTCCAAATTAGAAAGGCCAGAGGAACTTTTGACAATGCAGAGACCAAAAAGGAATTTGGCCCTGTTGTTATTGATTATGGAAAGGTAAGAGTTTTTAATTTAGATTTTTTTTTACTGTAGTTTTGAACATCATAAGCATGAGCCAGTGTAGTCCATTCTGCTCCTCAATCCTTTAACACCAAGGTTGATCTCAGTGTGGTGTTCAATCCACTTTCCTGATTACTCCTTATGACCCAAGGATTTTATTTTGGGTACTGACTCATCACCAACTATATGAAGTAAAAATTCTGAAGATTCACAGCAGGTTCCCCTTTCCTTCCACCTGTGTCTTCCCCCTTTCCAACCCTTGTCTTAAATGAGTGCCCCTTCATTCTAAAACTATGCCTGTTAGTTTGTTTGATCTAACTTCCCAATGGAGTAAGGGACAAGGTTAAGAGAGAGAGCAAAATCCTTCTGTAACTTCCCACAACAAGTAGCCTACTTCTTTTATGTGTTGATAACATTGCTTTTCATTTTTCTAAATTCTTGAGTACAAGTTCAGCCTGTTCAGTTGTTCCTTCTGAAGGCAACTTTTTCATTCTGTGAATGAACTTTGACAATGTCAGTTGAGCTACTTTTAATGCAAGTTTATCCCTTATTTTGGAGATTAAAACCATAGATTGAAACTCTAGATGTGATCTCTCCCAACATGCTAGTTGTAGCATGACTTCTGTATTCCATCCCCTTAGCAAAAGAGGCCAGCATTTCACTTGACTTTTTAATTGCTGTAACTGCATGCATTTTCTTTCACGTTCAAGGATACCCAGATACTTCTGTACAACAGCATTTTGTTAAATAATGGTCCACTTTACTTTGAATCAAAGTGGATTGCCTAGTATTTCTTCCATGTAAAACTATAACTTGCCTTTGTGCTGGCCTAATTTTTCATTAAGTTAAAGTAATCAGATCTCAGTGGTGTGATCCGTTCCGCTGCTACTGACTTTAATCGTGTCAATATGTCAAGAATGGTGCTCTGATACTCTTTAATTTTGATTCAAGGTACAATCAAAAGTGAATCTAAAGTATGATTCTTGGCATAAAGAGGTTCTCAGCAAATTTGGACAGATGCTTGGTCAAAACATGCAGGAGTTCCATTCACAGATTTCAAAGGTATGGAATATAAGTTACTTAATGTGCATTGTACTTGAACAGTTGAAAATAATACTGAATTGTACAAATAATCTCTTCAATATTGACTTTTAAATCAGTCTCGTCAAGAATTGGAGCAACATTCAGTGGATACAGCAAGTACTTCAGATGCTGTGACCTTCATAACCTATGTGCAATCATTGAAACGCAAGATCAAACAGTTTGAAAAACAAGTAGATGTGAGTACAGAGTTAAAGTTTCTTTTGCCTCAGACCAGTCCCTTCATATTTTGGGACTTGTTTGTATTCCCACTTGATTGTTTTCTTTGGAGTATCTGTTGCTTTCTTTTGTTTTAGGTAGGTGGTGAAATATTTGATGTAATGCTGGAAAGTAATGGTGCCGGTGTATTATGAACTTATGGGATTGTCTTTACCACTTCTGAACCTGACAGTCATCTTTTTCCAGGAAATGTCCTGTGGCTAAACCAGAATGTTCAAATTTTTGGTATTTTATTCCACCTGGGCACCTAACTACATAGCTAATTTCATCACCAAAGCTGCCTGTGCTATTGCCAGACTGCTGTCCCACTCGCTTGTATTGAATACTTCAAATTATTGCAGTGCTGTCCTCATTTTCTTCTGTTTTTAACTCTGCATCAGCTTTAGCTTATTTAGCTTATCTGAAATTCCCATCCATGCCATAACTGAGATGAGTCTTGCTCATCTATCACCCTGTACTCACTGATCTACAGTAGCCCTTGGACCTGCAACAATTGAATTTTAAAATTCTTATCCTTGCTTACAATTTGCACAATCTTTTCCCAAATCTACATCTTTATTCAGTCTCATAATCTTTGAAGTTGTTGTTCCATTGCAATTCTGGTCTTCTGGGTTGTCCGAAGTTTAATTGTCACTAACGTTCATTTCTTAGGCTGTCTACCTCTTTCCTATGGAGTCTTCTTAAATATCCTGTTTTCCTCAATCCTTCATGAATTCTGTTTTTTAAATCTAGCTGATTTATCAGGGTTTTGTTGATCCATCACAGGTTTTTCAGTATTGCATTATGTTTATTCTGTGAAACAAGTTGCTGAGTGGGACTGGATGATCTTGGCAAGAGAGAGTGATTGTTAGGGGTTGGATTTGTCACAGGATAGAGTGAATAGATATTGGTAAAATGAATTTTGGAGGTGAATGATTGAGGGCAGTAAAGATTTTGAGAACCATTCCTGACAAGTTCTTCCATTGTGATGAGAGATTATGCTGCCTTTTCCAGGTTGAGGGACAAGAGTAGTTATGAAAATGGTTATAAGTACTCCTTGTGCTAAAGGTCATTAAATAGTAATGGTATCAAGGAGGCTCAGAATTGAGACAGTAGTGCACATTGCTCTGTACGACATGTGCAGGGAATAATTCTCTCCTGGAATATTTGGAAAATGTTGTACCTTCACCAAGCCTAAAACTATTGAATGAGTGTTAAAAAGGTTATAACCATGCCCTCACAAGACACATGGAACACTGTTGGAAATGGAACTGCAAAGATTGCCAACTGTGTCTTTCATTTGTTCATTGAGTGTAGCTATTGCTTGCCAGACTAGCATATTTTTGTCCAACCTTAACTTCTGGCTGCCCTCACTTCGAAGCTTGCTAGGCCATTTCAAAAGGGAGTTAAACCAGGCCAGGTTGCTCAAGGATGGCAAATTGCCTTCCTTAAAAGATGTTAGTGCATTACATAGGTTTTCACAGCAATCCTATTGTTTCAAAGTTATCATTACAAATATTATATTTTGACTCAAGATTTATTTAACTACCTTTATATTTCCTCATCTACTGTGATTGGATATGAACTTGTGGCTCCAAGTCAGCGGTGCAGAGTTTGTGGTGCTAGTCCAGTAATTCAACTAGATGCAATCCTTTGTGCTACGAAAAAAAAGTGTAGCATGTAAATGCAGAGTAGGATTTGCCATGAAGAATGTCACTTTATTGACAGGGGATTGCTGATACCAGTTGATGGCACCGAATCATGCCAAAGGCCTGCATGACTCTTGTATAAAGCTGGAAATGCTTACGTTATGGTGCAAAGTTGTAGTATTTGCTTGTAATTTAAAGCTGAATTTTAATTTTGCTTTTGCTGCCACAAATGTTTTGCACTTTGATTTGGTACTTTTAAAATTTAAAAAGTCAACTTTGTTTCTGATTATTGGATTACATTTTTTTAAAACTCTTAAGATCTCATGAAACTCCTTAAATTTTGAATGTTGCTTGTGTTGCAGGTATAGTACATTTTATGTGGAAGTATTTTTTTGTGAAGTAAATTGACCATGTTTTCTTTCTAGCTTTATCGCAATGGCCAGCGTTTACTAGAAAAACAGCGATTCCAATTTCCTCCATCTTGGCTTTACATTGATAATATTGAAGGAGAGTGGGGTGCTTTCAATGACATAATGCGAAGAAAGGACAGTGCTATTCAACAGCAAGTGGCTAACCTACAGATGAAGATTGTTCAGGAGGATCGTGCTGTGGAAAGCCGTACCACAGATCTTTTGGGTGAATGGGAGAAAACAAAGCCTGTAGCTGTGAGTTATTTATTTAATTGCTTGATTGAGATGCTGTATATAGCAGATCCTTTCGGCCCTTCAAGCTGCGCTACCCAACAATCCCGATGTAACCCTAACCTAATCGTGGGACAGTTTACAATGACCAATTAACCTACTAACCAGTATGTCTTTGGGAGGAAACAAGAGGGCTCGGAGAAGACTTGTATTCACACAGGGAAGATATATAGACTCCTTTCAGAAGTCAGAATTGAACTTCAAACTCTGACGCCCTGAGCTGTAATAGGGTCGTGCTAACTACTATGCTACAGTGGCACCGTGATAATGGATCAGAATATCTCAGGCCTTTCATTAGGAGTTTGTTATAGAGCAATACAGCATGGATACAGGCCCTTTGGTCCAGCAAATCTATGCAGATTATGTTGCCCACTTAGTTAGACCCAATTTCCTGTGTTTGGCCCACGTGCTTCTAAGCCACCCATCCATGTTCCTATCCAAGTACTTATTAATTGATATTATTGTACCTGCTGCAACCACTTCCTTTGGCAGCTCTTCTAAATACCCCCCTCAGCATGGAAAAGCTTGCCCCTCAAGACTGCTTAAATTTTTTCCCCAATCATCCTGTATCTATGCCTGCTTGTTTTTGTCTCCCTTATCCTGGAGCAAAGACAAATACCAGTTACCTTATCTATCACTCTGATAATTTTAAACATTTCTATAAGGTCAATCCTCGTCATCCTGTATTCCAAGTAATAAAGACCTTGCTGAGCCAACCTCTCTATATAACTCCTGGCAGTATCCTCAAATGTTTTTCTGCTCTCTTTCCAGTTTGCCATGTTTCCTATGACAAGGTGACCAAAATTGTACATTGAATTCCACTACTGATGTCAGACTGTTTGGCCTGTAGTTCTCTAGCTTGTCCCTGCTACCCTTTTTAAATAATGGAACAACATTAGTCACCTTCCAGTCTTTAATAACTTCACCAGTAGCTAACAAAGCAAATGTCTCTTCAAGGGCTTCTGCAATTTCCTCTCTAGTCTCCCACAAAGTCTGAGGATGCACTTGGTCAGGCCCAGAGGATTTGCCTATTTTATTTAAACCATTCTTTCTGGATTTCCATTTGGTCTAAATATTTGTTGTGTTAATATTCCAGTTGTAGCTTGGTTCTTTTGCATGCCTCTAAACTTGTATAAATTGCTTCTTTGTTTGGAGTGCCAGTTAGTATCAAAGCTGATAATTTTTTTTAAATCCTAATGTTCTATCTAGCCCTTTTAAACTAGAGTGAGAATCAAATGTTGTATATTGCTTACATATTATTACTCTTAAATTTATTCTGTAACACTGAATTGTTAAGTGAAATTGTTGTTGGATTGTAGGGGAGCCTTCGTCCAGAGGATGCTCTGCAAGCACTTACTATCTATGAAGGCAAGTTTGGTCGTCTAAAAGATGACCGAGAGAAATGTGCTAAAGCTAAGGAAGCCTTGGAGTTAACAGACACAGGATTGCTCAGTGGAAGTGAAGAACGGGTGCAGGTATGTAATTTAACATCTCTGAAGGCTAAATTTAATGCTGCCTTCATACCATACCTAGCAATTGATTGCTCAAACTGGTAAAACTATTTCAGTTCTTTTACTCCTTTATGGGAGGCACAGCAGCCAAAGCTTGTATCTCTTCGATATAACTCAATTATTTATTTTCTAAATGTGGCTAATAAAATTGACTGATAGTTGACTGTTGCAATGCTTAAGTTAAAAGTATTCTTAAAGATTTAGGTTGGGTAATACTGTTTGTCAGAATCTCCTCTACAGTCAGTTTGTACATAAATTTTGTATGTAATATGCGAGTATGATGCACTGCAAAATCAAATGCGACTTTAATAATATAATTCTAAATAAAAACTAATGTAGTTTGTGTATGTGAAATGTTTTAGTTCTGCTCTGAGTGTATTTCTAATTATTTTAATGTGTCTTGTATTTCTTAGCAGATAACCAACCTCAACTACAACATTCAAATTATTAATTATTTTCGTTTTTATTAGATTGCATTAGAAGAACTGCAGGACCTCAAAGGTGTCTGGTCTGAGCTTTCCAAAGTCTGGGAACAAATAGACCAATTGAAAGAACAACCATGGGTTTCAGTACAGCCACGCAAAGTATGTAACTCTAGTATCTTTTGTTTTCATTTGATTGATGTTCATTTTTTATTATGAAAAATGTCCACAAAATTGGAAAAGCTGCTTAATGAAACAAACCTTAACAAAGTTCAAAGTACATTTATTATCAAAGTATGTATACTATATACAACTTGGCAATTCATCTTACAGGCAACCACAAACGAAGAAACCCAATAGAACCCTTTTTTTTTAAAACTGTCAAATACTGATTGTAAAAAATTGAATCCTGCTTGCTGTTTGATTTGAGATAGATGACAGTAGTGCAACACGAACACTGAAACACTGAGACGTTTATCTATTCTGTAGCTTAGTACATGACACTGAATTTACTTTTTGCAAAGGTTCCTTAAATGTGTATTTTAGGCTTCTGTCTTGGAATACTATCCCATCTTTCCATTGTCAGACTCATAGTCTTTACTGTCCGTTTATTGGCTGAGTCATACAGGTAATACTTTTTAAACTACGTTAGACTGCCAATGTAACCCAGAATTGCCCCAATGCAACAATCTGGGACTTTCATAGGTATTCTGCCTCAACTGGTATCTTTTTACTTGCTAGGTCAACTTAAAACTGAATACTAGATTTAGAATCATTGTAAATCTGGTCCTGTAGAGTACTGTAAGCATCCTAGAATAATATCTAATTGAAGTTAATTCATTTACAGTAATTTGGTTTCATATCCTAAAGCTGCTGTTTTGTGATAATCGTGTATCTTTTTCAAAAATGTAATTTTTAAAATTATACAGTTACTAATTCCCTATTTCTTGAAACCTGGGGAAAGGTCATTTGGCACATCAAATCCATGCTACCTGTCAGAGCATTGAATTCTTGCATTTTACACATTCCTTTCAAGAGTTCACAATATTTTTATGCCATCGACCAATATCACAAAGGAAGAGAAGTCTGTGGACCCCAGATTTGGAACCCTGTATTTCTATTATACTGTTAATTCCTTCCCATGCCCCATTGACCCACAAATGAGATTTCATGTGTTTTATTTCCCTTACTGGGTACCTGTTTGGTATTGGAAGGGAATTTTGGTATGGTTAGGGAACAATATTACAATACAACTTCAGGAGCTCTGACTGAACATAATTTTTCCTTTGCTGATCTTTCTTTTCTCTGCCTAAAATTTTTATAGTAGATATTTAGCTTGGTATAATGTGTTCGACAGATAAATGACAGTGCATCATACTTAACTTTTCTACCATTGTATTATACAGCTTCGTCAAAATTTGGATGGATTGCTTAACCAACTGAAGAATTTCCCAGCTCGACTACGTCAGTATGCATCTTATGAGTTTGTGCAGAGACTTCTAAAGGGCTACATGAAGGCATGTTTTATAAATGCAAATACATCAGAAAAATTGATTAATAGGTAGGACCAAATAAGAAATTAATTTCAAGTTTGTCTTGTAGGTTAACATGTTGGTGATTGAGCTAAAATCTGAGGCTTTGAAAGACCGTCACTGGAAGCAGCTAATGAAACGACTCCATGTTAATTGGGTAGTGTCTGAATTAACTCTAGGTCAAATATGGGATGTGGATTTGCAAAAAAATGAAGCCATTGTCAAAGATGTTCTACTTGTGGCCCAGGGAGAGATGGCTTTGGAAGAGTTTTTGAAACAGGTTGGTAACTTTCAAATTTAGCTTTTCCTTGGGCTTTAACCATATAACAATCACAGCACAGAAACAGGCCATCTTGGCCCTCCTAGTCCGTGTTGGACTAGAATTAGGTTGGAGTAGAATTAAATTTTGCATGTATTTAGAAACTTGTTTCCTGGTGTGATAAAATCTAGGTTATATGCTTGATTTTAATTATTTTACCACCAGTATTCTGTTACTTTATTACTATTCCTTTGCTTGTCTTCAGATTTCTAGCTGTTACAATATTTTAAATTTAATATAAAGTCAAATTAATCAAAGCATGCTCTTTGATTATCGTGCTCAACAAAACAAACTTCCTGTGGCTTTTTGGTAATTTAATAGGTCTAGCCAATGTATGGCACCAGAAAATAAATTGTCCAAATTCTAAAGATTTTGCTTTACCTATTTTATCTAATTTCTTAGCATCTTAATGCTAATAATTGATGAGCTAAGTTGTATATTTATATAGATTGCATTAAAGTATGCAACTTTAAATATGGTGACTTCAATCATTTTAAAAATGTTTCAGATTAGAGAAATGTGGAACACTTATGAACTGGACTTGGTGAACTATCAAAACAAGTGTAGATTGATCCGTGGCTGGGATGACCTGTTTAACAGGGTCAAAGAACACATCAATAGTGTATCTGCCATGAAGCTGTCCCCCTACTACAAGGCAAGTATCTGCAGAAGTTTATTTTCATAATGCTTTACCCACTTTCCTTTTGAGATTAAATCCTTCAAGTTGTATTTGATCCTCCTGTGTATACAATTTGAGTTTCCAACTTTGATTTTTTTTTTGTATTTTTATAATTTTGCATTTTAATTTTTATCCCTTCATGCTTTCGCTCACCTTGCATTAGGCATTACCAAACTACAAGGTATCTTTTGTGTGTATTTGTAGTTTTTTTGATGCAGTGAGATTTTAGTTTATGCTTTAATACATCTGCTAAAAGAATTTAGGTTTTGTTCAAAATGTAGAGAGTGAAGCAATAAAGATTTTGCCAGTATATTTTTAGCTGATTATCGAACTATAGCTTCCATTTACTCTTTAAGTGGCTAAATGGTGTCCCATTTGTGGTAATCTTAACTTTTCTTTAGGTCTTTGAAGAAGATGCTTTAAGTTGGGAAGATAAACTGAATCGTATAATGGCACTTTTTGATGTTTGGATTGATGTCCAGAGACGTTGGGTCTATCTTGAAGGCATTTTTACAGGAAGTGCTGACATTAAGCACTTACTGCCAGTAGAAACTCAGAGGTTCCAGAGGTATGTGAATAGATATATATTAGTCTTAATTAATTGTTTTGTAACTTTTGTTTTAATTGTCTTAAACTGATGTGTATACCCTAATTTTACTATCTAACAGTATCAGCACAGAATTCCTAGCACTTATGAAGAAGGTGACCAAGTCTCCTTTAGTCATGGATGTTTTGAATATCCCAGGAGTACAGCGGTCTTTGGAACGATTGGCAGATTTGTTGGGAAAGATACAAAAGGCTTTGGGAGAATATTTGGAGAGGGAGAGATCATCCTTTCCTCGGTAAATAACTACTTTTTAATAATATGGATGTATTCTCGGGGAAAGATCGAAAAAAATTCTAAGAGTAATATCACTACCTGAGATTGGTAGGAAAAGCTTGGTGAGGCTTATCTGGAGTACTGTTTTGGTTTTTGTCATCTTACTTAAAGAAAGATATCATCGCAAATGGGTTCAACACTGGTTTTTGAATATGTGTGGACTCTCCTGATATTAGAAGGGGTTATCAGTACTAGAATAAGCGAAAATCTCATGGGAAACTTGAGCATTTTCACAATGCAGAATTGATGGATTCTTGTACATACAAGGATAGGAATTGCAGAAGTACAGAAATTCATCTGCAGTGTAACTTGAGTGGATGTGGCCTTACCGTGTTTGCTAATGGATTTTGACAATTTTTCAGATTCTACTTCGTTGGTGATGAAGACTTGCTGGAAATTATTGGTAACAGTAAGAACGTAGCAAAGTTGCAGAAACACTTCAAAAAAATGTTTGCTGGTGTTTCTAGTATCATTCTTAATGAAGATGCCACAGTTGTCTTGGGAATTGCATCCCGAGAAGGAGAAGAGGTATATTTATTTTAATATGGTTCTATGTGAGAATTGATTGGTATTCTGCATTGATTATTAAACATTGTAGAGAAATTCTGAATGTGGACTAATTTTATCTAAATTATCTAAATTTATTTCAATTGTGCAGATATTAATTTATATCTAATTTCTTTCAAATCACAACTGAAGTGCTTTTTTTTTATGGCAGGTGCTTTTCAAGACTCCAGTTTCAATCACTGAGCATCCAAAAATAAATGAGTGGCTCACTTTGGTGGAGAAAGAAATGAGGGTTACTCTGGCCAAACTGTTGGCTGAATCGGTCACTGAGGTTGGAATCTTTGGTCAAGGAACTTCAATTGATTCTTCAGACTACATTTCCTGGATTGATAAATACCAGGTTTGTATAGTTTATTTTATTTTTTGATAGTACAGTGGATTCTGTTTAATTGATCATCCATTCATCTGGAAAGGAGCTTATTTAGGACAACTCTTGGAAGAACAAAAACAAATCCAGGATTCCCTTTGTTTATTTAGGATACTATGGCTTTTAATTGGGACAGGAGGCTGTTGCTAACAGTTTCTAGTTAGCATCAGTTGCGTGCACTTGTGTGACCGTTAGACACTACACTGAGCTTAGAGTGAACAGTTTTTAAATAGCGTCAGTTGCATGTATTTATATTCACAAAGCAGTGATTTTTGTCACTTGCAGTTGGTGAGTAATAAGCAGTAAGACAACTCAACTGTTTTACTCACTGATTTCAAGCATTCAGACTTGGATATGCAAAAAACAATTTCAATACTTCAAGTTAGGAACTACTAAAATTTGAACGTATTGACAGTCATCTTGAATATTACAATGTAAATGAAGATCCAGAGGATAAAATCATCAGTAGCATTGTATGAAGGCAGGTCATTATCTGCACTAAGTGATTGCACTGATTTTGTTCATTTACAGTCAATCAAAAGAACCTAGCAGCATATGTACACTGGATGACTTCCTCCTTTGAAAACTATTAGGAGCTAATGCAGTATTGTATTAATATTGGTACTGTTCTAATTTGTTTTGCATTTCAATTAAGTACATAATTTATTACTCAGATAAACGGTAGTTTATTTTTTATTTATCTTAACTACTTCCATGAAACCAGCTAATTGGGCCAAAACATACTGGTCCCGGTGTCACAATTAACAGTGTCCACTGTACTACAGAAGAAAAATACATGCCAAAATGATCTTGTTTGTTTTTAGGTGCTTGCTAAAAGTAGACAGGAAGATAGAAAATTGATTTGCTCTGTGTGGCAATAAAATTTTAATCTTTTAAATGCATTTTCATGAATTTTATTTCCATTGTATAGGCCCAGCTTGTTGTCCTTTCGGCTCAGATATCGTGGTCTGAAAATGTGGAGAATGCACTGAATAATGGTGCCACTGGTGGTCAGTCTCCTCTTGCCCCTGTCCTAGTGAATGTTGAAGCTACTTTGACTGTATTAGCAGATTCTGTTTTGATGGAACAGCCACCACTTCGCAGAAGGAAACTTGAGCACTTAGTGAGTAAACAGTCTGATCTTGAGTAAAGCTTAATGGTGGTGAGAACATTTTAATAAAAACTTGAAATGTGTATATTTTTGATATACTTATAATATTCCTCCCAATTGGTACTGTTTCATAAATCTTTGCAAAAAATTAATGTAACATGCATCCTATGGGGGAACATGTAAAACTATTCAAAATATTTAAACCACTCAAACTATTTTTGGTTTTAAAATGCAGAAGATCAACAAAGAAACTCTCCGTAGAAGTGTTAATTATATTTCAGGTGACACCGGTACAGCTGACAGCACCAGAGATCCAGGTTGAAGGTTGAATCCTGAACTTGAATACTGTCTGTGTCGAGTTCACACATTTTGCCCGTAATTTTTAAGAGTTTCCTCTGGGAGATCCTGTTTCCTTCCACATCACAAAGATTATTAGATTAATTGGCATCATAAGTTGCCCCTGGTATGCGGGGAGTAAGGAAATGTAGGGAGATTTTGTGGTTGATGATTAGCAAAATTGCAAAAGTATGTATACTGGGTAAAATAAATTTTCATCGTATAACTTTAATCATTTGTCCTTTTTCTACATATAGATCACTGAATTAGTACACCAGAGAGATGTAACTAGAACGCTGATCAAGAATAAAGTGGACCATCCTAAATCTTTTGATTGGCTCAGTCAAATGAGATTTTACTTTGATCCCAAACAAACTGATGTGCTACAACAGCTATCTATACAGATGGCAAATGCCAAATTCAACTATGGTTTTGAATACCTTGGTGTCCAAGATAAACTTGTGCAGACACCTCTCACAGACCGTTGTTACTTGACCATGACACAAGCTTTGGAAGCTCGACTTGGTGGATCTCCATTCGGTAAATGTTAAATATATTGGTAATATTTCCTATACTTCTGGTATTACTGCATGAAAATATGATCTGTTTGGAAATAATCATAAAAGGGAGCAAACATTCCTAATTTGATGCTTTGTGATACTGGAGTGATTTACAAGTGCCTTTCAAAGAATCTCCCTGCAGTCATTAGTGGGCATGTAAAGTTTAGTCACATGTTATTGCTACAATTTTCCCACAGCATGCTCCCACAAACAAATGTGATAAAGTCTCAATTTGTTTTTGATTTTGGCTCACAGATACGTAACAGCCAGGATGGTTCACATAATTGTTTTGCTATTCCTTGCTAGGGATTTTTGTCCACCTGAGAAACTACTTTCTTTGCATGACATCACACCTGAAAACATTGGATCCCTATTGTAGCGGCCTCTCTGCACTGCAGTGATCATAAATTTAAACTTTTAAGTGCTCCATACAGCTAAATGCCACTTGAGCCTATGACCTTCTGTGAGGTTACGTTTTGCTCCCAGTTAAGTCTGCTTTCAGCTCACCTGATTACGGAGGGTGCTGTAATCACCAGTAATATAAAAATGAAATAACTGAGCCCAGAGCACATGCACACTTATGACTCAGACATATACTTAATTTACCTGTGCACAAGAAGAACAGCATGACCCTTGTCACACACTTTACTGAAGCCAGGACAGAGATGCTATTTTTTTTAAACAGAGAATTGGCTTATCAGTTACAGATATTGACCATATGGTAAATTCTGTATGTTTGAATCCCTTACTTGCAAGGTCAATTGCCATTCCCAATAGAAGTGTTAAAAGTCAATGAAAACTACAAATTGGCAACCATTGCTATCTTGAACTTAATAAAGCAATTTTCCCCTAGTTAGGTGTGTTTCGCATCCTTACATTATTCCTACCTCATCTGTCCGGCACCCCCTACTTTGTAAAGGGAAGTTATGTTCTTCCAGGTTGATTACATACTGCCATAGTCATTCTCACCCATCTCATCTGCACACCACCACAGTCACCGAAGCCTCGATCCAGGTGACTTGTGTACCTTTGGGTCTTTCAGCTTTTTGAGCACCTTCTCCTTTGTCATTGTAACTGCACCCACTTCTCTTCCTTCACACACTGCAACATCAGGCATATTGCTAGTGTCTTCCACAGTGAAGAATAATGTCAGATACTCACTTAGTTCATCAGGCATCTCCTTAATCCCCATTATTATTTCTCCTACCTCATTTTCTAGTGGTCCTATATCCACTCTAATTTATCTTTCATTTTTAACATACTTGGAAAGAACTTCTACTATCCACTTTGATATTATTTGCTAGCTTGCTTTCATATTTCATCTTTTCCCATCTAGTGATTTTTTTTTAGTTGCTCTCTGTAGGTTTTTTCAAAACTCCCCAATCCTCTATCTTCCCACTAATTTTTGCTTTGTTGTATGCCCTTTTTTTTACTTTTACAAAAGCTTTGACTTCTCTTGTCAGCCATGGTTGTACTATTTTACCATTTGAGTATTTCTTCATTTTTGGAATACATATTCCCTGCACCTTCCTCATTTTCCCCAGAAATGCACGCCATTGCTGCCCTGCTGGCATCCCTGCCAGCAACTCCTTGAATTTACTTTGGCTAACTCCTCTCTCTTACCATTTTAATTTCCTTTACTCCACTGAAATACTGCTACATCAGACTTTACTTTTGTCAAATTTCAAGTTGAACTCAATCATATTGTGATCACTGGTTCCCAAGGGTTTTTTCCCTTAAGCTCCCTAATGGCCTCATTACATAACACCCAATCCAATATAGCTGACCCCTCTAAAAAGCTATCTCTTAGGCATTCAACAAACTCACTCTCTTGAGATCCATTACCAACCTGATTTTCTCAATTAACCTGCCTGCATGTTAAAATCTCCCATGACCACCATAAGATTGCCCTTTTGACTCACCTTTTGTATTTCCTGTTATAACCTGTAGTCCACCTCCCAGCCACTGTTGGGAGGCCTATATATAACTGCCATCAACGTCCTTTTACCTTTGCAGTTTCTTAACTCAGCCCACAAGGATTCAACATCTTCCAATCCTGTGTCACATCTTTCTACTGATTTGATGCCATTCTTTACCAGTAGAGCCACACTACCTCTTCCAACTACCTTGCTATCCCTCTGATATAAAGTGTAACCTTGGACATTCAGCTCCCAGCTACAACCATCCTTCAGCCACAATTCAGTGATGGCTACAGCATCATACCTGCCAATCTGTAATAGTGCAACAAGACCATCCACTTTATTCTTACACTACACAGTTTAGATACAACACCTTGAGTACTGTATTGCTATCCTTTCTGATTCTGCATCCCTAATGTTTCTTGATAGTACAGATATTTGATACATTCATACGAAAGTCCGTACATTTAAAACAGTGCGACTTTGAGAGAACGAGTAAATTTTCCACCTGTTAATGAAGTAATATTTCTCTTTGTAGTAAAAATGACAGTGAAGGTTTTGTAACTCAATTGTTCTAAATTTATTTACATTAGGACCTGCTGGTACTGGTAAGACTGAATCTGTCAAAGCACTTGGACACCAGCTTGGACGCTTTGTTTTAGTCTTCAACTGCGATGAAACCTTCGATTTCCAGGTACTGTGACTAATTATAATATTTGTTAGTTTTTCAAATTGATATTTTAGTTAACTTGTTTAATTTGATATTTATCATTTGTAATTGTATTGGCTTTGACCATTGTACCTTAAAATGAACATCTTAAGGGGGTGGGATAAGCTTTTAAATGTGTAAAGCCACCAATTTTTATTAAATTACTGAGCAGAGTATCAAAACCTGAAAAGTTGTACTTTTTGTGTTGGCCTGTTAACCTCTAAATTAGTTGCCACACTTCCTACCTTATCTAATTAATTCTTTTAATTCTTAGGCCATGGGTCGCATATTTGTGGGTCTTTGCCAAGTAGGAGCATGGGGTTGTTTTGATGAATTCAATCGCCTGGAGGAACGTATGCTTTCTGCGGTATCACAGCAAATACAGTGCATCCAGGAAGCTCTCCGTGAGCACTCAAATCCCAGCCGTGACAGAAGTATGTAATGTACACCATTTGACTTGATGTTGTTCAGATGAGCCTCTTAAAGCTTCCTAATATTTTTAAGGTGTAATCATTTTTAAATTCTGTGGTAAAATGGATATTAATTTGGCACCAAGATGAGTATATTTGTGTTTACATTTGGATACGAGATACTGGGGTGGGGGAGGGAGGATATAGAAAAGAAAGGCACATGACATTTTTGAATAAGGAGGATTTAGCCACAGGCTAAAGAACAGAACTGATATGATTAGTGTCAAGAAGGTCCCAAGTAATTCTAGTGCAGCTCTAGGTATGTTCATGTGGTCACCACTAATGAAAAAGATAGAGGAGAATAGTTGAAAGGTAATTAGTTGAAATAGTAGAATGGTGATGATAAGTGAAAACTCTTAAAACAGAAAGGAATAGTAAAATTGTAAAGGTCAAAGACTGGATTTATGGAGTTCAGGAGAACTTGCAATTCTAGTTTGACAAGGAAAGAAGTGATTGCTGGACTTGTTCTGGGCAGTGAGGCAGGTCAAGTGAAGCAATCCTTGATCCGGAATCATTTGGAAACTATTGTATGAGCTTTGGGTACTGATGGAAAAGAACAAGGCATCATCTAGAGTACAAGTATTTAACTGGAGAATGAAAATTTCTGGTCGAGGTAAAATTGGCATTTTGTGTTAATGATTTAGTCGTAAAGTGTAATTAAGTATCAAACTTGGTGGGAAGGTAGGACGGTGCAAAAGACTAAAGATAAGCTAAATGAATGGGCAATGAGGTGGCTGGGTATAATGTGAAGAAAGTGCAAAGGCAGGATGGGTTGGAGTACCAAAATAAGGAAGTACTGTGACATTGTCATGAGACCTCGTTTTAATAAGTGTAATGTGAGCAAGTCTTCCTTGATTTAGTCTCCGTCCCTGAAAGAATAAGTGTAATGTGTATTCACTAGATTTTTCTTGGGTGTTTGTCATGCCAGAGAATGAAGTTAACCTATAGTTCAGTTGGGAGAGGTTATCTCCCTTTTAATAGGAAAATGTTCCTTGGCTTCCTACTGGTCGGTTCCTCTTAATTTTTTTAAGTATTAAGGTCAGACATTTTTAAGAAGGTTGTAAATGTTTGGAATTCTCTACTTCAGTGCTGTGGATGCTCAGACATTTTATTATAGTCTTTGTGGACATTAAATGAATGGAGGAATGTTGGGATAGGACAGGTAAATGAACTTAAAGCACATAATTAGTTACGGTCAGCTTTAACAGGGAGGTGGAGCAGGCCATATTGCCTCAAATGTGCTTCCACATTCAATAATCTAATCTGATTCTGGTCTCAACTCCATATCTCATTATCATAATCTTCTATTTTCCAAAAATCTAAATCTAACTTAACCTTGGATTTACACAATGCTGTAGCTCTCACAGTTCTGTGAATTACTATTATTATTAATCCTTCCAAAGAATAAATTCCCCCATCTCTAAAATCAAGTAATTGCCCTTGTATGTGTTTTGCCCCACAGTAAGAACTGTTCTCTCAGCATACACTTTTTAGAGCCCCTTCAGTATTCTGTAGGGTTCAGTTAAATCACTTCTCATTCTTTGAATTTCCAGAAGATTTAGCCTTAATCTTCTCCATCATAAGATCATCCATTCATATTCATAAGCTGTAAGAGCAGAATTAGACCATTTGGCCTGTCAGGTCTGCTCTGCTATTTCATCATGGCATGATCCAGTTTTCCTCTCAGCCCCAGTCTCCTGCCTTCTTTCCATATCCCTGCATGCCCTGACCAATCAAGAATCCTCCAAGTTCTGCCTTACATACACATCAAGACTTAATTGTTTGTTCTACACCCCTTGTAATAAAGTCTAGCATACCATCCCTTTTCTAGATATTTGTTGTGGTGACAATTTTATTTAATTTTTCTGTGAATATATTGAGATTTATCTCACACAATTTTGAAAGCTTTTCTCTATTCTATCACCCAAAGTGGTTGACCACACATTTCTGTTTACTGTTCTCTGTAATCAGGAGATACTATTGCAATTCACGTTCACATTAAACTTTATAAACCTGTACTTTTTATAATCATTGATAATGATTAAAATTAGCTGAAGCAAAGGCAGAAATCCTGTAGCACCCCACTTGGTTCAGATTGCTAACTTGGAAAGTGCTACTTTCATTTGGTTGGTTAATTGATCCTCTATGCAAACTAATAAATCATCAAAATAATTAGCTCTTTTATCGTGCAGTGACCTAAATATCACTTTTGAACATCTGGACACTTATATTTGCTGCTTATATCCTCACATTTCTACTATAATTGTTAAATACTATTTCCCATTCATAAATTCATTGTGTGAAATATTGGCTTTGCCATTATCTGAACTTTAATTTTCTTTCAGCATCCCCTACGATCACCTGCGAGCTGCTGAACAAGCAAGTGAAAGTCAGGGCAGATATGGCTATTTTCATTACTATGAATCCAGGTTATGCTGGTCGCTCCAACCTACCCGATAACTTGAAGAAGCTTTTCCGCAGTTTAGCAATGACAAAACCTGACCGTCAGCTCATTGCACAAGTAATGTTGTATTCACAAGGATTCCGTACTGCTGAAACCCTTGCAAACAAGATTGTTCCATTTTTCAAGTAAGTATCTTTAACTTCAGCTGTACTGTAGCTCACTTGTATTGCACTCTTTTTTTTTGCTTTGAGTCTTTTAGCATAAATTAAAATGTATACTTTGTATGACTAGGATTAGAAGTTTAATTTTCTACTTTTCTATTCATAAGAGTTGTTTAAATGATTTATTTCTCCCTCCCTCCCCAGGCTTTGTGATGAGCAGTTATCATCCCAGAGCCACTACGATTTTGGCCTCCGTGCTCTGAAGAGTGTATTAGTAAGTGCCGGTAATGTGAAGCGTGAGAGAATTCAGAAGATTAAGAAAGAGAAGGGAGAACGTGGTGAGGATGTTGATGAAGCAGATATTGCAGAGAACTTGCCTGAGCAAGAGGTTAGTAGTCTAGCCCAGTACTGGCTGTCAATTCATATTATTCATTTCAAACCATAAAACTTTAAATTGTATTTTGTTGTAATTCTACTCGTCACCTATCAACCACCACTTCAAAAGTATATAGAAGGCTGCATGACCTCCACAGCCGCCTGTGGCAATGAATTCCACTGATTCATTACTCTCTGGCTAAAGAAATTCCTCCTCATCTCTGTCTAAATGGACTTTGCTCTATTCTGAGGCTGTGCCCTCTGGTCCTAGACTCGCCCACTATAGAAAGTGTCCTCTCTGCATCCAGCTAGTTGAGTGGTGTCGCAACAACAACCTCGCACTCAACATCAGTAAGAGATGAGGAGGAATTTTTTTATACCCTGAGAGTAGTGAATCTGTGGAATGCTCTGCCACAGACTGCGGTGGAAACCAAGTCTGTGGGTATATTTAAGGTGGAAGTTGATCATTTCCTGATCAGTCGGTGAGTAGGCAGGTGTATGGGGTTGTGTGGGATCTGGGATCAGCCATAATGGAATGCAGGGGCAAAGTTGATGGGCTGAATGGCCTAATTCTGCTCCTATGTCTTATGGTCTTTACTTAGATCAGGGACCCAAAAACACTCAGTACTCCCAAGTACTGTCTGACCATTGCTTTCAAAGCATCAGCATTACATGCTGCTTCTTATCTAGTCCACTGGAAATGAATGCTAACAATGCATATGCCTTCCTTGCCACTGACTCAACCTGCAAGTTAACCTTTTGGGAATCCTTCTGCAGGATTCCCAAGTCCCTTTGCACTTCCAATTTTTGAAGTTTCTCCCCATTTAGAAAATAGTCCATGTCTTTATTCCTTCTATCAAAATGCATGACCATACATTTACCTACACTATATTCCATCTGCCACTTCTTTGCCCATTTTCCCAATCTAAGTCCTTCTTCAGACTCCTTGCTTCCTCTGCACTACTTGACCCTCTATCTATCTTCATATTGTCCACAAGCTTTACCACAAAGCTATCAATTCTGTTATCCAAATCATTGACAGATAATATGAAAAAAGTATTCCCAACGCCGACCCCTGCAGAGCACCACTAGTCAATGGCAGCCAACTGGGTAAGTCTGCCTTAATTCCCACTCTTTGCCTCCTCCAAGTCAGCCAATTTTCTAACCATTATCATTCCTGTAACACTGAGCGTCACAGGAAGTCATTCCTGCCTGTGGCTATCAAACTTTACAACTCCTCCCTCGGGAGTGTCAGACATCCTGAGCCGATAGGCTGGTCCTGGACTTATTTCCACTTGGCACGATTAAGTTATTTTTATTTAATTATTTATGGTTTTATATTGCTATATTTCTACACTATTCTTGGTTGGTGCGGCTGTAAAGAAACCCAATTTCCCTCGGGATCAATAAAGTATGTCTGTCTGTATTACCATGGACAGCTTCGTGTGTGATATCTTTTCAAAGGTCTTCTAGGAAACCAAGTAAACAACATCCAGTGATTTTCCTTTCTCTATCTTGCCTGTTCTTAAATAATTCCAACAGATTTCCCAGCGAACTTTTCCCCTTAAGGAAACCATTGCTAATTTTAGCCTATTTTATGTGCTCCAAGTACCCTGAAATCTTATCCTTAATAATGGACTCCCAGCATATTTCCAACTTCTGAAGTCAGGCTAACTGACATGCAATTTCCTTTCTTCTGCCTCCCTTCCTCCTTCAAGAATAGAGTGACATTTGCAATTTTCCAGTCCTCTGGAAATATTCCAGAATCTACTGATTCTTGATCATTACTGGTGCCTCCACAACCTCCTCAGCTACCTCTTTCAGAACCCTGGGTGTTGTCCATCTGGTCCAAGTGACTTTATCTACCTTCAGACCTTGCACGTTTCAAAGCACCCTCTAACTACTACTAGTAGCAACAGCACTCACTTCTGCCCCCTGACACTTCCGAATTTATGGTATACTGCTAGTGTCTTCCATAGTGAAATCTGACACAAAGTATTAGGTTTATAAGCCATTTATTTGTCCCCCATTACTACCTCTTCTGCTTCATTGTCCAATGGTTGGATATTCACTCTCACCTTTCTTTTATTCTTGATATATTTGAAGAAACTTTTGGTATCCTCTTTTATGTTATTAGCTAGTGTACCTTCATATTTCACCTTTTTTCTCCTTGTGGTTTTTTTTTAAATTACCTTCTGTTGATCTTTAAAAGCGTTCCACTCACCTACTTCTCACTAATTTTATATGCCCTCTCTTTTGCTTTTATGCTGTCTTTGACTTGTCAGCAATGGTTCCCTCATCCTCTCTTTAGAGTACTTCTTCATCTTTGGGATGTATTTATCCTGTTGCTTCCAAATTGCCCCCAGAAGCTTTGACCATTGTTGTTCTACCATCATCCCTGCTAATGTTCTCTTCCAGTCAACTTTGGGCAGCTCATACCTCTAAAATTCCTTTACTCCACTGTAATACATGATACATCTGACTTTACATATACCCTCTCAAATTGCAAGGCGAATTCTATTGTTATTAGGATCACTGCCTTCTCAGGGTTCCTTTACCTTAAACTTAATCAAATCTGGTTCATTACACATCACCCAGTTGAGAATTGCCTTTCCCTCGGTGGGCTCAACTGCAAGCAGCTCTTAAAGAATCATCTAGTAGGGATTCTACAAATTCCCTCACTTGGGATTGAAACACTAACCTAATTTTTCCAATCTACCTGCATCTTGAAATCCCCCATTACTATCATAACTTTGCCCTTTTTACATACTTTTTCTATTTCCTGCTGTAATTTATATCCTGTATCTGACTGCTATTTGGAGGCCTGTATATAATTCCCATCAGGGTCTTTTTACCCTTCCAGTTTCTTAACTCTACCCTCAATAATTTACATCTTCTGATTCTGTGTCACCTCTTTAAGGAATTAATTTTTTTTAACCAACAGAGCTACCCCACTCCCTCAGCCTACCTGCCTATCCTGTCGATACAAGGTATATTCTTGAATGTTAAGTTCCCAATTGTGATCTTTCAGCCATGACTCAATGATGCCCACAGAATCATACCTGCCAGTCTTTAATTGCACTACAAGATAATCTACCTTATCCTGCGTACTCTTACATTCAAATATAACACCTACAGTTCTCTATTCATTGCCTTTTTCAAATTTACCCCTTCAACTCATTCCTTTGATTGCGATTTTGCCCAATCATCTGCCTGTCCTTCCTCACGGTCTCACTACACACTGCATCTGGTTGTATACCAACTGTCCCATCCTCAGCCCTATATCATTCCATTTCCCATCCCCTTGCCATATTGGTTCCCCCTCAGGTTCAGGCGGAACCCGTCCTTTTTGTAGGGTCAAACGTTCTCCAGAAGAGACCCCAGTGATCCAGAAATCTGAAACCCTATCATCTGCACCAATTCCTCAGTCACACATTCATCTGCCAAATCATCCTTGGTGCATGGCACAGTCAACAATCTAGAGATCTGGAGATCCTGTTTTTCAGCTTTCTAGTTAACTCTTCAAGACCTCTTCCCATTCCCTACCTATGTCGTTGGATGCTCTCCCTCCGTTTTAGAATGCTGTGGGCCCGATCCAATACATCCCTGACCCTAGCACAATACTATCCAGGTGTCTTTTTCACGGTCACAGAGTCTCCTGTCTGTTCCACTAACAACGCTGCACTCCTCCCCTTTCCCTTCTGAACCACAGAGCCATACTCAGTGCCAGAGACCTAGTCACTGCAGATTCCCCTGGTAGGTCATTTTCCCCCAGCAGTACCCAAAGCGGTATACTTGTAGGGGAACAGACATGGGCCTACTCTGCACTGGCAGGCTATTCCTATCTTGCCAGTCACCCAGGTACCTGCCATTTGCAACTTAGGGGTGACTACCTCCTTGTAGCTCCTATTTATCACCTCCTCATTCTCTTGTATGAGCTAATATTGCTTGAAATCTTGTTATTTTTCCTAATGACACAGCAGAATGTTTACATTAATTCTGATGGCATTAGAACGTCATGCTTATTACCCATTGGTTGCTCATTAGGTGTTGATGAGCTGCTGCTTTAAACTACTGTAGTGTTATTGAATGCAAAATCAAGGTACAGTATATTCCTATTGATATTTAAGGTACAGGGATAGGATTTCCTCACAATGGATGATAGACAATTTGGGGAGCAACAGTGGTATGGGAAGGATGCAGCACTTGTAATGGTTGATATTCCCAATATCTTTTTCCTAGTTCAAGGTGATAAAATACACACATTTGGTGATACTGGTAATAATCTCATTACTTTAAAAAAGATCTGATCTCTACTTGATTGAGCATTTTTAAAGTTTAGTAACAGATGAGGCATGTCTTTGAGATGTCATATTATGAATATTTTAACCCACCAACAGATTCTGATCCAGAGTGTTTGTGAGACGATGGTCCCCAAACTGGTTGCAGAAGACATTCCACTGCTTTTCAGTCTTTTGTCTGATGTGTTCCCTGGAATAGCATACCATCGTGGAGCAATGACTAAACTTCGTGAGGAACTGAAGAAGGTTTGTCAGGAAATGTACCTTACTTATGGAGATGGTGAAGATGTTGGTGGAATGTGGGTGGAAAAGGTAAGTTTGATTTTCTTTATAGTTGCAATAGGAATGTTTTTATCAAAATTGAACTTTATTTTGGTGTGTACAATTAATTTTAGTTTAACATACATGTTCTATTTTAGGTCCTGCAACTATATCAAATCTCTCAGATAAATCATGGTTTGATGATGGTTGGGCCATCAGGCAGTGGAAAAAGTATGGCATGGCGTGTTTTACTGAAAGCCCTTGAACGACTTGAGGGCATAGAAGGCGTTGCTCACATAATTGATCCAAAAGCAACTAGTAAGGACCATTTATATGGAACATTAGACCCTAATACCAGAGAATGGACTGATGGATTGTTCACACATGTTCTTAGAAAGTAAGTTGGATACTAGAAATATTGCACATTTGTGCTTTTGCTAATTTTACTCCTTCCAAGAAAGTATTTTGCTCTCTGGTTCAATTTAAGTTCTGGTTTCCCCTTGTACTTGGCACAAGAGTCAAAGTCAAAAAATTAAGTTTATTGCGTATGAATGCTCAGGTGCAATGAAAGACTTGCAGCAGCATTGCAAGCACATTGCATAATATTAGTAGTATTCACAAGGAAAATGAGCTATTTTTACAAGAATTATAAGTCCATTTTAGTTCAAAGCGATCAAAGTAGTCAGAGTGTTGCTAAACTGTAGTGATTAGTGTTTAGGCTAGGCCATTATTTATAGAAGTTCATTATGAAATCACAAAAGTTTTGTATATTCAGTCCTAGCAAGGTCCCTTTATTCCATTTGCACTCCACCAACTTGGGTTGGGAACAGCTCTAACTCTTAGTTTGGATGGCTTAACTGCTACTCAAATAAATTTAGTTAAGTGTCTATAGTAACTCATGATTTTTTATTGAATTTTAAAAAAAAAACTATCATAAACTACTGAATTTAAAACTAGTTGAGCATCATTTGCGTGAACATGAAATTTTCTGTCTTTCAGGATCATTGACAACGTACGAGGTGAGCTGCAGAAGCGTCAGTGGATTATCTTTGATGGTGATGTGGATCCAGAGTGGGTAGAAAACTTAAATTCAGTTTTGGATGACAACAAATTGCTTACCCTGCCCAATGGAGAACGTCTCAGTCTTCCACCAAATGTAAGAAAATTTATGAACAATTTATACAGAACTTGTGCTTGCCAAAAATGTACACACCTTAAATATCTCTTAGATATTTTAACTAGACTTGCCCATTCATTTTCTTGCTCACCTCTATTCAAGGCCCTAAACAGTCCTTCCAGGTGAGGCAACACTTCACCTGTGAATCTTTTTGGGGTTGTCTATTGTATCCGGAACTCCCAATTACTCCTGATGTGGCTTCCTCTACATTGGTGAGACCCAGTGTAAATTGGGGGACTGCTTTGTCAAGCATCTCTGTTCCATCTACCAAAAATGAAACTTCCCGGTGACCAGCTATTTTTATCCTATTCCCATTTGAGTGCTGACATTTTTGTGTACGTTGCATTGTATTTCCAGCATTCATTCCAGCACTCTTGTGATTAGATATTTTTAAAAAATGTTTTCCTTTCTATAGGTACGGATTATGTTTGAGGTCCAAGACTTGAAATATGCTACACTAGCCACTGTATCCAGATGCGGAATGGTATGGTTTAGTGAAGATGTCCTCAGCACAGATATGATCTTCAATAACTTCTTGGCCAGACTGCGTAGCATTCCATTGGATGAGGGAGAGGATGAGGCTCAGCGAAGACGCAAGAGTAAAGATGAGGAAGAGCAAGAAACAGCTTCCCCAATGCTTCAGGTATAGTTTTACTGAGTTTTCTGTGCAAAAAATATTTGTACGCTAAACTTATCTGAACATTAAAAAAAACAGATTATTTAAATAACAAGAAAAATGTATAGGCTGTATTAAAGAGAAAACTGGTGATATAGCTCTCCTTACTAAATAACAAGAATGTTAGTTTTCCCACAAGAATATATCATGCAAAGTATTTTCTAATTTTTTAAAAATGTGGATTACTTTAGAGTATCTCCAAGAGGATTTTTCTCATTACTTAATAATTTAAAGTATGATTCTTAGCTGGAATATCAGTAAATATTACTTTCCCCTTCTACCCAATATCTTTTCTAGAACTTTTATCAAATATCTGATTTAATAACTTTGTACAGGAGCTTCACACAATACTGTTTTTTTTTAAAACAGATACAAAGAGATGTGGTAACAGTTCTGCAGCCATACTTCACTTCAACTGGTCTAATAATAAAAGCTGTAGAGCATGCTGCTAAAATGGAACACATTATGGATTTTACCCGATTACGATGCCTTGGTTCCCTTTTCTCTATGCTGCATCAAGCTTGTCGAAATATTGCATTATATAATGCAAACCATCCGGACTTTCCAATGCAGAGTGACCAGTTGGAACGCTACATTCAGGTGCGATGGCAGTTTTACAATTTGTTCATTATGTCCTTGACATGATTAGCTCTTCTACGTAACTTTATATTTCTTTGCTTTTCTTTGACTAGAAATATCTAATTTATGCGATTCTTTGGTCACTTTCGGGTGATGCACGTTTGAAGATGAGAGCAGAACTTGGTGAATATCTCAGACGAATTACAACCATTCCACTTCCAAGCACACCAAACATGCCGATCATTGACTTTGAGGTAGGAAATCTGTGATACTAATTCTAGATTTGTCTTTTCAATAGTTTATATTCTAAAATTTGTTTAGAATACAGAAGTTGTTGTTTGGAATGCATTCCCAAGCAACTGACAGAATTAAAATTTAGCATGATTTTATTGATTGATAATATGTAACATTTTGAATATACTAGAGTTAAGGGGTACTAAAGGGGTTAATCTATTGTAACAAATTATTGATCATAGAATGCATGGCACTGAAGGGAGATTGTTGTCCCATCATGTTTTTTGTAGTGCTCTTACTGCTTTTCTCCATCATATTTTTTCATGTAGCTATCCAATTTCCATTTTCAAAGACAGTATGGAATCTGATGCTACTACTATTTCAGACCATGACTTGTGAAATTTATTAAAATACATCATGCCATCTCTGTTTCTTTGGTGATTTCTTGTAAAAAAAAATATTCTGGTTCCTCGTCCTTCCACTGTTAACTATTTATCCTCTCGACAATAACTTCAAATTTTGAACAAACTTGTCAGACCTTCAATTTTACTTAATAATATATTTTTAAAAACGAGATCTATTTACTTCAACCAGATTCAGAATGAAAATGTTTGTTGCAATATCTTTCAATATTTAGGTTTCAATTACTGGAGAATGGGTTCCTTGGCAGTCAAAGGTTCCACAGATTGAAGTTGAGACTCATAAAGTTGCTGCTCCAGATGTTGTTGTACCAACCTTGGATACAGTCCGTCATGAGGCCCTTCTGTACACCTGGCTTGCTGAGCATAAACCATTAGTCCTATGTGGACCGCCAGGTTCTGGCAAAACCATGACCCTATTCAGTGCACTAAGAGCTCTACCAGATATGGAGGTATGAAACTCTTTTGAATTTTCTTCGTAGCTTGAGCTGCTCCAAAATGTTTGTTGTTTTTATTTCTCCCCAGTTTCTGATATGATTGAAATACATTAAAGTTATGCTCTTTGCTATTTTGTTAATAGGTTGTAGGTCTGAACTTCTCCAGTGCAACTACACCTGAGTTGGTTCTGAAAACATTTGATCACTACTGTGAGTACCGTCGAACGCCGAATGGAGTTGTGTTAGCACCTGTGCAACTTGGCAAATGGCTTGTGCTATTCTGTGATGAAATCAATCTTCCAGACATGGATAAATATGGCACACAGAGGGTCATATCCTTCATTAGACAGGTTTGTAAAAGGAGTTGTCACATAGCTGAGTTAAATGAGGAAGCTCGTTGTTGAACTATAGTCATGGTGGCTTATCTTTACTCCAGATGGTGGAACATGGTGGTTTCTTCCGTACATCAGACCAGACCTGGGTTAAGTTGGAAAGAATCCAATTTGTTGGAGCATGCAACCCATCTACTGATCCAGGAAGGAAACCACTTTCACACAGGTAATATTTTAATAATTCTATTGTTTTACATATTGGCATTCAAAGCACATATTTGTCACCATATGCAACTCTTCTCTTGTGGGCATGCACAGTAAATCCAAGAAACATAATAGAATCAATGAAAGTCCACACTCACCAGAACAGACCAGCAACCAATGTGCAAGTACAAAAGAGAAAGAAAATAATTGTAATAATAAATAAGCAATAAATATTGAAAACTTGAGATGAAGAGTCCTTAAAAGTTGAGTCCATAGGTTGTGGGAACAGTTCAGTGATGAGGCAAGTTACCCCTCTGGTTCAAGAGCCCTGATGGTTGCAGCGTAATAACTGTTTTCCTGAACCTGGTGATGTGGGTCCTGAGGCTCCTCTATCAACTTTCTGATGCCTGCAGCAAGAAAAGAGCATATCCTGGGTGATGGGGGCCCTTGATGATGGATGCTGCTTTCCTGTGACAGCACTCCATGTAGATGTACTTGATAATGGAGAGGGCTTTACCGATGATGAACTGGACCATATCCATTATATTTTGAAGATTTTTTTGTTCAAGGGCACTGATGCTGCCATTCTGGGCCATGATGCTACCGGTTAATATACTCTCCACCATATATCTATAGATGTTTGTCAAAGTTTTAGTTGCCATGCCAAATCTTTGCAAACTTCTAAGGAAGTACAGGCGCTGTGGTGTATTCTTTATGTCATCTAGTGCTGGGCCCAGGACAGATCCTCTGAAATGATAATATCAAGGAACTTAAAATTGCTGGCCTTCTCCACCTCTGATATGCCAATGAGGATTGACTCATTGACCTTCAGTTTCCTCCTCCTAAATCATTTATTAATCCTATTAATCATCTCCTTAGTCTTGCTGACAATGAATGAGAGGTTGAAACATCACTCAGTCACATCTTCAATCTCCCTCCTAAATGCTGATTAGTCATCGCTTTTGATTCAGGCAGAAACAGTGGTGGTGTTGCCATTGGAGCTGTGCCTAGCCTCACAATCATAAGTGTAAATTGAGTAGAGCAAGGGACTAAGCACACAGCCTTGTGGTGCAGCTGTGCTGATGGAGTTTGTGGAGGAGCTGTTTTTGCCAATCCGAGCTGACGAGGATCTCCAAGTGAGGAAATGGAGGATCCAATTTCATAAGGAGCTATTGAAGCCAAGATCTTGAAGCTTATTAATTAGCTGAATCTTCAATTCAGGTGGCTAATAACCATTTACTTGTTTACCACTTCCTTCATATGTTGTGAATTAATACCTGATTTTTTGATGTATTGGAAACTGATAGATTTGCATTGATACAGCAGATATGACAGTTGGAAAAACATCTACTTTGCAGGTTCCTGCGCCATGTACCCGTTGTGTATGTGGATTATCCAGGACCAGCTTCTCTTACTCAGATTTATGGAACATTCAACCGGGCTATGCTAAGACTCATTCCATCGTTGAGGACATATGCAGATCCCCTAACTGCAGCTATGGTGGAATTCTACATCATGTCACAGGTAGATTACTGTTCTGTGATAAGCAGTACTGTATCCCTAGAAAAATGTGGTACTTTTTCAGATTGAAAATATAAGTACAGGTAGTCCCCGAGTTACGAACGTTCGACTTACAGACAACTCATACTTACGAAACCAGGAAGGAGAACACTGTCCGCTATTTTAATTTGTTGCCGTTGACACTGTGTGGAGTGTTTAACTTCGTACTTGGCTTAAATTTTTCTTAGTAAGATTCACCCTGACCCCGCCCTGAGTTCAATCCAGTGACAGACCGCTCGCGTACCAGGTTGATGTCAAGCTCTCAACTTGAACTCTTTAAAAAAAACACTGCCACCTCCAGTTTAAATTCCCACGCGGAATATTGTGGAGGATCAAATACCCAAACCCAGCACCGCCCCCACTTGTCCCATTTAACCTGTCTCAGTGCAGTTGTCCTTAGGACCCAGTGGACCTTGGGAGCTGGCGGAGCCAGTGTTTCTGTTCCATTGACAGGAAGCGATTGCAATTGAAAATAAAGTGGAAATAATAAAGCGTTTGGAAAGAGGTGAAACGCCATCGGTCATTGGAAAAGCATTAGGCTACAGTCGGTCAACGATTGGAACGATTTTAAAGGATAACGGATAAAGTGAGAATAATGGAGCATGTGAAAGGCCCTGTCCCGATGAAAGCTACAATTATTACTAAGCAACGTAGTGGTTTAATTATTGGAATACATACATTTCTTAAGTGTTTTACATGCATAGAAGGTAAAATATATACTAAGACAAACATTTGACTAACTGACGCTAAATAATACCGGATGTACTTGTTCCGACTTATGTACAAATCCGACTTAAAGACGGATTCGGGAACGGAACTGGTACATAACCGGGGTGACTGCCTGTAGTAAAATAGGGATACTGGTCCCTATCTGGTTTAAGCAAATATCACATGTTGACAACATTTTACAGTTAAATCCAACTGATTTTTTTTTTATTGGTCTGATTTTTAAAAGTTATACCCTGTTTATTATCCATTATTTCTCAGGAGCGTTTCACTCATGACATACAGCCACATTATATTTACTCCCCTCGTGAAATGACACGTTGGGTCAGAGGAATCTTTGAAGCTTTGAGACCATTGGAAACACTTGCAGTTGAGGGTTTGATTAGGATCTGGGCTCATGAGGCTTTGCGGTTGTTCCAAGACAGGTTTGTGTCTTTGATGAAAATCACTATTTTTATGTTAATATTATGTTTTATGTAAATATACTTTACTTTTATTGTCACCAAGCAATTGATACTAGAGCGTACAATCATCACAGTGATATTTGATGCTGCGCTTCGCGCTCCCTGAAGTATAAGTCTAAGTATAATAAAAATTTAAATTATAAATCATAATTAGAAAATAGAAAAGGGAAAGTAAGGTAGTGCAAGTCAGGTCCAGATAGTTGGAAGGTACAGCCCATATCCGGATCAGGATCCGTTCAGCAGTCTTATCACAGTTGGAAAGAAGCTGTTCCCAAATCTGACCGTAAGAATCTTCATGCTCCTGAACCTTCTCCCGGAGGGAAGAGGGACAAAAAGTGTGTTGGCTGAGTGGGTCATGTCCTTCATTATCTTGGCAGCACTGCTCCAGCAGCATGCAGTGTAAAGTGAGTACAAGGATGTTAGATTGGTTTGTGTGATGTGCTGGGCTATGTTCACGATCTTCTGCAGCTTCTTCCATTCTTGGACAGGACAACTTCCATACCAGGTTGTGATGCACCCTAGAAGAATGCTTTCTACGGTGCACCTTTAAAAATTAGTGAGGGTTTTAGGGGACAGGCCAAATTTCTTCAGCTTTCTCAGGAAGTAAAGGCACTGGTGGGCCTTCTTGGCAGTGGACTCTGCTTGGTTAGACCAAGTCAGGTCATTTGTGATATTCAGCCCAAGGAACTTAAAGCTTTTGACTGTTCCACCTGTGCACCACCAATGTAGATGGGGTCATGCGATCCGCTACTCCTTCTGAAGTCAACAACCAATTTCTTCATCTTGCTGATGTTGAGGGATAGGTTATTGTCTTCACACCATACCACCAGGTTCTTAATTTTCCCTCTGTACTCAGACTCATCATTAACCAAAATATGGCCTATAATTGTGGTGCCATCAGCAAACATATAATATGTATGAATGTGACATTCATGTTGCATTATTTTTACTTTAAGGCTTGTGGAGGATGAGGAAAGACAGTGGACAGATGAGAACATTGACATAGTGGCTCTCAAGCATTTCCCTAATGTTGACAGAGAAAAAGCTTTGACTAGACCTATTTTGTACAGTAACTGGCTGTCAAAGGTAAGAAATTGAGTCATAAACATTTTTAAGTAATTACCAGTTGGTGGTGATGGTGTACTTAATTTGTTAAACAATTCTTTAGTTTGACTTCCTTCATATTATGGTTTTAGATTTTATTTGTGTTTACGATGTTTACCTTTTCTCACTCCTCTTCACCCTCCCCCAGCACATCCATCTTATTTAAGTAAGCTGCAGGTTTGAATTATTAACAAGTAATCAAAGTAATTTTCTAAAACACCCATGAGATCCTCAAAAACACTCATCAAATTTCTTACTGTAATGCTGGAGTAAGAGAAACCTATTTACTAATCTCCCTTTTGGGAAAAGAAAAATCGTTCACAAGATTTTGATGTAAAATTTTCCTGAAGCTGCAACATGGATACGAATTGACACCAATGTAGTCTTTACCTTGTACTTGAAAATTAAATTTTCATTTTTTTAAGTGGTAATAATATTTGTGTCACATACCAACAATGACTTGCTCCCAGTAGAGAGCCTTACCACCTTGCTGTTCAATGATGTTCATCAGTGAGGCCTTAAAATCCTAGATCTGGGGGAATTGCCTTTGACCATGAAGTAAAAAGAACTATCCACTTAATACTCTGAAAGAAAAGGTGAGAGACTGAGTCTCCTGCAATGAATAACTGATCACCTGATATCCCAAAGTCTTCCTGCCATGTACAAGACTTAAATTTGAGAGCATGATAGAATTCTTCCCATTTGCCTGGATGAATGCTCAACACCTCTCAGGTCAAGGAAGCCCATTTAATTGACACATATTCATTATACTGATTATTGATTTCATCTATTACCGCACACTCTAAATGCATTGCCATTTCTTTTCTGAGCTATTTTGAGAGCACCTGTGTAATCCACAAAATCAAACCACCAGGGAAGGATCAGGTGTTTGGAAACAGGACACACTGAAAAATGAATTTTAAAACGCCTAACATTTTATACGAGTTGTTACTGATTTCTTTCTGTAGATTCCAAATAAACTAATTAAGATTGTTGTCAAATCCCAGTTCTTTTTCCCCAGCAGGATACAATTTTTTTTTTGAGAGCAAAACAATGCTTTCTTGCTGCCCCTTTTCTGAGGTACACTTTGTTCCTTTTTCCTTTTTGACCAGATTTGACCAGATCCTTTTTCCTGTTTGACCAGATTTCACTTATTTATTTGACTTTGTTTCATGAAAGTTTCCAACTTTATTAATTCTTCTGACATTAATTTCTGCCATTTTGTACAGCTGTATATTTCCTTTCTTTTCCTTACCCCAATGATGATCCAGTGTTCTTCCCTTTTCCTTTTACTGGTTTTAGCATTTCGCATTGCTTGGGTAAGAGGACTTTGTCCCTTTTATTTAAGTCTACACTATCGGTAAAGCATTCCTGTCTTTCATAGTAGTTTGTAAGATCAGTTGATTCTAGGATTGTAGGATCAGTTCATTTCTTAAAATACTGCATACTTTTTTTAGGATTACATACCAGTGGATCAAGAAGAACTGAGAGATTATGTCAAAGCCAGACTCAAAGTTTTCTATGAGGAAGAGTTGGATGTCCCCTTGGTACTTTTTAATGAAGTTTTGGATCATGTGCTGAGAATTGACAGGTAAGAAATCACACTTGTCAATTCCATGATTAGTAAACTTGATGTGGTATTAATGTGTGTATATTAAAATTTTGTATTTGTGAAAGTGCAAAATTCAAATTTTGAAGTAATAGGAGATATTCACTAGAACAGCAAATTGGTATTATTTGGGTTATTCCATTTACATCTGCGCCTATTAACATTTGGTTTGTGAATAAACTAGTCAATACAGAAAGGAATGTACTTTTTTGGATGGTGGGGGATGTCTGTCTAGTAGTTAATGGGTTAGAAATGAAAGGTCATATTAGTAAGTTTAAACCACATTTGACATACAAGACAATGCAAGAGAAATCCTATGAACCTAAATCTCACAAGAAACATCTGTTTCATATGTGAAACACTGTTAATGGTGAATATCTGAATTGAAAGCAGAAAACTCTGGAAGTACTCAAGGTATATTGCAATCTATATTTTACACATGAAGCTATTCAGTATCAGTTTTTTTTTAGGGAATCATGAATCTGAACCCCCTTTAAATGTTTACCATTGCATCTCAACTAACAGAAGCATTAACCTAACTGGTCAATTCATCCTAGCAAGTTTTGCTTTCATGCCTCTTATTGTTGCTCTTAGGTTCTGTCATAGCATGCAGTTACTGTTGGGGGTCCATACACACTTCTACACCAGACTTCTTGCTTTTATTAATCATCACCTCCACCTGAACAGTTGCTACATTCAAGTTTATGAACTCATTAAAAAAGCACTTGTGGAAATCTGGAGAATGGCAAACATACTCCACTGGTCCTGACATCCTTGATTTACTTATCAACTACTTAATTATTGTATACAGTTCTTTTTTTCTATATTTTTATTACCTTCTCATTCATTCTGTACTATTTTGAACCTTAAGTAGTCGATGTGTGTATTTACTGCTTATTGAAAGCACCAGAAGTTCTCACCTTTACTGAGAATTCAGAAACAGATCTGTCAGGAAAGAAACTCACGAACGATTCACCAATCCAGCTCTTCAACTTGCACAAGTGTCGCACTTCAAACTTTAAACCATTGTTTAGCTGAGAGAGATGAAGTCTTGTGTCTTCTGAACTCTTGAAGTGGGAGTGGAACCAAAGTCTCACCATATTCGTGCTATTTGTGTCAGTAGCAGGTTTCTTAATGAATGTCTCATAGAGCTGGTGATGTTTGAGAAGGTTGCAGAGCCGGAGGCTGAACCAGCTGAAAGTGTATCCTTTGGTGGGTGCATAGATGTTTGAAGCTGAAATGGAAAAGCACCAACAAGTCAATTGGTATAGGCACTTAAGTATAAAGTCATAAAAGGATGGAAAATGATTTAATGAAGTAAATCAGAGGCCCTGACATAGTAAAAGCGAGGAGAAAGTGGTTTCAAAAGTGAATAAGACAAATCGATGTGAAATTGTGGGAACTGAGCATCAGAATGGCTGATTTAGTGGCTTTCCAAATTAGGGCCAGCATTACTAAATAGTCCAAGTGCACCTGTCATCTTGAACACCTCCCATTCCATCTAAGGGAGATCTTGCAGTTCCCATATTGACTACATCTCAGCTCAGAACTCACAAAAATAGAATGGAAGCAAGTGATCTTCAATCCCAAAGAGATTGCCTGAGAAGAAGGTTGGCAGGGATGGTTCTGTGAGTCAGTATTAGAATTGATTTTTGTTTAATTGTAAATAAATTACTTATGACCATAAGACACAGGAGCAGAATTAGGCCATTTGGCCCTTTGTACTGTTCTATCATTCAATCATGGCTGATCCTTTTTCTTCCCCTTCTCGGCCCCACTCCCTGGCCTTCTCCCTGTAACTTTTGATGCCATGGCCAATGAGAACCTATCAGTCTCTGCCTTGAATACAGCTGGCTGTGGTGACAAATTCCACAAATTCACCACCCTCTGGCTAAAGAAATTTCTGTGCATTGCTATTTTAAATGGACACCCCTCTATCCTGAGGCTTTGTCCTCTTGCACTAGACTCCATCACATGTCAAACATCCTTTCCACATCTATTCTGTGTAGGCCTTTTAACATTCAAGCAGCTTCATTGAGATATCCCTCCCCACCCCCATTCTTCTAAATTCCAGCAAGTACAGGCCAAAAGCTATCAAACGTTCTTCATATGATTGCCTTTCATTCCCGGAATCATCCTTGTGAACCTCTTCTGAACCCTCTCCAATACCAGCACATCCTTTCTTTGATGAGGAGTCCAAAACTGTTCACAGTATTCAAGGTGAGGTCTCAACATCACATCCTTGCTCTTATATTCTAGACCTCTTGAAATGAGCGCTGATATTGCATTTGCCGTACTCACCACCAACTCAACCTGCAAGTTAATCTGTACAAGGATTCCCAAGTCCCTTTGCATCTCAGATTGTTGGATTTCCTCCCTGTTTAGATAATAGTCTGCACATTTATTTCTACTACCATAGTGCATGACGATGAATTTTCCCACATAGTGTTTCATTTGCCACTTTCTTGCCCATTATCCTAATCGAAACCCTTCTGCAACCTCCTTGTTTCCTCAACACTACCCACCCCTCCACCAATCATTGCATCATCTGCAAACTTGACAACAAAGCCACCTATTCCATCATCTAAATCACTGATATCGAGCATAAAAAGAAGCGGTCCCAACACCGACCTTAAAGAAAACTGGCAGCCAACCAGAAAATGATCATTAGACATCATAGCAGAATTAGGCTATTCAGCCCAACAAGTCTGCTCCAGTTCATCCCAAATCCCATTTAACCCCATACCCTGCCCTCTCCCCATATCCCTTGATGCCTTGACCAATCAGGAATATATCAACTTCCGCTTGAGTATTGTTACGTATTCAGGCAACAATAAATATATGAGTTCGGCAAGGGTTTCTTATAACAAACAACACGTTTATTAAACACAGAAAACAAACCCCCCAAAAGTAAACAAACACTACCGTAACCGGAAACAGCTGCTGAGCGGCAGCCCAAACAGTTCTTAAAGTGATATTCCAAAAACAGTTCTTAAAAGTGGTATTGCCAAAAGTTCGATATGCTCACAGTCCATTTAAAAGGAGAGACTTTATAGGACGATTTAGGTTCTCTTTCATGTCGCTTGCTTCGATCCCCGACGTCGAACTTCCCACGAAGAATTCACGAAACAGAACGGCTTAAAGGCACTGACCTTTCCTTCTCCACTATCTTCAATCCTTTCTAGTTAAACCTAGGGATTAACACGAAGATAGTCAACAAAATCCTTCCAAATAAGGATCAAACAAAGGTCGCCCCCGTTTCACCGTAGAAAGCGATTCTCCTCGATCTTTAACTTCCAACTTCCAATCTTCACTCTCCACTAATTTCGAACTAACAGAATCATAAAGAACCTGCTGGCAATGACCTTTTAAAATTTAGCATTAAATAAAAACTTCATCCTTCAGTACAACTGCGTCATCACTTCAAACACGCAGTGGCATGGTCAACCTGGCAAATCCAGCCACGAACTGCCCCTCCTCACAGGGTGGGGTCTACCTTTTATAACCTGTTAAAAAATACCCGTCACATGATCTCTACTGACGGGAAAATGACGTCACCACCATCACCTCAAGTCCAGTACAGCTTCAACCCCAGTCACATGACAAGGGCTCCACTGTCATGTGTCACGAGTACGTAACAGTATACCCAAGGACCTGGCCTCCTGCAGATGGGCAAAGAATTCCAGATTCACCACACTTTGACTAAAAAATATTCCTTCTTACTTCTACTCTAAGAGGTCACTCCTCAATTTTGAGGCCTTGCCCTCTTGTTCTGGATACCCCCACCAGAGGAAACATCCTCTCTGCATCCACCTTATCTAGTCCTTTTAACGTTTAGTAAGTTTCAGTGAGATACCCGCACATTCTTCTAAATTCCAGTGAGTACAGGCCCAAAGCTGCCCAACACTCTTCATATGTTAACCCCTTCATTTTCAGAATCATCCTTGTGAACCTCGTCTGGACACTCCAATGACTATACATACTTTCTGGGATAAAGTACCTAAAACTATTGACAGTACTCCCAAGTGTGCCATAACTGGTGTCTTAAAAAGCTTCAGCATTATCTTCTTATTTTTTATATTCTATTCCCCTTGAAATAAATGCCAACATTGCATTTGCCTTTTTCTTAACCACACACTGAACCTGTGAATTAACCTCCTGGGAGTCTTGCAGGAGGACTCTTAAGTCCCTTTTGCACCTCTGATATTTGAATTTTCACCTCATTTAGATAGTCTGCACTGCTGTTCCTTTTACCAAAAGAGCGTTATCATTCATTTCCCAACAGTATTCTATCTACCATTTTGTTTTTGCCCATTCTTCTAATTTGTGTAAGACCTGCAATCACATTACTTCATCAGCGCTACCTACTCCTCCACCTATCTTCGTATCATCTGCAGACTTTGTCCCAAAGCCTTCGGTTCCACTATCTAAATCGTTGAGAAACAATGTGAAAAGTAGTGGTCTCAATACTGACCCTGAGGACACCACTGGTCGCTGGCAGCCAACCAGAAAAGGCCCCCTTATTCCTATTCGCTGCTTCCTGCCTGTCAGCCATTCTTCTATCCATGCCAGTATATTTCCTGTAACACCGTGAGATTTTATTTTGTTAAGCAGCCTCATGTGAGGCACCTTATCAAATGCCTTCTGAAAATCTAAGTAAATGACATCCACTGGCTCTCCTTTGTCCACCCTGCTTGTTACTTCCTTGAAGAATTTTAACAGATTTGTTTTATTCCCACCCGCTGCCTTCTACCAATCAGCCAATGCTCTACCATGCTAGTACAGTGGTGCTATGAAGTTTGTGAATCCTGTAGAATTTTATCTATTTCTGCATAAATATGACCTAAGCTATGATCAGATCTTCACGCAAGTCTAAAACTAGATGAAGAGAATCCAATTAAGTAAATAACGAAAAAAATACTTGTCCATTTATTTATTGAGGAAAAAATTATTCAATTATTATATGTATTTGTTGGCAAATGTATGTGAACTTCTGGGGTAATGCCTTCTACAAAAGCTATTTGGAGTTGGGTGCTCCAATCAATGAAGTGAGATTGGAGGCATGGGTTGCAGAGGTGCAAAGACACAAAGTCAGGTTACTGGCAGAGCCTGCTCTTCTCAAGAAAGATCTGTTTATGTGCACCATGCCTCAATCAAAACAATTTTCAGAGGACCTTAGAAGAAGCATTGTGGAAATGCATAATGCTGGAAAAGGTTCCGAAAGGATTTCTAAAGGCTTGGGTGTTCGTCAGTCCACAGTAAGAAAAATTGTGTACAAATGAAGGAAACTCATTACTGTTGCTACTCTCCCTAGGAGTGGGCATCCTGCAAAGATCATACCAAAGGCACAATGTGCAATGCTGTAGAGGTGAAAAATAACCCAAGGGTTAAAGCAAACGACCTGCAGAAATCTCTAGAACTTGTTAAAGTCTATGTTCATGTGTCCACTATAAGAAAAACACTAAACAAGAATGGTGTTCATGGAAGAACACCACAGAGGAAACCACTACTTTCAAAAAAAAAACATTGTTGCATGTCTCAAGTTTGCAAAAGACCACCTGGGTGTTTTACAACACTTCTGGGACAATGTTCTGTGGACAGATGAGAGAATAGTTGAGCATTTTGGCAGAAGTGCTCATTGCAATGTTTGGAGGAAAAAGGGCACTGCACACCAACACCAAAACCTCATCCCAACTGTGAAGCACGGTGGAATGAACTAAAATTCCTCCAAGCTGATGTGCAGGACTGATCAATAGTTACCTGTAACATATGTTTGAAGTTACTGCTGTACGGGGGGGGGGGGGGGTCACACCATTTACTGAAAGCAACTTTTAACATGCCTTTTCCATTTCCCATTGTAATCTAGTCTACCTCCCAGCTACTGTTTGGATGTAACTGCCATCAGGGTCATTTTACCTTTGCAGTTTCTTAACTCGACCCATAAGGATTCAACATCTTCTGATCCTATGTCACATCTTTCTAACAATTTGATGCCATTCTTTACCAGCAGAACCATGCTACCTCCCTCTGCCTACCTTCCTATCGCTCCAATACAATGTGTAAAATCGGACATTCAGCTCCCAACTACAACCATCCCGGACATATCATCATACCCGGCTATCTATAAAAGTGCAACAAGATCATCCACCTTATTTGTTGTACTCTGTGCATTGAGATACAACACTTCGAATACTGCATTTGCTACTCATTTTGATTTTGTATCCCTAATGCACTGATACTCATGCTGCTGGCTGCAGTTTTGTCCTATCATCTGCCCGACAGTCTGACTGCGCACCATCTTTGCTTTTTTTTACCATCCATCCTATCCTGAGCCCCTTCACTCTGGTTCCCATCTCCCTGCCCAATTAGTTTAAACCTTCCCTAATAGCTCTAACAAACCTGCCCCCATGAATATTGGTCCCCCTCTGATTCAGATGAAACCCATGCCTCCCCCAAAAGAGATCCCAATGATCCAGAAACCTGAAGCCCTGCTCCTCTACACCAGCTTCTCAGCCACGTGTTTATCTGCCAGCTCATCCTGTTTCTACTCTCACTATTGCGTGGGACAGGTAACAATCCAGAAATTACTACCCTGGAGGTTCTGCTTCTCTGCTTTCTGCCTAGCTATCTAAAGTCTCTCTTCAGGACCTCATTGCTTTTCCTTCCTATGTCATTGGTACCAATATGTAGTAAAACATCTGGCTTCTCTCCCACCCCTTCCAAAGTGGTGTGGACGCGATCCAAGGTGTCCCTGACCCTGGTACCTGAGAGGTAACATACCATCCAGGTGTCCCACTTGCATCTACAGAATCTCCTGTCTGTTTCTTTGACTATTGAGTCCCCTATCACTACTGGTCCCCTCTTCATCATCATCTTCTGTACCACAGATCTATGCTCAGCACCAGTAACCTGTTCTCCGTGGCATTCCACTGGGAGGTAAACCCCCACAGGGGGGCCATTTGGATATGATAAAGTGAGTTAATAAATATATGGATTACACACAATTTAAGGTATTCAGAATAAAAATAGACATCAAAATGGCAAATTTGCCATACTATTTGCTTGTGTTGCCACTATCAGGGAGTTAAGGATATGCAACCAAAATTTCCTCTGTATTTTAATAATTCTAAGAATCCTGCCATTTCAAAATTACCAATTTTATATTAATACTCCTGTTCAGTGGATTGTTTGATTTTTTTTCTTGATTAGTAAATTGTCAGATAGAATTTGGCATTCTACATAATGAAGTCCTCTGGTGTTCACAAGTTAGATTTTTATGATTCTGAAAATTATTGACCTTAAAGTCGCCTTCATGTAATTAATATTTTTCAGGATATTCCGTCAACCACAAGGCCATTTGCTGCTCATAGGAGTTAGTGGTGCAGGAAAAACAACACTGTCTCGTTTTGTTGCCTGGATGAATGGTCTTAGTGTTTATCAGATTAAGGTTGGTGGTAGTAATTTATACTGTTTTGTAAGCAAACTTGTGAAGTAGAAGGAACTTTATTCTAAATGTTCAATTTACAAAATATTGATGTGCAGGTTCATAGGAAGTATACTGGTGAAGACTTTGATGAAGATCTGAGATCTGTGTTGCGGCGATCTGGCTGTAAAAATGAGAAAATTGCTTTCATTATGGATGAATCCAATGTACTAGATTCCAGCTTCTTGGAACGTATGAATACATTGTTGGCCAATGGAGAGGTAAATATGTTAAATGTTAAAACTAGAAATGTGAACTTTTTTTGTAAAGAAGTGACTTGTCAGCATGTTAAATATTAGTAATACTGTTGCGTAAGCACAATTAATTAATTTGTGTGTAATAATAACATTAACTTTTGCAAAATATCTTGTCAGTATTACTCTAATCTGGCCACTTAAAAATTAATTTTAAACCTGTGGGTCCAAATAACTCCTCTCAAACTTGTTAATCCTGAGTTAATGCTTTATTCAGCAAAAATCTAAACAACATGGGACTTAGTAAATCAAAATGAGGTAAACCTTAAGATATTTTAAAATATTCAATACATGCTGAAGTATTTATATTATTACATTAATTTGTGATTTCCTGTTGAACAGGTGCCTGGTCTATTTGAAGGGGATGAATATGCCACCTTAATGACTCAATGCAAAGAAGGTGCTCAAAAGGAAGGTTTAATGCTTGACACTCACGAAGAACTGTACAAGTGGTTTACAGGCCAGGTTATCCGTAATTTGCATGTTGTATTTACTATGAATCCATCATCTGAAGGGTTGAAAGATCGAGCGGCAACCTCTCCAGCTCTTTTCAACAGGTGAACACAATTTTATTTGTATTATCTAATTAGCAGCTCCAGCTGATTTTTTAGAAGAATGTATACAGTTTGTAAGTTTTCGGTGAAGGGGACATATAGTGGGGATTTTGAAGGTGGTTCAATAAAAGAATGGTTGGAATGTCAAACTCACTGCTGCAGAAAGTGTTTGAGATGGATCGTTTGGATGTATTTTGGGGAAGGCTACATGAACATATGAAAGGGGAGAGAATAGCAAAGGAAACCAATTTCACCTTTTAAATCTAGAGGTATGGCATTACTGGAGAAAAGCATTGCTGAGTTTAAGAAATCCGCTCTGGTCTTGGTGTATAGCACAGCAGCCAGGAGGACCCAAATGACCACCACCTATATCTTGAATTCTGAGGAAGAACTGAAAGATGGCCTGAGGCAGTGACATTATCAACAGATGCTGTTAGCTCAAAATATGAACATCCAGAGATCATAAAATAATTTTAACATAACCTAGTACTGAACACTTCTACTGACCAGTTTCTGGAAATATACCTAGTTTTCTTCCTCCTTTCCAACCCCTCCCAGTGTGAACCCCTCTTACTGTGAAGCTCTAAAGCAAGCCTTAAAACTATGTTGTCTTTCATTTCTATTAAAAAGTACTAGTTCAAAGTACACATATATCTCCATAAACAACCCTGAAGTTCATTTTCTTGCCAACTTACACAGTAGATCCAAGAAACAGAATAGGTTCAATGAACGACTGCACCCTGCAGGATAGACAAACAACCAGTGTGCAAAGGGCAACAAACTGCAAATAGAAAAGAGGAAAAAAATTAATATTAAATATGCAATAAATATCAGGACATGGGATGAAGAATCCTTGAAAGTGAGTCCATATGTTGTGGGAACAGTTCATTGATGGGGTGAGTGAAGTTGTCCCCTCTGTTTCAAAAGCCTGATAGCTGACGGTTAATATTTATTCCAGAACCTGGTGGTGTGGGTTCTGAGGTTCCTCTACCACCTTGCTGATGGCAACAGCAAGAAGAAATCATGCTCTAGATGGTGGGGTCTCTGATGATGGATGTTGCTTTCTGACAACAATGTTCCGTGTCGCACGGTGGAGAGAGCTTTACCTGTGATGGGCTGGGCTGGGCTGGTCCGCTACTTTTTGTAGGCTTTTCCCTTCAAGGGCATTAGTGTTTACGTACCAGGCTGTGATGCAGGCAGACAGTATACTTTCCACCACACATAATGTATACAGAAGTTTGTCATAGTTTTAGATTTGCAAATAATACACACATACCTACTAGCCTTGCTTTAAATGGCCTCACATAGCTAATTGATGTGCAATTAAATAAGCTTAATGAATTGATATAAAAGTGAAGTAATCACCAATATAACAAAGCACACTGATCCCAACTATTAATTGTCATAAAGTAAAATGGGATACAAAGACAACTGAAACAGCTTTGTTCTGAACTTCCTGTGCTCAGATTGGCAGCATCCACTAGAGGGTTATCATGAATTTTACAACTGCAGCTAAATGTTTATGCCTTGGTAGATTTGCTGTTGGTGTATTTTCCTTCTGACTTAAATTTTATTCTGAACGAAAAGCTTTTTGAAGAAGTAGTTGATGAGATTTTTTTTCTTCAAACCTGTTATTAATCTAATTTTCCCCTTCCCCCAAAGATGTGTGTTGAATTGGTTCGGAGACTGGTCCACTGAAGCTTTGTATCAAGTTGGCAAAGAGTTCACCAGCAAAATGGACCTTGAGAAACCGAACTATATTGTCCCTGATTACATGCCAATTGCTTATGATAAACTTCCTCAACCACCATCACATCGCGAGGCTATTGTCAACAGTTGTGTTTTTGTTCATTTAACATTACATCAGGTGAGCAATTATAGACGTAGTTTGGAAATACTATTCTTGATCAGGAAAATCTACATGCCAGTATTATTCAAATATGCACACACCTGCTAACCTTTTAAATGGCCTCACAAAGCTATAAGTGGCTTTTGGTCTTCATGGCTCAAAATCAGTTTGAAAACACGTGATTCTGCAGATTCTGGAATCTTGAGCAACACATACAAAATACTGGAGGAACTCAGCAAGTCAGGCTGCGATTCTGAGTAAACAGTAGACATTTCTGGCCATGACCCTGCAACTGTACTGGAAAGGAAGGGGGTAAAAGCCTGAATAAGAAGGAAGGGGGAAGGAGTACAAGCTGCCAGGTGATGAGTGAGGGGGAAGGTGGGTGGGTTGGGAAGAGTGGATGAAGTCAAGAACTGGTAGGAGATCAATAGAAGAGATAAAGCGCTGAAGAAGAAGGAATTTGACAGAGAACAGTGGACCCTGGAAAAAAGTGAAGGAGGAGTGGAGCCAGAGGAAGGTGATGGGCTGGTGAAGTGAGCAGGTAATCAGAATGGGGATTGAGAATGAGAGAACGGGTAAGTGAACAGAAGTAACTAGAAGCTGAAGAAATCAATCTTCATTTTATCGGGTTGGAGGCTACCAAGACAATATGAGGTTTATAGACAATAGGTGCAGAAGTAGACCATTTGGCCCCTCGAGTCTGCACCGCCATTCTGAGATCATGGCTGATCATTCACTATCAATACCCAGTCCCTGCCTTGTCCCCATATAATAGACAATAGGTGCAGAAGTAGACCATTCGGCCCCTCGAGTCTGCACCGCCATTCTGAGATCATGGCTGATCATTATCCTCTAACCTAAGTTTGGCTTCATTATGGAAGTAGAGAGGTAGCCAGAGACAGATATGTCAGAGTGGGAAGGGAAGTCAAATTGAAATGGATAGCCACTGAGAGATCTTGCCTTTTGTGGTGAATAGAGTGAAGGTGCTCAACGAAGTTGTCCCCAGCAATCTGCATTGGGTCTTACTGAAATAGATGAGGCCACACTGTGAACACCAGATAAAATAGATGGCCCTGACAGACTTGCAAGTGAAGTGTTGTCTCCTTCTCTGTTATATTTGTTCTCAGGATCAAGCTTTCCATTCTAGAATATATGAGATGTCCTTTTTTATTTTCCAAGGAACAGGGTCTTCCCTTTCACCAACATCGAGCTGTTCTCACCCATATCTCCTCCATTCCCCACCAGTTTGCCCTCACTCCGTTCTCTCACTGTCATAACTACCACCCACAAGCCTCTACATCCAGTACATTATTCTTCGCAACTTCCGCCATCTCCAATAGGATCCTACCACTAAATACAGGTCTCCCCCGCTATCCAAAGGTAGAGCATTCCTATGAAACCAAAATGCCGTAAAGCGGAGAAGCAATTACTACTATATGAGAAAAATTTTTGAGTGTTCCCAGACCCAAAACAATAACCTACCAAATCATACCAAATAACACTTAAAACCTAGAATGGCATGAACATATAGTAAAAGCAGGAATGATATGATAAATACACAGCCTATATAAAGTAGAAATATTGTATATACAGTGTAGTTTCACTTACCAGAATCAGGAAGACTGCGAGCCAAAACAGATTTGTAGGAAAAAATTGGTACGTACTCTTAGGCGCACACACCTGCCCGCGCAAGGCTTCACTGGTCATGGTAGTCTTTCTCAGGGTAAATGCACGTACACACACACACAAACACATGCATAGATATACACAACCCCCCCCCCCCCCCCAGTCACCACCACCATTTAGGGCCCTAAACAGCCCTTACAGCTGAGATAACACATCACCACAAGTCTGTCAGAGTCATCTATTGCATCTGGTGCTACTGGTGCAGATTCCTGCCACAGATTGGAGTCCACTTTTTTGAGTACCTTCACTCACTCCACTGCAAAAGGAAGAATCTTCTAGTGGCTACTCATTTCAGTTTCACAAACATGTCTGTCCTTATCTGCTGCTATGATAAACTCGAACTCAAGCAACCCCCCGATTTAACCTCGCCTCATCAGGGGACAATTTACAACGACCAATTAACCTACTAACTGCTATGTCTTTGGACTGTGGGAGGAAACTGGAGCACCCAGAGAAAACCCACACATTCCACAGGAGTGGGGGGTGGTTCCTTACAGGTGGTGTTAGAATTGAGTTCAGAATTTTGACACACTGAGCTGCAATAGAGTCACGTTAACCACTATAGTACCATAAATTTTCATTTCAGATTGAATTTGAAATGCTCGCAGTTGAATGCTTGCAAACACTTTGGCCTTATTTTTGCACACCAGTGTTGAGTTTTGTCATCATAGACAATGGGGATCTTTGTGGCGTTTCCTCCTCATTAGATGGTTGTTATTGATTACAATTAGAAGTGTTTGCCTTCTAATTTGATCTTGTCTTAGTTGAGTAACTGTTTTGTTGTCATGCTATTTCTATGTAACTTGCATGCAGTCCTTTGTTGTAGTTTGTTTTCACCACTCCTGATATGCCTTTCCACATTGGATCATTGTTGGTTTCCTGCCTTAATGATGATAACTGAATAAGGGAATTATTGGGCCATGGCTATTACACGTTATATGATGAGGTATCTGATGATATCTCAGATATTAAGTTTTGATCTTTCAGATATGTTTTGAAATTTTGAATCTTCCAGTAAGTCACAGAATGGTTACCACATAGAAGGAGAACATTGTACCCATCAAGTCCAAAATGGCTCTGTAGCAAAGTAATAGTGAGGGACATTTCTCTCTCCAAATGAGGAAGCAAATCAGACCTTGTTTAAAAGGCAGCACATCCAATAATGTAAGAATCCCTTCAAGTAATGGAATGCAAACCTGGATGTTACAGTTCTTAAGATTCCACAAGGGTGTTTAAGCCCACATCCTTGACTGATGTAAGAGAGTTGACAAGTTGGTTACACAAGAGTCGATACAAAGTGATGTAGTTTGTACTTGGTGTGACAATGGACTTTGTTTACAGAAGGCCTAAATGGTAGTCAATCCTGATTATATTCATATGGAAGATGCATTTGTGACAGGTAGGTTGACAGAGACAATAAAATCCCATATGGTGGTTCTCATTTCATTTGCCATAGATGGAGCTTTATCCTTCAGAGGCTGGTTAGTCAAGGCTGTATAGTGCTACTTCTAAAGGTGATAAATGTTGGAGTCTCCCAGACACAGTGTATTCTGTGTTTTCACCTCCTGCCATGTTGAAATTAGAATTTGTAGTATACAGTCACTGTGCTACCAAGTTTTAAATTTCCAAGATGGAATGAAGTTGCTTATTTATTTTGCAGCATTTTTGCACTTTATAAATAAAGTTGATTAAGCATTTGTGGGAATTTACAGTAAACATCAAGTCTTAGATTGCAAGGTTGAAAAACCGTAATTCAGAAAAAAAGTAAATTTCCTTTCTTATTAGGCAAATACCCGATTGGCCAAGCGTGGGGGCAGGATAATGGCCGTCACACCTCGTCACTACCTGGACTTCATCAATCACTATGCCAATATGTTCAATGAAAAGCGAAGTGAACTAGAAGAGCAGCAGATGCATTTAAATGTCGGCCTGAGAAAGATTAAGGAAACTGTAGATCAGGTACAGTACAACTATAGTTTGAGGAACTGGGTTTTGTGAATCTCACCAGACTTTTACCATATGTTTGCTTTTTGCTGTTGTTTCTCGCCAAATCTTTGAAATCCTGCACTAACCGCTCTTCTTGATTGAAAGTTTTGTTTAAGAACATATTTCCCAATTTTAAAGGAACTGTTCAGTTATAGTTATGGTAGCAATGACATTAGCTGCAAGTAGAAATTATGTTTTTGCTGTGCTGTGTTTGTGAATGATCAGTAGTACTTTTTGATTTCATAAAACCTTCCCGGCTTTTTCTCCTTGCCGTGCATCTATTTTCGTTTAGGTATCATTTATCTGTTTATCCCAATTGTCTTTTAATGCCTAAAATTATTTTGTTTATATCATCTATGCTATCTGTCATCTGTTACCAGATGGGGAAGGGTTCACTGCTTCTATTTCTCCAGTGAGATTGTTTTTGCAAAAGCTATTGCACATTAGATTTAATGAGAAATGCTTCTAATCCCTTTCCCTAATGGTTAATTGCTTTCTACTTGTATTTTAAGTTATTTTGTAAGCAGGGTACAGTTACCCTTTGTTGCATCTAAGATATTTACATTGATCTGATGTCTTAGTGCCCTGTGAGGTCTTACTTTATCTGCAGTTTGAAGTGGAAACACTCAGTTGTTGTAAATTCAGTGTGAGGTTCTTCCTTTTTCTTCTCCAAACCTTCCCTTGTAGCTTTTGGATATTATAACTGCTTGGCCAAGAATCTGTTTTTTAAGCAACCAATTTAATTTTTCCTTTAATGATACATCCAATAATGTTTTTAAAAATTGTCCTGATTGAATATAATCCTTTAAAAAGCTGGAAGCCTAAATACAAGTTAGGCTGCTTCTGGTAGGAGGATAATCTTAATTTCTTTTTTTCATATTCAGTTAGTGTTTTTTTAATCCTTTCACTGTAGGTTGAAGAATTACGCCGAGATCTCAGAATTAAAAGCCAAGAATTAGAAGTTAAGAATGCAGCAGCCAATGATAAGCTGAAGAAAATGGTGAAGGACCAGCAAGAGGCTGAGAAGAAAAAGGTAGCTTAACAAAAGAAGAATGCTATATTTTAAATCAAGCTTTCAACTGGGGAAGTGGCCTCATACAACTTCTGTTTGTTTTTTTGATAGGTGATGAGTCAAGAAATTCAGGAGCAGCTGCACAAACAGCAAGAAATTATTGCTGACAAGCAGATGAAAGTAAAGGAAGATTTGGATATGGTAGAGCCTGCTGTCATTGAGGCTCAGAATGGTTAGACTTGTTTTGAATTGGGTTCTGAAGAAACAATATGAAAATGAAACAATGTACTAATTACTGCCTGTACATGATGATGTTTATTCTTTTTACCCTTGTAATTATAATCCTGTTAATTTTCTTCCTTTTTAAGCAACTGATTGGTCTTTTCTATATGGTATTAATCTTACAATTTTCTGTCCCTCCTAACTTACATTTCTTTCACTTTATTTGCACTCCGGCGCATCTTGCTGGTCTGATTAGCTGTAAAATCGATCAAGAAGCAGCACTTGGTTGAGGTTCGTTCAATGGCTAATCCGCCAAGTGCAGTGAAGCTTGCACTCGAATCAATCTGTCTGCTCCTGGGTGAAAGTACAACTGACTGGAAACAGATCCGATCGATCATAATGAGAGAAAACTTCATTCCGACCATTGTAAATTTTTCAGCTGACGAAATCAGGTGAATAATGGGGTGCACGCAGCTGCTGGAGGAAGATGGAAATTGTACAGAATACCAGCCAATATGTTATAGTTAAGGAGTCATTAAAGCAGTCGATTATTTACACAAGTAGAATTTTATTTAGTATTTATTAACCCAAAATTTTGTTTGGGTGATATTATGTATTGCTGGTATTCACATATAAATTTCCTCCTAACACCCAGCAACGGCCACACACCCTCATCCATTTGCATGTTCATTTAAAGCCCATTTCTTTTCACCCCCTCTATTAGCTGTAAGCTCTATAAAGAAGCAGCATCTTGTTGAAGTGAGAGCCATGGCCAATCCACCCGCTGCAGTAAAACTCGCATTAGAATCAATCTGTCTCTTGCTGGGTGAGGAGACAAATGACTGGAAAAAGATCAGACAAGTTATTATCAGAGATAATTTCATCAGCAGCATAGTCAACTTTAATACTGAGGAATTAAGGTACTCATTACTTTTATTTTAAAAGTCACATCTTTCTTGCATTTTGATTGTGTTGCAGCACTTCATTGCTATGCATCATGTAATCTATGTGACTGGCAGTTCTTTTTATTAAAGCGTATTTGTATTGAATTTCCGCTCTTAAAATTGCAAGTGAGCAATTGTATTAATACTCATCTTTTATTCATCAGTGATGTTATCCGTGAGAAAATGAAGAAAAACTACATGTCCAATCCAAGCTACAACTATGAAATTGTCAACAGAGCATCTTTGGCTTGTGGTCCAATGGTAAAATGGGCTATTGCACAGGTAAGTAACTGAGGAAAAAGTATCTGGAGAGAAAAAAAATGTTTTAACTTTTCGGTATCAGTTGAAAAGAGCATCATATTAACTTCGAGCATATTTGCTTTTGTTGCCATTTATTTCTATTTCCTGTAAAATTTCTTTAATCTTAAGAAATTAGTTTTACCCCTTTCAGTAGAAGTCGCATTGGATAAATTAATTTCACATTATTTCATTTATAGCTTAATTATGCTGATATGTTAAAACGAGTCGAACCTTTACGCAATGAACTGCAGAAGCTAGAAGATGATGCAAAAGAGAACCAGCAGAAGGCTGATGAAGTAGAGCAAATGATCCGTGATCTGGAAACCAGTATTGCACGTTACAAAGAAGAGTATGCTATTCTGATATCTGAAGCCCAAGCCATTAAGGCAGATCTTGCAGCTGTAGAAGCAAAGGTGAGTAGGATTATGTACATTGTTTTATAATGCAACTTTAAATTATTATACAGAATTCTTTCTACAAAGGGTAAAGAGTGATAGGGAGCTCCTTCTGGCTCAGTTAGATGAAATCATTTTGTATTGTAATTGTAAAACCTTCTTTCAGGTTAACCGAAGTACTGCCCTGTTGAAGAGTTTGTCAGCTGAACGAGACCGCTGGGAAAAGACCAGTGAAACTTTTAAGAACCAAATGGCCACCATCGCTGGAGACTGCTTATTATCAGCTGCCTTTATTGCATATGCCGGATACTTTGATCAGCAAATGCGCCAAAATCTGTTTACTACTTGGGCGCATCATCTGCAACAAGCAAGCATTCTGGTAAGCATACATTTTTAATTTTAAGATCATTGGATCAAATCAAAATAAATTCATCCTAGACAAAACTTACTGGGATTTTTAGGATGTCCTTCTCATTTGTATGCTGAAGAGAGCTCCTGAGTACAGGCAGTTTGATCATTTGTGGTGTTATTGTGGAGATTCTTTTTCAGATTCCCTCTCATTCTTCTCATTTCCAGAGTGTTCCAATCTCCTTAGTTCATTCTAATAAATGTATGTTCTACATAATGATATCATCTTGGTGAATCTTGTGCATCTTCGTCATTGCTTTTACATTTTATTAAAATAGCTACTAGACCTGCTCAGTGCACTCAAAAAATGTGGGAAAAGCATAATTTGATACAAGAAATGTCATCTTTTTTTCTTCTTTCAGTTTATATTATCAGAGAACCTATACCATTTGGATTTCTTTGACCTTAATTCAAGTAACATTATTTCTGATTTTTGTCTCATTTTTCGTTATACGATCTATTTGAGAAACTGCAGATTAGCTTACTCTTAATCTGTTGACTACAGATGAGTTTACTCTTGTGAAGGCTAACTGCAGCAAAAATTATTTCGGCACACTGAAATTATATTGGCTGGAATATTGCATAGTGCCAAATCCAGTAAGACCTGCACTCCCAACTCAAACTCCTCCCCATTTAGACCATGGATGCTGAATGAGCTTATTTTATTTTAATAGTATGTGGCATAGAATATTGCTTTGAGAATGATTAGGTCAGAATGCAAATTAACTACATGTGAGGTACAAGGAATGAATTACATATTCCCCTCATTGTTTCTAATTGACCTTTTTGATTTCCATTCAGAACTACTTGGGCAAATTCATGCTATAAGTAGGTCTCCATATATTAATCAGTCTTTTAACTTCAGTTCCGAACAGACATTGCAAGAACAGAGTATTTATCTAACGCTGATGAACGTCTGCGCTGGCAAGCAAACTCTCTACCTGCAGATGACTTGTGCACTGAAAATGCCATCATGCTGAAACGTTTCAATAGGTACTTATCTAAAATAAAAATTTATACAACTTAATTTGGAAGAATAATGAGGCAGAAATTAAACAAAGACTTGTGCACAATTCCACTGTCAGGACCATTGTATTTGCACAACACATGCATTTTTAATTAGTTGAAATTGTTTTGAATATATGTCAATAGATTGTACATCCTTGTTCCTAGTGTAGATGTGGAAACTTTCTTCCTGGGCTATATTTTTGGTGTAATACATCCTGGAAAGATTTGTGCACTTACAAGAATTTGGATGTTTGCAGTGTAATGAAGATTCCCATATTTATTCTTGTTGTCACTTTAAACACCTTTAAGATTATTGTGTTCTGTTACTTTCAGCAATTAAGAATTATTGTAACAGAAACATTAAACTTCTGCCACTTTCTATTCTGGTTCATTTGAACAGAGGAAATTGGATCATTATAGTAAATTAAGTTCTGTCCAGTTCTTTGAAAAAGTATTTTAAAATTCCAAACTGCAGGGTGTAATTTTATACTGGCTTTTATAATTGTACTAGAACACAGTGATCCAAATAAAGTACAGCAGTATGTTGGCAGAATGAAATATTGTCATCCAGGTATTTCTGTATACTAGTGATCTTTTGAAAGGGTATAACCAATGCACACTTCATAAGGTGTCTTGAAGCCATAGCAAATTGGAATTGAAAATCTTGAAATCAAAGTTCAAAGTAAATTTCTTATCGAAGTACAAATATGTCACTATATACACCCTGAGTTTCACTTTCTTGTAGGCATTCATGATAAGTACAAAGAATCATTGAAAACCACACATACACAACCAATGAGCATAAGAAGAGAAACTATAATTACCAAAAAAAAAATACTGAGAACATGAGTCTTGAAAATGACTCCATAGGTTTTGGCATAGTTCAGTGTGAAGGAGTGAAGTTATCTAACCTGGTTTAGGAGGCTGACATTTGAAGGGTAATAACTGTCCCTGAATATATTCTGAAGAAGATAGAAAATAGCTGCTCAATAGATCCCTGGGTTGTTGTCACTTTTGTAGTCTTGCTTAGTACTACTTAATGCCTGATGTGTAATGAGGTGAATAAGCTATTTCTGCTTACTGTTAACTCTTTCCAATATTTAGTGTTTTTAATTTCAATTTGATATTATTGCCTACACGTCTATCGTAAGAAACAGTTCCTTAACCCATTTCTAAACATTAACTAAAACAGCAGAAGAATAGTGAGAGTACAATGGGGAGAATTTGGAGACAGATTGATATGATCAAATTGAAAGTTTGCTTGTAGATTCCTCATAATAAAATGTAGATTTGTATTTCAGTTTTGCATTAATTTATGGTCCAATTAATGGTCCAACCCTGAATGTGGGCCAGGGATGTTAATAAAACAAAATCACACAGTTTATTTTGGTTTCTTCCACTTTCACTCTTTTATCATTTGGATGAGTCTGCAATATATTTGTATGAATCAAAACAAAAGTTTTTCTTGGCACTGGCTGGCTATATTTCTCTTAATTTATCATGTACTCATTCACACTTTTTAATTAAGTTCTTCATGATTGTGTCCATGTAATGTATTTTCTTCACTGGTTCTTCAGGAAAACCCAGTAGTTCAGCTCGTGTTAATTTTGGGAACTCTGATTGAAGGAACCAATACTGGCATCCAGATCTTCATTGTAAAATTTCATACACAGTCTATTGCCATGTTTTAACAAATGGAATCTAGTTTTTTTTATTACCACTTCCTAAAATACTAATCTTTTGAAAAGGTACCCACTAATTATTGATCCATCTGGTCAAGCCACGGAGTTTATCATGAATGAATATAAAGAACGCAAAATTACTAGGACTAGCTTCTTGGATGATGCTTTCAGAAAGAATCTTGAGAGTGCATTAAGATTTGGTAACCCATTACTTGTTCAGGTAAGTGATAGAAGTTCATCTTCTGGCACTTATTCGCCTTCACTAGCCTCTGTATACTTGATATCTCTTGTTTTATTTCTAGGACGTTGAAAGTTATGATCCAATATTGAACCCTGTACTGAATCGCGAGGTTCGCAGAACTGGTGGTAGAGTACTCATTACTCTTGGTGACCAAGATATTGACCTGTCACCATCATTTGTTATTTTCCTGTCCACTCGAGACCCAACAGTAAGTCACTGAAATTTATGTATATGTATTTCCCCATTCCTGGAAAATTAAAATAACATGAGTATTGATGTAAACTAATGCTTTGACTCATAAGAAACAGAAATGATTTATTAACAAGATGCTGGTTTACTTATAGTTACTCTGAAGTATGCTGAAAGTTTCAAAGTTCAGTTTTCAGAAATTTCAAATTTGATTTTAGAACTGTTTTCAATTTTGCTGAAATGGCTAATTTTAATTCAGGGCTAAATTAACAGCACAAATACTTGTATGGGTGCTTTTGGTTGAAGGAGCAGGTAGCTTGTGATGCCTTTTGAAATATGGAGGTAATGTTGGCAATGGATCTAGTGCCTCTAGCAATTGAAATAACTGCAGAACAAGTTGCATAGCAATCCAAAGGTTCCAAAGACATTGGGTTCCGATACCAGCAACAACTTCACCCTTTGAATGAAAGTAATAACATTATTGAAGAGAGAAAAGATGCATTTAAGAAACTTCAGAGATTTAATCATAGATGGTGTTTTGAAATGGGTTTAAGTAGAAATGATCATTGTTCATTTTCACACACAAAATGGTGGAGGAACTCAGCTGGCGAGGCAGCAATTATGAGAAAGAGTAAACAGTGAACATTTCAAGCTGAGTCCTGCTGAAGGATGTCAGCCCAAAACTTCGACCGTACTCTTTTCCATAGAATGCCTGCTGAGTTCCTCCAGCATTTTGTGTGTGTTGTTTGGATTTCCAGCATCTGCAGATTTTCCCTTGTTTGTGATCATTCATTTTCTCTTGTAGGTTGAATTTCCACCAGACCTCTGTTCCCGTGTCACATTTGTTAACTTCACAGTGACTCGAAGCAGCTTACAAAGCCAGTGTCTGAATGAAGTGCTAAAGGCTGAAAGACCAGATGTGGATGAGAAACGTTCAGACCTCTTGAAATTGCAAGGTAAGTTTTTCAGTGCCTACTCATCTACTGGACTAATTTATATCAGGACATTATGTGATAATTCAAAGCTCAAAATAAATTTATTTTCAAAGTACATGTATGTCACCTTATGCTACCCTGAGATCTGTTTTCTTGCGGGCATTCACAGAAAATACAAAGAAACAATAGATTCAATGAGAGACCACACCAAAAACAAGAATGGACAAGCAACCAATGTACTAAAGCTCCTGTACTTCCTTCCTGATGGCAGCAGCATGAAGAGAGTATGTCCTGGATAGTGGGTCTCCTTAATGATGAACACTGCTTTCCTTCAACTTTACTGTAAATGTGTTCAGTGGTGGAGAGGTCTTTACCCATGAAGAACAAGGCCATATCCACCAGTTTCTGTCGGATTTTCCACTCAAGGGCATTGGTGTTTCCACACCAGGTTGTGATCTAACCAGTCAGTATACTCTCCACTGCACATCTGTTGAAGTTTGTCAAAGTTGCAGATGACATGCCAAATCTAAGGAAACATCTTTTTAAAAAAATAGTAGAGGCACTGCCATGTTTTCTTTGTTATGGCACTTGCTTTCTGGACCCAGGACAGACCCTCAGAAATGGTAATGCCGAGAAATTTGAAGTTGCTGATTCTGTTCACCTCTGCCCTCCTCCTGAAGTCAGTAATCAGCTCTTTGGTCTTGCTGACACTGAGTGAGCTTCTTGTTGTGGCACCACTCAGCCACATTTTCTCTCTTCTATATGCTGATTTGTCACCACCTTTGCTTTGGCCAGCAACAATGGTGTCATCAGCAAGATTGAATGTGGCATTGGAGCTGTGCTTAGCCTCACAGTCATAAGTATATCAAGGAGATAAGTACTTAGCTTTGTGGTGCACCTGTGCTGATGATGATAATAGAGAAAATGTTGCTGCCAGTCTGAACTGACTGGTCTGCAAGTGAGGGGATAGAGGATCCAATTACACAAGGAAGTATTGAGGCCTAGGTCTTAAAATTTATTGATTAGTTTTGAGGGGGATGATAGTATTGAATGAAGAGCATCCTGATGTATGCATCTTCACTGTCCAGACGTTCCAGGCTTGAAGTGCCAATGAAACACATCTGCTGTTGACCTGTTGTGACGGTAGGCAAATTGGAGCAGGTCCAAGTGGCTTCTCAGGCAGGAGATGATATATTTAATCACCGACCTCTCAAAGCACTTCATCACAGTGAATGTATTTGAGGCAGGTTACCGCATTCTTCTTGGGCACCGGTATATCTGAAGCAGGTAGTTATCTCAGAATGCCAAAGAAGTTAAAGGTTTCATTGAACACCTGTGTCAAGATGCTTTTCATCAACTATAGCTAAGCATTTAACACCATCATTCCCAGAATTCTGATAGAGAAGTTACAGCACCTGCGCCTCTGTACCTCCCTCTACAATTGGATCCCCAACTTCCTAACCGGAAGATCACAATCTTTGTGGATTGGGGATAATATCTCCTCCTCACTGACAATCAGTACAGGTACACCTCTGGAATGTGTGCTTAGCCCACTGCTCTACTCGCACTATACCCATGACTGTGTGGTGAGGCATATCTCAAATATCATCTATAAATTTGCAGATTATACAACCATCGTTGGTAGAATCTCGGATAGAGACGAGAGGGCATACAGGAATGAGATAGGCCAGCTAGTGGAGTGGTGTCGCAGCAACAATGTGCACTCAATGTCAGTAAGACAGAAGAGCTGATTGTGGGCTTCAGGAAGGGTAAGGAACACATACCAATCCTCAGAGGGATCCGAAGTGGAGAGAGTAAGCAGTTTCAAGTTCCTGGGTGTCAAGATCTCTGAGGACCTAACCTGGTCCTAACATAACGATGCAGCTACAAAGAAGGCAAGACAGTAATGATACTTCATTAGGAGTTTGAAGAGATTTGGTATGTTAACAAAATTCCATAGATGTGTCGTGGAGCACATTCTGACAGGCTGCATCAATCTGGAATGGGGGCGGGGTTGGGTGGCTACTGCACTGAAAGAATACACAGAGGGTTGTAAAATTAGTCGGCTCCATCTTGGGTACTAGCTTACAAAGTACGCATGACATCTTCAAGGAGTGGTGTCTCAGAAAGGCAGTGTCCATTATTAAGTTACCACAGCACCTAGGGTGTGCCTTTTTCTCACTGTTACCATCAGGTAGGAGGTACAGAAGCCTGAAGGCACACACAGTGATTCAGGAACAGCTTCTTCCCCTCTGCCATACAATTCCTAAATGGACATTGAACCCTTGAACACTACCTCATTCTTTTAATATAAATTATTTCTGTTTTTGGATGATTTTTAATCTTTTTGTTATATGTATACTGTAATTGATTTACTTTTTTTTCTTCTATATTTATTGCATTGAGCTGCTTCTGCTAAGTTAACAAGTTTCACGGCGTGCTGGTGATAATAAACCTGATTCTGATTCTGAACACTCTGTAGTTGATCAGCAGAGGTCTTCAGTACTCAGCCAGGCATCCTGTCTGGGCCAGATGCTTTCCATGGGTTTACCCTCCTGCAGGATGCTTTCATGTTGGCCTCTGTGACTGAAATCACAGGGTCGTTGGGGCCTGTGGAAGTTCTTGAATGTGCTTCAATGTCTTATCAGTCAAATCGAACATAAAAGGCATTGAGCTCATCTGGAATCAAAGCCCTATTGTTACCTATGTTGATTGGTTTTATTTTGTAGAAAGTGAAGCATTCAAGTCCTGGCACAGCTGTCAGAGCATCCTTCTGTGATACAGCATTAGTCCAGACTTACCATTTCGCATGTGAAATAGCTTTCCAAGAGGCCATACGGATGTCTTATGTTTTACTTGGTCGTCAGACCTGAGCGCCAATGATCTGCGCCTCAGCACATTACAGATCTCTTTGTATATCCAGGACTTCTGGTTGGGGAAGTCTGTAAATGCTTTTGTGGGGGACACATTCGACCATGACTGACTTTAAGTCAGTGACAGCTATGGCTTATTCATTCAGGTTCTCTGATAAATCCTTGAATGTTGCCCAGTCCACTGACTTGAAGCATTCACTTAGTTGATCCTCTGCCTCTCATGACCACCTCTCATTGTCCTTACTTCTGGAGCCTTGTTCTTTAGCCACTGCCTGTATGTAGGTAGGAGGACAGCCTGATGATCAGATTTCCCGAAATGCGGTCTAGGGATGGAACAGTAGGCTTTTCTTATGATAGTGTAGCAGTCGTCAGACGTGTTGGGATCCTGGTGCTGCCGGTGATATGTTGATGATAATTGCGAGAGATTTCTTCAAGCAAGCTTGATTGAAGTCCGCAGCAATGATTTGAAAGATGTTCAGGACAGCCTGTTTTAGTTTGTTAATTACATACTCAATACAGGCAGTCCCTGAGTTACGAAAGTTCGACTTAAGGACAACTTGTACTTACAAATGGACTGCCATAAAGCCTGTCTGTCTCCGAACACATGCTGCCTCTAGCATTTTGTGTGTTTTGATCGGGAAATCTGCTGTCCGTCCCGGAGGATAAGTCTCGGGGAGATGCTGGTTGTACATCCGCTGTAGTTAGATAAAACCCCAGAAACAGTTCCTGTCGGCTACCCAACTATGCCTGAGGCTCACTGGCCTTCTCCCCAGTCCCGAGGGCCATGCTGCCCAAGTCTCCTCCCAATCTGTCACCCTAGATGTTGAAACAGTGCATCGGGAAATGGAGGTGTCTGAGGGTCGGAAGAGTGTGAGATGTATCAGAACACAAAGTGACCTCCCTGACACAGAGAAGAGATTCACAAGCTGGGCTTGTGTACTGGGATCGGAAGGATTCACATCGCAGAGAGATTACTGGGAGGTGGAGATGGTGGGGAATCAGCGCTGGGGTCTAATGCACAGAAAGGTAAAATATACTGTATGCTAAGACAAACATTTGACTAACTGACGCTAAATAAGAACCATACGTACCTGTTCCGACTTGCGTAGAAATCCAACTTAAAGACAGACTTAGGAACGGATCTCGTTCGTAACCGGGGACTGCCTATACACCGAGTGCTTGCCTAACATCTGCCTTTGGCGTTATGGTAGCTTAGTGGTTAGCCCAATGCTTTACAGTACAGGTGACCTGGGAGTTTGTACATTCTCTCCATGACCGCATGGGTTTTCTCCAGGTGCTCCTCTTTCTTCCAGTAGTCCAAAGACGTACCAGTTAATTGGTCTTCATAAATTGTTCCATAATTAGGCTAGGATTAAAATTGGTGGGGGGGGGGGGCATTGCTGGACAGTGCAGCTTGAATGGCCAGAAGGACCTATTTTGCGCTGTGTGGCAATAAATAAAACTGTGGTCAGGGTCATGGAGGAGAACTGTTTCATTAAGAAGAACAGATGGCTCTTAATCATTAGATGTTCTAGGTCAGGGGAACAAGAGTGTGACAAGACCGCTACATCAGAGCACCACAAAGAGATTATGATGAAACATAGACTTCCACTTTTGCCCTCTTTGAATCAGCAGTTTGGTCCATCTGATGGTCAAAAAATATCAAGTCTGATCACCATACCTGGCTTGTCTAGGGTGAGCCATGTCTCCGTGAAACAGAAAACACAGCAATTCCTCATTTCCCTCTGATACAGCTATCTTTCTCTTAGGTCCTCTATTTTGTTCTCCAGTGAAATTTGCTAACGTGATAATCGGTAGAGGAAGTTTTATACCCCACCATTTTAGTCTGGCTTGGAGTCTTTCATTCCTTCCCTCTCTTCCAGCCATGGTACCTGAATTTAGTAAGATATACTTGAAGTTCTTTCTAATAGATGACAGGAAATGTATTTGTTGGAGCTACAGTGGGAAACTTCGACCTTCAGGGAAAAGATAGCTTGTCATTGTATGGACAGCATTCTGCCTTTTAAGATTTGTATTTTTCTTATTTATGTTTTATTGCCATTTTTTGACTTCTTCAAATTGGAGGTTCATGTATTTTGTCATTTTGAAATAAGAGTTCCAGTTTTTGCTGATCATCTTATTTCTGATAGGTGAATTCCAGCTTCGCTTGCGCCAGCTAGAGAAGTCCTTACTACAGGCATTGAATGAAGTTAAAGGTCGTATTTTGGATGATGACACCATCATCACTACACTGGAGAATCTGAAAAAAGAGGCAGCAGAGGTAACCAGAAAAGTTGAAGAAACAGATATCGTAATGGCGGAGGTGGATGCCGTCTCCCAACAATATCTGCCACTTTCTACGGCATGCAGTAGCATCTATTTTACCATGGAAGCAATAAACCAGGTAGGTTTGATTAAATACATCATTATACATTAATGATAACAAGTGATTTTGAGTGTCAAGTTGACACGCGGGGCTATAAACTTATTTTTCTTGATAGACCAATTATTTAAAAAAGAACCTAAAACCTAACATGATATTGGGTAGAATGAAATTAGGAGAGCCAGGAGGGGCCATGAGAAGGCCTTGGCAAACAGGATTAAAGAAAACCCCAAGGCATTCTACAAGCATGTGAAGAGCAAGAGGATAAGACACTACTTAATGAATACTTTGCTTCAGTATTCACAACGGAAAAGGACCTTGGCGACTATGGCTGGATGGCTTACAGCGGATTGAAAAGCTTTGGCATATAGACATTAAGAAAGAGGATGTGCTGGAGCTTTTGGAAAGCATTAAGTTGTATAAGTCTCCAGTACCAGACGGGATATACTCCAGGCTACTGTGGGAGGCGAGGGAGGAGATTGTTGAGCCTCTGGCAATGATCTTTGCATCATCAATGAGGAAGAGAGAGGTTCCAGTGGATTGGGGATAGCAGATGTTGTTTCTTTATTCAAGAAAGGGTGTAGAGATAGCCCTGGAAATTATAGACCAGTGAGTCTTACCTCAATGGTTGGTAAATTGGTGGAGAAGATCCTGGGAGGCAGGATTTATGAACATTTGGAGAGGCATAATATTAGGAAGTCAACATGGCTTTGTCAAAGGCTGGTCGTGCCTTACGAGCCTGATTGAATTTTTTGAGGATGTGACTAAACACATTGATGAAGGAAGAGCAGTAGATGTAGGGTATATGGATTTCAGCAAGGCATTGTATATGGTACCCTATGCAAGGCTTATTGAGTAAGGAGGCATGGGATCCATGGGGACCTTGCTTTGTGGATCCCGAACTGGCTTGCCCACAGAAGGCAAAGAGTGGTTGTAGAGGGCTCATATTCTGCATGGAGGTTGGTGACCAGTGGTGTGCCTCAGGGATCTGTTCTGGGACCTTTACTCTTCGTGATTTTTATAAATGACCTGGATGAGGAAGTGGAGGGATGGGTTAGTAAGTTTGCTGATGACACAAAGGTTGGAGGTGTTGTAGATAGTGTGAAGGCCTGTCAGAGGTTACAGCAGAACATCAATAGGATGCAAATCTGGGCTGAGAAGTGGCAAATGGAGCTCAACCCAGATAAGTGTGAAATGGTTCATTTTGGTAGGTCAAATATGATGGCAGAATATAGTATTAAATGGTAAGACTCTTGGCAGTGTGGAGGATCAGAAGGATCTTGGGGTCTGAGTCCATAGAATGCTCGAAGCAGCTGTGCAGGTTGACTGTGTGGTTAAGAAGGTGTACGGTGTATTGGCCTTCATCAATCATGGAATTGCATTTAGGAGTCGAGAGGTAATGTTGCAGCTATATAGGACCCTGGTCAGACCCCACTTGGAGTACTGTGCTCAGTTCTGGTCACCTCACTAGAGGAGGGATGTGGAAACTATAGAAAGTGTGCAGAGGAGATTTACAAGGATATTGCTTGGATTGGGGAGCATGTCTTATGAGAATAGGTTGAGTGAACTCGGCCTTTTCTCCTTGGAGCGGCGTAGTATGAGAGGTGACCTGTTAGAGGTATATAAGATGATAAGAGGCATTAATCATGTGGATTGTAAGAGGCTTTTTCCAGGGCTGAAATGGCTAACATGAGAGGGCACAGTTTTAAGGTGCTTGGAAGTAGGTATAGAGGGGTATCAGGAGTAAGTTTTTTATGCAGAGATTGGTGAGTGCATGGAATGGGCTGCTGGTGACGGTGGTGGAGGCGAATACAGTAGGGTTTTTAAAGAGACTTTTGGATAGGTACATGGAGCTTAAAAAAATAGGGGGCTATGAATAAGCATAGGTAGTTTTAAGGTAAGGACATGTTCAGCACAGTTTTGTGGCCCGAAGGGCCTGTATGTGCTGTATGTTTTCTATGTTCTATTACCTCTTTCTGAAGTGAATATAATTTGATAGAAAAACAGAATCTTTCTAATACATTTCTAAATCTTCCTAATGCCACTCCTCCACTCTTGCAGGTGGGGGGGGGGGGGGGGTGGAAAAAATGGTGGAGGAGTGGTATTGCTAATCAGGGATAGTATCACAACTGCAGAAAGGGATGGTGTCATGGAGGGATCACCTACTGAGCAGTGTGGATGGAAGACAGAAGCAGAATAAGAGCAATCATTCTATTTAGGAGTAGTCAATAGAACCTGCCCTCCCCACCCCCCCCCCCCCCATAGCAAAAAAAGAAATGTCAAGGAACAGATCAAGACAGATTTTGGAAAGGAGCAAAAAATAACAGGTCTGTTGTCATGGGTGGTGACATCAGCTTCCCTAATATTGATTGGCACCTCTTTAATGTAGAAAGTTTGAATGGAGTGGAATTTGTGCATGTGTCCAAGAGGATTCATGAAACAATATGAGGAGAGGCCATACTGAATCTGGTGCCAGGCAATGAACCTGGTCAGGTGTCAGATTTCTCTGTGGGTGAGCTTTTCAGAGAGTGACCACAACTCCCTGACCTTTATGATAGCCTTGGAAAGGGATAGGAGCATACAGTATGGTAAAGTATTTAATTGGGGAGGGGGAAATTATGATGCTATTAGGCAGGAACTTGGAGGTGTAAAATTGGGAACAGATGTACTCAGGGAAATGCAGAGTGGAAATGTGAAAGTTGTTTAGGGAGCACTTGTCTCAGGTTCTGGGTAGGTTTGTCCCATTGAAGCAGGGAAAGGGTGATAGGGTGCAGCAACCATGGTTGGCAAGAGTTGTGCAACATCTAGTCAAGAGGACGAAAGAAGGGTCAGATGAGGCTCTACAGAGTTACAAGATAACCAAGAATGGTTAGAGAATGGACTTAGAAGATCCCGAAGAGGGCATAAGGCTTTTGCAAGTAGGATTAAAGAAAGCCTCAAGGCGTTGTACATGTACGTGAGAAGGAGGAAGGTAACTAGAATGACACTAGGTCTGATCAGTGATTGGTGCCTGGACTTGGAGGAGGAAGGGGAGTTCTTTAATGAATACTTCAGTATTCACCAGTGAGGGGGACCTTGATGATTGTGGGGACAAATATGCTAGAACTTGTGGGCATTAGGAAAGAGAATGTGTTGGAATTTTTGAAAATCATTAGGAATGCTAAGTCTTATGGGCTGGACGGGATATACCTGGAAGAGATTGCTGAGACTTTGGTGATGATCTTTGCCACAGGAGTAGTATCAGATGATAGAGGAAGCCAAATGTTATTCCCTTGTTCAAGAAATGTATAGTAGGAATAACACTTGAGAACTACAGAGCAGTGATAGGGTTGTATGGTGCATTGGCCTTCCATTAGAGGATTGCATTCAAGAGTTTGAATAATATTACAGCTCAAAAACCCTGGTTAGACCACATTTGGAATATTGTGTTGAGTTCTGGTTGCCTCATTATAAGAAGAATGCAGGACTTTTAGAAAGGGTGCAGAGATATACCAGAATGCTGCCTGGATTAGAGAGCATATCTTGTGGGGATAGGTTGAGCAAATTAGGGGTCTTCTCTGGAGAGAAGGAGGATGAGAGGTGATATGATAGAGGTCCACAAGATGATAAGAGGCATAGTCTGAGTGGACAGGCAGAGACTTTCTCCCGGGGGAAATGGTTACTTCAAGAGGGCATAATTTTAAGGTAATTGGAGGAATGTATAGGGGGAATGTCAGAGGTAAGGTTTTTACATAGAGAGTGCTGAGTGTGGTACACCCTGCTGGGGTGTTAGAGAAGAATACATTAGATACATTTAAGAGACCCTACATGGATGATAGAAATTTGGAGATTAATGTGGGAAGGAAGGGTCAGATTGATCTTGTAGTAGGCTAAAAGGTCAGCACAACATTGTGGTCCAAAGGTCCTGTACTTGCTGTAATACCATGTCTTATGTATTTGGTGTGATATCATTAGTTCTTTTGGCATAGACTAACAGATTCTGAAAACCTGTAAAGTAGTGTTTTCAAATAATTAGTGTTCATAAAGTCAGGAGCTTTAAAATAGCTTTATTAATCAATCATTTGCTTATAGCTATTAATCAGATAATTATGACCTATCTGAATCCATTTTGACACTTTGCTAACAAATATTTATTCTTTTGATTTCAAAATGTAAAATGGTTCAGAAAATTAAGAAAAATATAATTTGTGGATATTTTGTCAATAGATCCACTTCCTCTATCAGTATTCTCTCCAATTCTTCTTGGACATTTATCACACTGTTCTGTATGAGAATCCAAATCTGAAAGGAGTTACAGATCATACACAGCGTCTCTCTAATATTACAAAGGATCTTTTCCAGGTATGTATGAGCAAGTTGTTTAAAAGGTTTGAAGCTCCAAACATTGGGACAAAATAATATACCTTATTATTGGTATGAAGGTAATACACTATTTTCTATTGTCACAGGTGACATTTAATAGAGCAGCACGGGGTATGTTGCACAATGATCATATCACCATTGCAATGTTGCTGGCTAAGATTCGTCTCAAGGGCCTAACTAGGTAATGCTTTTGCTGTTGTCAATCTATAAGCCAATTTTGTTTTGAGAGTATTGCATAATTTGTAATAGCTAATTTTATTATTTTAAGTCTTTTTTATATTCTTGTATGATCTACATTACAAGGAACATGCTATTTATTACTTTATAAAAAATAACTCTTTATAAAATGTTATGTAACATACATTCAAATGAATGCTTTTAAGTACTGAACCTCCAAATTGTTTTCTCAGTGAACCATCATACGACCTGGAGTTCCAACACTTCCTTCGTGGTCGAGAGATTGTCTTGAATGGTTCGTCTGTGTCAAAGGTTGATTATCTCACCACAGAACAAATCGAGGGAATGGAGAGACTGACCCGCTTGCCAGTCTTTTATGATCTAATTTCCAAAGTTCAGGCGGATGATGTAAGTTGCATCAACTTGCAGCTATGTTTGAATATTTTGATTAGAGTTCTCCATTTTTATAGTTGTCTTTCTTGGGTTGGGGAAGAAGTGAATATTTATTACATCCGGTGAAATGGAGGATTAAAAAAAAATCAACTTTAAACCATAGAACTGTACAACACTGTATAGCCCTTCAGCCCATGATATTGTGCTGACACGCATAAACCTACTTCATCATTCTAACTCTTCCTTCCTACAAAGCCTATAATCCTGCATTTCTTAACTCCATGTGACTATCTAAGAATATCCTAACTGTCCCTATTGTATCAGCCTCTACTACTGTCCCTTGCAGTGCATTCCAGGCAAATACCACTCTCTCTGTAAAAATAAATAAACAAACACTAAGCTTTCCTGTACTCACCTTAAATGGATGTCCTGTGGTATTGGCCATTGCTGTGCTGGAATAGAGGCACAGGCTGTCCACTCTTATCTATGCTACTCATAATCTTGTACATCTCTTATCAAGTCACCTCATCATCTTCCTTCGCTCAAAAGTGGAAAGCCCTAGCTCACTCCTCCTTTCCTCATAAGGCATGTTCTGTTATCCAGGCAGCATCCTGGTAAATCTCCTCTGCAACCTCTCTAAGGCTTCTACATCCTTTTGTTAATCAGTTTGGTAATAGTTTCCTGTGATGAGCAGTAAATGTTCTGATATCTTGTTTGTGTACTCACCTAGAAAATGCAATCCAATGTACTTCTTTTTAATTGCCACAGTTTATATTTAAGCTACCCCCTCTTTATAAAGCCCAAGCATTGCTACTTCATGCGTTTCTCAACTTGCCTTAACAATTTCAACAATTTGTACAAAAAATTCTGTAACCCTTTTGGAACTGTACTACCTATACTACAGCCTATTCTCATGCTTCATATGTCAATGCAACTCTTCATACTTTTCTACATTAAGTTTCAGTACCATGTTTGTTGTCTCTGGTTTCTTGAAGTCTGTTGCTATCCTGACAGCTTTTAAATTTTGAAAATTATACACTGTGAACCTGAGTCCTAGTAATTTCTGTGTATTAAGAAACAAAGTCGTCCTAGTATGGACTCCCAGAGAACATATCATTCCAGTGCAACAAATAGCCTTTTATTACTAACGTTTGCTTCTTGTCATTTAACCAACGTACTATACAAGCTGCCTTGAACTTCCATCTTGTGGAAAAGCTTATTGAGACATTTTATCAAATTACTTGTAAACTACATCAACCACATACATCTCCTTCACCAATTCTCTAACCTTGTGACCTCTCCATTTTAAATGAGATTTTCTTTAGCAAATCCACAATATTTTCTCCAAGCAAAACACATTTGTCTCCGATTTGTTTCTAGAAGTGTCTCCACCAGTTATAAAGGGTAAGCAATTCCCACTGTCCTTGTTGAACAAAGGTGAAATCTTATAAATTTTCGCTCTTCTGGTTCCATCCCTTTATTACAGATGTTTTGAGGATGATCGCCACTACTCCACAATTTCCATCCTTTTCATCAGCAAGCTGAGATAGATTAGCATTGGTTTATTATTGTCACATCGACCATAATACAGTGAAACAGTGTATTGAGCTAGAATAAGGTAAAACAATAACAATGCAGAATAAAATATAAGAACTACCAAATAAGTCTGACTATGGGAAAGATGATGAGAGCCTTCAACGTTACTGAAGACTGGTTCTTCTTTGTGTGAACAATGCCAGTAATGATAACGTTAAAAATGTAAATAGAAATAAACCTTCAGGCTTTGTGGAGATGTGACCTTTGGATGAGCTGGATATCAGAAAATCAATGTTAATGTACACAAGATCCTCACACCAGGAAGTCCAAATCATGCCAAATTTCTTTAGCTTCATTGAGAAAGTAGAGGTGTTAGTGAGCTTTCCTGGTTGTGATGTCAGCGTGTTTGGACCAGTACAGAGCATTGGTGATGTTCATATCTAGGAACTTGAAGCATACTACCTCAACACCATTGATTAGACAGGAGCATGTGCACTGTGAATTACCTTCTCTTTTGCTTTGTTGGCATTGAAGGAAAGGTTATTGTCACAGATGGATTCCATCCGGACTGGGCAATTTGTCTAGCAGAACAGAAGCTAATTGTTAGTTTGTTCCTGTCTTCTTGCTATCTAATGATTGTTTATATGCCAAAAGAAAACTATTTCCTCTTGTGTTTACTGCCACTCTTTGTTCATACTTTGTTTCTTGCTCCTTTTTTACTTCACTTCTGGAATTCCTATACTTAGCCTGGTTCTCTTCAGAGAAACACCTTGTGATTTATTAAACTTAAGATAGTTTAAAATTAGATAAATTAACAACGGCTGCATTACAAATTTACTTCCAAGTTTTGGATGACATTTCTTGTCTAATTTATATAAATGTTCTTTCAATGCAGCAATTTAACATTTGGCTGGAGAGCAGTTCACCTGAACAAGCAGTACCTTTTCTGTGGCCTGAGGATAAACCTTTCAGTAAGCAACACGTTTTTAAACTTACAATTTCTTCATCTGTTTATGGTAGAATATATTAATATAATAATTATTTGAGTGTCAAATGAGGTTGTAAGCCATTTCCTTTCGTCTAGCTCCCATTGGGCAAGCACTGCATCGACTGCTGCTGATTCAGGCTTTCCGGCCAGATCGCCTCTTGGCCATGGCTCATATTTTTGTGGCTACAGTTTTGGGAGACAGCTTCATGTCAACAATAGAACAACCATTAGACTTGGCAACTATTGTAGATACCGAGGTATGAGACTGAAAGATCTTCTTTCTTTTCAGATGCTTAGTGAATAAGTTCCAAGTTAATGTTTACTTTTGTAAGTTATTGTAATGAAAGGAGTATGCTTGGCCACCTTTCAAAGAAATTGGTATTTCTATTCATTAATTCCTTTCCATTCATCTTGTATATAGTCCCTATATAAAAAAAAGTATTCACCCCCATCCCCCTTGAAATTTTTCAGGTTTTATTGTTTTACAACATTGAATCACACTGTATTTAATTTCACTTTTTTGGGCACTGATCAACAGAAAAAGACTTCTTTGTACAAATTGGTCTAAAAATAATTACAAATATAGAACAAAATAATTGATTGCATAAGTATTCATTCCCTTTAATATGATTCACCAAATCATCACGGGTGCAGCCAATTGGTTTTAAAGTCATATAATGGTGATAAATGGAGATCTGTTTTTGGAGACCTGTGTCCAGTCAAGGTGTTTCAATTGATTATTTTAAAAATACATCTGTATCTGGAATCCAATTGCTGGTGAGTCAGTATCCTGGCAAAAACTACACCATGAAGACAAAGGAACACTCCAAGCAACGCTGTGAAAAGGTTATTGAAAAGCACAAGTCAAGAGATGGATACAAAAAAATTTCCAAGTCACTGAATATCCCTTGGAGTACAATTAAGTCAATCATCAAGAAATGCAAAGAATATGGCCCAGCTGTAAATCTGCCTGGAGCATCCCATCCTCAAAAACTGAGTGACCATGTGAGAAGGGGACTAGTGAAGGAGGCCACCAAGAGACCTATGACAACTCTGGAGGAGTTACAGCTTCAGTGGCTGAGCTGGGAGAGACCACATACAACAATTGTTGCCTGGGTGCTTCACCAGTTGCAGCTTTATGGGAAAGTGGCAAAGAGAAAGTCACGGTTGGAAAAAACTCACATGAAGTTTTGGCTAGAGAGACTCTGAAGTCAGCTGGCAGAAGGTTCTATAGTCTAATGATACCAAAATTGAGATTTTTGGCCATAGCCAAACACTGCACATCAACAATGAACCATCCCTACTGTGAAGCATGGTGGTGGCTGCATCATGCTGTGGGGATGCTTCACTGTAACAGAGCCTGGAAGACTTGTGAAGGTAAACCGAATGCAGCAAAATACAGGGAAACCCTAGAGGAAAACCTGATGCAGTCTGCAAAAGAACTGTGACTGAGGAGAAGATTTGTTTTCCTGCAAAGCAATGGCCCCAAGCATAAAGCCAAAGCTACACAGTAATGGCTTAAAAACAACAAAGGTAATGTTGTTTGGAGAGTCTAGACCTCAATCCAATTGAGAATTTGTGGCTGGACTTGCACTCACAACCCCCATGCAATCTGACAGAGCTTGAACAGTTTTGTAAAGAAGAATAGGGAAAAACTGCAGTATCCAGATGTGCAAATCTGAAAGAGACCTATCCACACACACTCAAAGCTGTAATTAATAATAGTTATATGTACTTTATTGATCCCAAGTGGGAAATTGTTTCATTACAGCGGCAACATTTTTAAAAACTTAACAAGTAATAATGTACAGAATAATAATATACACAATAATAATTACTGCCAAATGTGCAACTACTAAATAATTACTTTAAGGAGATGAGTAATTATGCAATTATTTGTGTTTAATAATTGTAATAAATTTAGACCAATTTGTAGAAATTTGCTTTTACTTTGACACAAAAGAGTCTTTTCTGTTCTTCAATGTAAAAAAAGTCAAATTAAATCCGCTGTGATTCAACCTTATAAAACAATAAAACATGAAAACTTCTGTGGGGGGGGGGGGTGAATATTTTTTATAGGCAATGTTTGGATGGCTAACTTACTAAAGTATTGAGGTATTTTAAATTGATAAATTTTCAGTCTTTTGGAATTATTGTCATATTATCATTGCTTTAGGCTGCAGCCAAGTGGCTTTTATAACTAGTTCACCTACAACTAGTTTAACTAGTATAACTAGTTAAAGATTCATATACACAGTCTGTCTGTTGAGGGTGAGCTGTTTATATCATTTTGTTTAGGTGAAACCTAACACTCCTATCCTCATGTGCTCTGTACCTGGCTATGATGCCAGTGGACGTGGAGAAGATCTTGCAGCTGAGCAAAACACACAAATTACATCAATTGCCATTGGTAAGAGTTGTATTGTTTCAGTAAATTTATTGATTCACTAAAATGTTGTTTTGTTTTTCATTGTTTGAGATCTTAAATTGATGTTTCTATTGAATATTTAATGATTTTTCTCTTTCTGTAGGTTCTGCAGAGGGTTTCAACCAGGCAGAGAAAGCTATTAATACAGCTGTCAAATCTGGCAGGCAAGTTATTTGTTTATTTCTGCAATTCATTTTGTTTCTTGAGTACCTAAATATAAACCTTCAATGTACTTCTACATTGATAAAGTTATATTGTAACCAATCTAATCCCTATTGCTTTTGAAGATGGGTGATGTTGAAGAATGTGCATCTAGCTCCTGGTTGGCTCATGCAACTGGAGAAGAAGTTGCATTCCTTGCAACCGCATGCTAATTTCCGTCTCTTCCTTACCATGGAGATCAATCCCAAGGTAGAACATCAGTGATAATACTGCTAATGCATTTGAATTTTTGACCCCAGTGATATCTAAATGTTTATATAGCCACTTTTCCTCATCCATAGCTAAAAGATGTAAAGGTAGATTAATTTATGTAGTAGCAGCCTTAAAGCTGTAGTAAATAACTGAAACTAGTTTAATCGGATAGTGAGTACTGTTTTGCTTTAGTACTTTCTCTTGTCTTTATATCACAATTCATTATTGACTATGAAGTGAATTAGCAAGGAGTCCAGAGTTTTACAGCACAACAACAGTTGTTTGGCCTAATATGTTCAGGTCAACTGAGTTCGTCCCATTTGCTTGCATTTAAAGATTAGCTTTATGTCACATGTACATCGAAACCATACAGTGAAATGCGTCATTTGCGTCAAATCAAATCAGAAAGGATTGCACTGGGCAGCCTGTAAATGTCACCACAACATGCTCACAACTTGATAACTCTAACCTGTATGTCTTTGGAATGTGGCAGGAAACCCTAGGAGTCATGGGGAAAACGTATAAGCTCCTTACAGACATCAGCAGGAATCAAACCTCAGTCTTACATCCAGTGCTATATGGTGTTGTGCTAACTGCTATACTACTGAGCTGCTTTTTTGGCCCATTTCCCTCTAAACCTTTCTAATCCAAGTACTTAGCTAAATGTATTTTAAGAATCTAATATACCCACCACTATCACTACCAGTGGCACTTTGGTCCACATATTAGCTATGCAAAAATATACACTCTGGTTCCCCTTTATATTTTTCTCCCCTTCAGTCTACCCCCTCTACTGTCCTACCATAGGGAGAAAACTGACCATTCACCTTATCTATGCCCTCGTGAATTTATGTAACTCTATAAAGCACCCTTTGGCTTTCTGCACTCCAGGAAAATCAATTCCCAATCTATCCAGTTTCTCCTTGTTTCTCAAGCCCACCAATAACATCCTTGTGAATCTTCTCTGTATGCTTGCCAGCTTGATGACATCCTTCCTATAGCTATGTGGGGAAAAAATGCAAACAATGATCCATGTGCAGGCCTTGTTTAGTTTTAACTGATGTCCCAGCTTTTGAATTCAATGCTATGTCTGAAGAAAGCAAACATGCCAAGTATTGCCTTCAGTATCCTGTAAGTACACAGAACCAGGTACTTCTATCTCTAGGTCAGTTGGTTCTGTACCACCCTGCGGGGCTCTGCCATTTATTGTATATTGTCTGCCATGGTTTATCTTGGCAAAATGCAACACATTGCACTTGTCCAGGTTAAAATCCATCTGCCAGTCCTTGGCGTACTTATTCTGTTCATCTACATTTTGTTGTAATATTAGATAACCTTCTGCACTGTGAATTATAAACAATTTTGGTGTTACCTGCAGACTTACTAACTATAACAACATGTTTCTTGCTATTTTGTCACTCCGGGTAGTGTGCAGTTGTGTTCATTCTGCAACTTGATCAAAAGAGTACACATTCTCAGAAATATGAATGGAATATTAGCATTATAATTTGGGGAATAAAATTATTTTCTCCCATAATCTACAGAATTTTTATGAAGTGCTAGTTATTGTTATTGTAATTTTCATGCCCTGCTGCTGATTATTTTGATTTAGAAATTCAAACTGGGTTTTTTTTTGCAGAGCATGTTGATTTTAATTTCTTATGTAACCATTTAATTTCTTGGCAGGTTCCCGTGAACTTGTTGCGAGCAGGCCGTATATTTGTATTTGAACCACCACCTGGTGTGAAGGCCAACATGCTGAGGACCTTCAGTAGTATCCCAGTTTCAAGGATGTGCAAAGTAAGATTTAACTACAATTGATGAAATTGTTCTTTTTAATCAACGTACTAATCAAAATTTTCCATCAGCAGGCAGAGGTATGGTTACCAAGGCCCCTTAATAAAGAGCCGGTGACTATTACTGAGTTTTACCTGGAGAGCAAAATTAGAACTGAGGGCCTCCATCAGTCAGAGTTGACCATAGATATTGTAACCTCGCTGTCTAAGTACTCAAGCCTGGGCAGTACAATATGGAAAGCAAGCTGTTGACCATGTAGCAAGCTCCTCCTCTCCACATGTCTAATGAACCCAAAGGAATGACAGCAACATTGTAGGAGTTGCCAGTCAGTATTGAACTCAACGTAGGACTGCCTTAGGGACTTCAGCTCTGGATTTTTCCCTCAGGGTTTACTCCCAAAGCCTTCCCCATGAGTGGGTGTAGCCACAAGGCAGCGGAGTTTTGAGATCAGAGATTTTCTTCAAAATGAGCTGCCAACCACAGCTGGCAAGCCCCACCTGCCCAAAGCAAAATGGTTTTATGGCACCAGTAACCCACCTTTGCCCCTTCTCCTATCAGTAGAGATGGTTCCACCAGGCTTAGTAGCTAAGCCACATGTGAAAGCCAGGAGCCAGACTTGGTTATCGGAGGCTATTTAAGGCGCTTGCCATTGGGAACTTTTAATAGGTAGTGGGAGCTTGTCCTTACCACCACCCCTGGCTTATAACAACCTTCAGGAAGACTATAAAGATTAGCAAACCACCATGACTTGTCAGAAGAAAGATATTCATTGAAGTTTAAGGTTTTACAGTAGGAGTTCGTTGTTTTTCAAACCATCCTTGATAAATACTAATAGTTTCATCCCACATTCTCAGAAATTATGAATATTTAATTTCTAGAACATTATTACTTGACTGAAATCAAAGAGAAAGCACTGCATATGTTAAGATATTCTGTCAGTCTGCTTGTGAGTTTCTCTATCAAACTAACCTAACCGTGCTGATCTACCAAGAATGGTATCACTGAAATTAATTAGTGCTATTGAATATTCATTAAATATTTGAATAAAGATCCAAAACAGAGGTTGATCATTTGATATATCTTTTTACCGAGCTATGGTACTATAAAGTTGCTTTCCTCCATCTGCTTAAGTATTTAGAAATATGAAAAGATAAATTAATGAATAAGTCTAAGTACTTTACTGTTGATAGAAGTCAAAGCAGTTTTACCATTACTGGTTCAATGGCATTTTCTGATCATTTATTGTTAATTGTGTAATTAAAGCCTCATAGTCCAACCCTATTTTTTTTCATGCAGAGTTTACAAAGTTTTTGAAACCTCCAACAATATGTTCAGCTGATTATATTTGTATGGAAAAAAACTTGTACTGGGTAGGGGAATCATTGAATAATTGTTTTATCCTTTCAGGCACCAAATGAGCGTGCACGCTTGTACTTCCTGCTGGGCTGGTTCCATGCTATTATTCAAGAACGTCTACGATATGCACCCCTTGGATGGTCCAAAAAGTACGAGTTTGGTGAATCAGATTTAAGATCTGCTTGTGATACAGTGGATACTTGGCTGGATGACACAGCAAAGGTAAATATTTGTACCAAACGTTGAAAGCAAGCAAGGACAGTATGTAATAACTGCATGGATTAAATTAGAACATTATGACTAAATACAAACATTATGGCTCAGGTATGGAGAGGGGACAATTAGTTCCATGTTGTCAGGATTTTGGGGGCGAGATTTAAATAAATAATATGGGTATTGCTGTCAATTATTAGTTGTTCTGAACACAGTGAACACATTTGCTTTTTTAAATCAAGGTCAGTGTTGTATTGAAATTAATTACCTTTTGTTGTGAAATGATGCGAATCTATCTGTGTTTAGCTTATATTTAAAGCACAATTTCAAAAAATTGGCATGGACACTTTTAAGCTGTGAGCTTATTGCTAAATTACACCACTAAAGATATTTAAAGATGATGCAGAAAAATTTAGTTACCTGATGCAGACCAAGAAATTTAATTATCTGAAATTGGCATGAAGAGTTGTAGATTGGGGCAAATTATGACACTGAGTGGTGAACAATTATTTTGTTCTCATTTACATTTATGTACTGAAAATTACATTAAAAAATCTTGAGTGGTGATGTAGGCTGAGGATTCTAGGAGGCCTATTCCTGCTATTTTATATTTTCCTCTGGCTTAATCTTAGAATATTGGGGTGTTTGAATTATGATTCACTTTAGAGCTTGCTACTCTTGAATGTTTATTGCATATGTTAGATTTAAAATGGAGGTCAGTGGGGTCAATGTGGGAAAATGGTGTTAAAGTAGACAACACATACTGATAGATGAAGGGTTTCGGCCCGAAACGTCGTCACTACCTCCTCCCATGGATGCTGTCTGGCCTGCTGAGTTCTGCCACCATTTTGTGTTTTTTACATACTGATGGCATTGAATGGCAGGTGGTTTTAAATAACTGAGCTGAATTGTGCATCTTTTTTTTGTGCGTAAAAAAGAAATATTGGCCTGATTAGTAATGGCCATATAAACGCAATCTTCTAATTATACTCTGAGGATTTGTGTCTGTGGAAACCTGAAGCTAATGTGTGTGAATTTATTTGGCTTCAGTCAGCAAAATCAATAAATTTGACTGAAAACCTCACAATGAAAACCTTTTGCACAAATTATTAGTACTATCTGGTGCAATGTATAAAGTTATTAATTTATTTGTAGCCCAAGTAAATTAAAGATGCTGTTTCAACAGTTTTTCCAACTGAGACAATTTGTTTTTCTGCAGGGACGCCAAAACATTTCACCTGATAAGATTCCTTGGGCAGCTCTGAAAACTCTGATGGCACAGTCCATTTATGGTGGCCGTATTGATAACGAATTTGACCAGCGGTTGTTGAACTCCTTCTTGGAGCGTTTATTTACAACCGCTAGCTTTGACAGCGAATTCAAATTGGCATGCAAAGTCGATGGACATAAGGATATTCTAATGCCAGATGGAATCAGGTAAAGATCTTTCTAGAGATTCAGTTGTTTTAAACATAGCAATAAAATGGAGATGATGCTGGGCTGTGGGATTCTTTTATAATGGTTTTGTGGAATTGTCATTTAGAACTTTTTCTCTAACAAATGATAATTTGCACATAGGCGAGAAGAATTCATACAGTGGGTTGAGCTGCTTCCTGACGCACAGACTCCATCCTGGCTGGGTTTACCAAACAATGCTGAAAAAGTGCTTCTAACCACACAGGGTAAGTAAAAACGTGTTGGGTTTTTGAGAACCTGAGATACGACAGCAAATAGAGGTGGTGCTTAATCCAGTGCAGGTTGTTTTTCATTTTCTGGGATCTGAGTTTCACTGAGAAGGGTGTTTATTTCCCCTGAAAAGTTGGTGGTGAGCCTTAGTCTTGAACTGCTTCATTCCTTTTGGTGAAGGTACAATCTTGCTATTTTAACCGCTTTAAGAAGTATCATGTTTTAGACCCATAGATGATTGAAGGTCTGGCAATATGTTTTCAAATCATATTGGTTTATGACTTGGAGGAAAACCTACATGTGGTAGATTTCCATCCTGTGCCCTTCATCTCTATAGCGAGAGCAATGAATTTGGTAGGTGCTGTCAGAGTATTCTGGGTGGATATTTGCAGTCTGTAGTAATACTGTAGAATGTTACATTTTCAAAAGTAATATGATCCCATGGTCAAATGTACAGTCCTCATTTTCTATTAATTCATTTATTATTTCTCCTACTGAACAAATCATTGTTATATTTGACTGTAACAAACTTTGCTTTTCTTTTTCGTGAGCAATTTCCACTGCTCAAGGTAAATTACGACTGAAAGCTGTCCCAGTTTTTTTTGTGGGTTCTACTAAATAGTGTTTCTTCCACTCCCCCAGCAAGCTTTGAAATCCTTATGTATATAATGAAATCATTTCTGCATTTCATGGTTTTCATTGCATAACGTTATAATTATTTCTGCCTTATATTTTGCAATCTGCCTATAAGTGGGAACCAAACAAGAAAGCACTATAGTGCAGAATGATTACTAAGTGCTAACTCATTTTAATGGCTAATTTTGTGCATACTTGGAGTTAAATTTTATTTTGTCAGAAGTATATTAACTTTATCATATGTGCAGTGAAATACTTCGATAGGAGCAGGTTACATACGAGGTTTCATTATAGTTTTTGCCCTTTGAGAGGGAGAATTTTACAACTTAGATTATATCCTTGTATTCCTCTTATGCATCACTTTGAGTGTTCTTTGTACTGTTTCTACAAGTATGAAGATCATTTTCCATCTAACACTGCTAGGCCAGAGGCAGCTGCTGGTTTTTTTTTGTACTTGAATAAGAATACACTCCCAGGTTACTAGTGAGAACTCAATTTTCAGCATGTTGCTTCTTGGGGCATTTTGTCTCACAGTCACCAGTTTGAGATATATTTTTAAGGGAAAATATTCCTGGAGCTTTCTTTGGTCACCTAGATATTGTGGAAGAAGAAATAATATGTTTTTCAATTACTTTCTCAATGTAACTTTTAATTTTGAAATGTTTAGTTTTTTTAAATTTGAAATTAAATTTATCTATTCTACTTTTCATATTATTATTGAACTGGGCTATCTTTTGATCCCTTTATCTGCTTCAGGCACTGATATGCTCAGCAAAATGCTGAAAATGCAGATGTTGGAGGATGAGGATGATCTAGCTTACGCTGAAACAGAGAAGAAACAACGTACAGGTTCAACTTCAGATGGAAGGCCAATTTGGATGCGAAGTCTTCATACCACAGCCTGTAACTGGCTCCAACTTATTCCAAAGTCACTTAACCATCTTAAACGCACAGTTGACAACATTAAGGTAAGGTTGAGTGTTAATTTAATTGAAGGGAAAATTGTATTTTTTAAAAAGCTATTTCTCACATGGTATCCTACAATTACAAGATTTACAAAGAAAAAGTACTCCAATAATTTAACAATATGAAATTTCTAAGATTTGTATAATAATATTATTGACCTGTCTACAAAACATGTGCTGCTACTTGGCTAATATAAAGGAATATTAATAAAATCTGTGGTCATCAATGATACAGGTCTTCAGCCTAACCTTTCCTATATTCACCATTCTTAATGGATGTGGATCAAACTTGCTGATAACTGGCTTCTTTCACAAGGGTTGTCTAAAGAGCACTTATGCCAAAGTTGTAAATTACTTTGCACTACTCCTAGCTCATGTTGACATTGAGGATGTGGATGTCCTTTGAACAACTTCTTGTTAGTGATTAATTGTCTCTTGTCACAAATGTAAGCAGCCCATAACTACATAGTTTCAGTCCTAGTTGACAATCAGTCAACTACCTCTGCCATCTCTTCACAATACTTGGCTCCTTTCTTTACTCTTATCCCGAGACCCACCAAACTGCTGATTCAGATTTCCTCATCGTGCCAATTTTTATAGTCTTCCATTTAAAAATCTAGCTAAACTTGATTCATCCATTCAAACTAACTTTCCATCTCCTTTAAGTAATTGAACATGTTCATCTTCCATTTTTGTTTTCACCATCAATTTCCTACTTGCACACCATTCAAACATTTGCTTTTGCACTGTAAGGCTCCTAATTGATAACTATGATGGCTTCTCTAAGTTTGGTTGCAACTTTTGACATTGGTCTTCCTCCATGTCTTTCTATTGTCCAGTTCAGTGATATTCTCCTTAATGAATTCAATGAAGGAGATGCCAGAACTGCACTGGTTTTTCACCAATTATCATTTTTATCCTACTTTGTTTCCTAAATTTATGGTCTAAATGTTTAAAGCTGTAAAATGAGTTATTGAAGTAGATAATGAAGATTTAAGGTAGTTACTAATTTTATATTTCAAGAATGAAAATAGACAAGTTGAAAGAACTTGGAGACCAAGACCAGAGTAATTCTGTTATAGCAGTAATTATGATCTTCATAAGCTAATGGACATTTTAATTAAGTACACAACAAAAGGGAAGAGTTATACATATTTATCTTCACAGGATCCATTGTTTAGATTCTTTGAAAGGGAAGTTAAGAGTGGGGCAAAGCTTTTACAAGATATTCGCCAAGATCTGTCTGATGTAGTACAAGTATGCGAAGGCAAGAAAAAACAGACCAATTACCTGCGGACATTAATCAGTGAAATGGTGAAAGGTAAGGAAATGCAGTTTCCTGAATTTAATATATTTTGTATATTTAATTGTCACTATTTCAAAAGCTACACTGTTTACAATTTTTTTCAAAGTTCTATGGGGGGGTTGGGTGGGAAATGATAAAGCAATTATACACAAGGTTATATGAAGTTAAATTATCTCTTGGGCTGGTAACAACAGAAGTTTCCCAAACTCATTTAAGTAACTGCATTCAACCAGGTGACTTCATGCATGGCGAGATGTTTGTCAGTCAAGTGAGCCCTAGTCATCTGTTCTTACTCAATATCCTGCCAGGACAACAGCATGGATAAATGACTTACTGGCTTCTTTAGATAAAAACACACTAAATATTGGTTTTAAATGATGAGAGATTAGGAAGTGTTGTTAGTCAAAAACTGGTGCAATAAACTTGGAGGGAAAACAAAAGCTATTTTGATTTTTATTGTGAGGATTCAAGTACAAGAGTAGTCATTAATTATAATTATATATAGTGCCCTGATGAGACTGCTATGTTGCAGTATTGGTTTCCTTACCTTAAAGGATATGCTTGCTATAAAGTTAATGCAGCAAATATTTATCTGGTTCCTGAGATAGCAAATCTATAATTTGAAACATACATTTCTTAAAAGTATTAGAACGATAGGTATTTGAAAAGTAGTCAGACTCTCACATAAGAGATAAGCGATCTAGGACCGAAATGGACAGATCTCAAAGGGTGGTGAATTATCAGAACTCTGTTTGGGCCTTCACACACTTCCAGAATATTGCTGAATTCATTCAAACTGATTTTGGATTTGGGGGAAATAAAGGAATTTGGAGATAAGGCAAATTTGAAGGGTAGAGTAGGCTCTTGAGGCCAAATGGCCAACTCCAATTCTTAAATAGGAAACAAGCCTTGGTTTAAAAAAAATTTTTATTGGGGACAACTACCATTTTGGCTTGGATCAATCCAGATTGGACATTTAAAATGGGGTCATGTCTTTATGGCTAGCTGTACAACTTTTAATATCTGTTTTACAGGAGTTTAAAAAAAATCAGGAATTTGCCCAGTCAATTTGGTTTCAGTTAACTTGCCATTATCTGCTAAGATTTATTAGGTCTATTCAAATCAGCACTGCCCAATATAGCATCTGTCTTTGTACTGTGGCTTTTTAACATTTAGTGAATTAGATAACAAATTTACCCCAAAAGTTATTAATTAATTTGTAGTGACAACATATATAAACTTGAACAAGAAAAATAAACATGTTAACACATGCTGTCTGACCTGCTGAGTTCCTCCAGATTTTGTGTGGGGTGCTTTGGATTTCAAACATCTGTAGGCATGTTTAATAATTAATCTGAATTTTTTTTTGGATGAAGATCTCATTCCAATCAGCTAAATATCGTTGTTCTTCTCCAAGAGCTAAGTTATCAGATAGGAAGTGTATCCAACTCCTTAAGCTTGGCAAATTCAACTCCCATCAAACTTGGTATATCTAACAGCAAATCAGATGCACCAGCATCTAAACTATGTGCCACTTAATCAAGTTGAACATCAAATTAATTCCAGCCACAGGTCTTAGCAATCTTAAATACTAGATTTACAATAGAAACTTTAGTATATTGTCCTCGAACTTTCTGCACTATTTGTGGTTTACTAGGCATCTGCTAAACAGCTTTGAAGAGCCTTTGGCTTCTCCATTCCTTCCTAACAAACCCAGTTAAAAATTCAGAGAAGGCATCAAAAATCCAGAATTATACCAACAATAGTTGGTTGGATTTTTTCTTGTATTATTGAGGTTACAATTATTAGGCAGGTAATTCTTCAGTTTGCAATGAATGATATAATTTGTTAATTGAATAACATTGGATTAATTTGTATGTATAAAGGAGAAATCATGTATCTGTTAGTACTTTAAATTATAATTTAGACTCCTCTTCCCCACCTTTCCTAAAAAAGGTATTTTGCCTCGGAGTTGGGTGCGCTACACAATCCCTGCAGATATGACTGTAATACAATGGGTGTCTGACTTCAGTGAACGTATAAAGCAGTTGCAACGAATATCCCAGGCGGCATCTACTGGTGGTGCTAAGGAATTAAAGGTTAGTAATTTTAATGTTGTTTAAAACCTGTGGTTTCATGACAAGGGGATATTTTAAGTACAGCTTGTTTTATGGGGTGGGAGGGGGAACTGCTTCATTAAACAACTCCATGCGCAAGTACTACAGTGCGGGAAGGTGGGACAAAGTTAGGCTTGTACATACAAAATGCTGGAGGAACTGAGTCTGTCAGGTAGTCAGTCTGAAATATTGACAACATTCTTTTCCATGGATGTTTCCTGACCTACTGTGTTCCTCCAGCATTCTGTATGTACTAATGTTTGTGAGATACAGATTTCTAGCATCTACAGAATCTTGTGTTTAGGCTGGTACACACCTGCTGTTTACAATGAGGCAGATTAATACCAGAAGATTGCTGCCTGTTTTTCCTCATTGACGCTGTCAAAGATGATGCTGGAGCAATTATACCAAGGACAAAATAATATTGCTAACTTTTTAAAATAACATTTGCTGAACTAAAAGCATATCCACTTAAAAATTGATGTATAATAAACAGAACTTTCACCCAGTCATTTCTATGGGAATGCCATGTTAGAACAGATTCAACAGGATTTGCTATCAGTCGTGTAGACCATTCTAATTTAGTTTCTCCATTTACTACCTTTTTTAAAAAAACGTCTCTGCTAGTACCAGATGAAAGAATTCCTCCTCAGTCTATGCTTCATTTTTAAACCAATGATCACTTAGCAAAATCCCACCATTAGCAAACAATGTTGAAGAATAATATTCATTTTAAAATCCTATCATAGTTTCCAAAGAATGATTAGCAAATTAACCTTTCTTAATTTAAATAAAATTAAGAAAGGTTAATTTGCTAAATATTCTTTCGAAGCTATGATAGGATTTTAAAATGAACTATGTAGAGTAGTGGACTTCAATGCTGAAATAAAAGATTTTCATGTTGATCACTGATTTCTCCCCCCCACCTGCAGAATATCCATGTTTGCCTGGGTGGCTTATATGTACCAGAAGCCTATATCACAGCCACACGGCAGTATGTGGCTCAGGCAAACAGCTGGTCACTGGAAGAACTTCGACTAGAAGTCACGGTTACAAATAATCAGAACTCTGTTCTGGATGCTTGCAGTTTTGGGATAACAGGTTAGTGCATTCATTTTCAGTGACAGTAGCTACAATGAGTTATAACAGGACAGAATAGAATGGTCTTGAAAGAATCCATCACAATGCAGAACAGAGCTCTATCAATGTTTAGTTTCACTTGGTTAAGTGCTCTGTTTGAAGTGCTTTGTAACATGATCTCACTATATACAAGTGCATGCCTCATGAAAATTTTTATTCACTTATTTTGGCTCCGGAGACAATAGCAGCTAAAATTGGTCACATTATCAATGGCACCAGCTTCCATTCAGTAAGTTTACATGGCCCTTTTATCTCTGTTTACTAGTCGGTGTCTATTTACATCTTGCAAAATTATTAGCAAAATGTCCAGTTAATAACAAAAAGTGTTTAAAAATTCTTTAAAATCTTTGGAGTATTTTCCCCACAAAAGACCAAAATGCTCAGCTGATAAACAGTTATGAGTCATAACACATTATTTTGTATTTTTCACAAGACTTTTGAGCAAAATCAACTCTGCCATTCAATCATGTCAACTTATTTCACCTCAACACCTTTAATATTCTTACTAATCCAAAACCAAACTTTTTTTTAAATATAAATATACCCAGTCACTCCACTTCCACAGACATCTGTGACAATGAATCCCACAGATTCACCAGGCTAAAGGGATGTCCTTCTTTTCTGAGCTTGTGTCCTGCAGTCCTAGACTTTCCCAGTAATGGAAACATTCCCTCCAAATCCACTCTGTCTAGGCCTTTCAGTATTCAGTAGGTTTCACTGAAGTTCCTTCTTCATTCTTCTCAACTCCAGTGAGTACAGATCCAGAACCACCTAATGCTCCTCCCATTAACCCTTTCATTCTTGTAAACCTCTTCCAATGCCAGATTTGAAGATCCTTCCTTAGATAAGAGGTGTAAAACTGTTCGCAGTACTCCAACTGTGGTCTGACCAATGACTTAACATTACATTCTGTAGTTATATTCTGGTCCTCTCAAGCTGAATGCTAACATTACATTTACCACCTTTACTACCAACTCAGCCGGCAAGTTAACCATTAAGAAATCCTGCACTAGGACTCCCAAGGCCCTTTGCACCTCTGATTTCTGACCCCACACTCCACATTTAGAAAATAGGCTGCGCCTTTTTTCTTTCTATCAAAGTTCATAACCATATACTTCTTTACACTGTATTGTCTTCCACTTTGCACATTCTCCTAATTTGTCCAAGTCCCTCTGCAGATTACCTGCCCTCAACCTATCTTTGTATCATCTGCAAACTACCATCTATTCGGTCATCCAGAAAAATAGCATGGAAAGTCACTGGAGCCCACTTTTTAAAAAATCGCATTCTTATTTCCATTCTCTTCCTGTCAGTCACTCTTCTGTCATTCTAGTATCTTTCCTGTAATACCATGGGCTCTCACTTAGCAGGCTCACGTGGTCACAGGCCACCTGAAAATCCAAGCAACCAGTATTGGCTTTTTTGTCTTTCAAGCCTGTACTCAAAGAATTCCAACATTTATCAAGTCAAGTTTGTCATTTAACTACATACATGAATATAACTACAATGTATATATAAACAAGATGTTTCTTTAAACCAGGATGTAAAGCACACAACATGAAGCTAAAGATAAAATTTACAGATGAATCACATACAAACTAAAGTGCATTAAATACTGTAGGTATGGAACAGATTAACCATTGCCATTTTGAATACGATGTGGCCAAGAGTTCAGAAGCCTAATGGCCTGGGGAAAAGAAGCACTTATCCTGACAGCTCTTTTTATGCATCGTAGTCTCCTGCCTGAAGGTAGAAAGTCAAAGAGGATGCTGGATGGGTGGGGTTAATACTGAAGGCACTGTATATGCAGCACTCCTAAATCTTGTCAGGCAAGATTTACCCTTAAAGAAACAGTGCTGACTTCAGCCTATTTATTATGTACACCAAAACCATATAGACCAGTCTGGTTATCTGGTCTATAATTATCTATCTGCAATTTTCTATGCACTTAACAGGTTATGCTATTCCTTAATGGATTTTATCCAAATCCATGCTAAATTGGCAAGTTTGAATACTTTCAATAATTCTAAATATTGTTTTATTTAATACAGGTCTGACTCTTCAGGGTGCTACTTGTAACAACAACAAGCTGTCCTTATCCACTTCAATATCCACTGAACTCCCTCTCACACAGCTCCGGTGGGTTAAAGAGACATATGCTGAAAGGAAGGCTAATGTGGTGAGTAATTGACTGGAGTGATGTTCTTCTATGTTGATGAGACAAATTGTACTCACCAAAATATACACAAATGCTGCTACATCTTTTAAGTCTAGTCTAAAATTCAAATTTCAGAGTACCTTTATTATCAATGTATACATTATACAACCCCGATTAGTTTCCTCACAGGCAGCCACAAAATACAAAAAACTCCCAAAAGAACCCTTTTTTTAAAAAAAACAAAAGACAAACACCAAATGCACAGGGAAAAAAAACATGCAAACAATAAAAGCAAGCAAATAGCATTCAGAACTGAAACATCCATTGGCTTTTGATTATGTTTCTATCAATATATTACGACCACAAGACCTAGGAGTAGAATTAGGTCATTCAGCTCATTGAATCTGCTATGCCATTCCATCACAGCTGGGAATTTAAGGAAATTTTATAGAGAACCTGTTGGATCTATTTTAGAAGGGCCAAATTCCAACCCATGTCGACTGTAAATCAGCACTAGACTATGGTGGATTTTGAATTTTCATATTTTCAATAAAGTTACTGAAGCATTGGGATTAAAAGGCAGTCATATATTCATACATTAGCTGTGATCTGATAATGTGAAAGCTAAATAATAGACTAACTAAAAAGAACAGTGTCCACAGTTAACATTATGAGGCATCTTTGCTGTCTAGTTCCTAATACATTCATAACTTAATTTTGTATTTGTTTAATGTCCTTGCAAATTTACAGGTGACCCTCCCTGTATACCTGAACTTCACTCGTGCAGACCTGATATTCACTGTTGACTTTGAAATCGCAACCAAGGAAGATTCTCGCAGCTTCTACGAACGTGGTGTTGCACTGCTTTGCACAGAATAAAATTATTGCTACATGGGAACTTAACCCAAAGTTACAAAATTACATTGCTTATGCTATTATTTCAAAATAATTAGTAATCTTTGAGTAATAAATGATCTTAGAAGGAAACTGTTCATCTTTTTTAAAAAATGGTAGTTAAGAAAGTTCGTGAGCACATAGCTGAATTTAAGAGCTGGCAAATGTGGAATTCTGATTCATGACTGGTTTTGCAATTAATAAAGTTACACATCATGATTGAGATTCTTTTCTATCAAAGTCAAGGACAATGAATTTTAAATCTATGTAATCAAGGTCCTATACCAAATTGGTTAATTCTTTAGCTAGCAGAATGCCCATTGGTAGGTAACTTCCAATATGCAAGCTGCAGCACCATTCCAGTTACTGCATCTATCTTGGTAATGCAGAATTGATAAGTGCCACCTTTTGTATATTGCCGGGGCCAAGGTGTAAATTTACAGCAGGGTGAAGATTAGGTTTTAGTGCTATGTCAGTGAGACACAGGAGTAGAATTAGGACATTTGGCCTGTCAGGTCTGCTTCACCATTCCATAATGGCTTATTCTTTTTTCCCCCTTCCTCCTCAAAACCATTTCCTGGCCTCTCCCTGTAACCTTTGATGCCATGTCCAATCAAGAACCCATCAATTTCTGCCTTAAGTACACCCAACAACCTGGCCTCCACAGCTGCCTGTGGTAAATTCCACAAATTCACCACCCACTGGCTAAAGCAATTTCTCTGCATTGGTTTTAAATGGACACTCTCTATCCTGAGGCTGTGCCCCCTTGTCCTTTCCACATCTACTCTGCCTAGGCCTTTTAACATTAGAAAGATTTCAATGAGATTTCCCCCCCCCCCCCCTCCCATTCTTCAAATTCTAATTACAGACCCAGAGAAATCAAATGTCCCTCATATGATAACCCTTTCAATACCAGAATCATCCTTGTTAACCGCCTCTCCAACAGCACTTTTTTTTAAAAAAAAGAGCCTAAACTGTTCAAGATATTCAAGGTGTCTTGTAAAACCTTAGCATCACATTCCTGTTCTTGTATTCAAGACCGCTTGAAATGAATGCTAACATTGCATTTGCCTTCCTGAACCTGCAAGTTAACCTTTAGGGTTTTCTGCACAACAAACACTTTGCATCTCACATTTTTTCATTTTCCAAGTTTGTATTTCATTTGTCACTTTCTTGCCCATCCTCCTAATCTGTCCAAGTCCACCTGCAGCCATTTCCTCAGCACTACCTGTCCCTCCAATCTTTGTATTATTTGCAATTTTGGCAACAAAGCCATCTATTCAGACATCTAAATCATTGATAAACAGCATAAAAAGCATCACAACACTGACCCCAGCGGAACAGCACCAGTCACTGGCAGCCAACCAGATAAAACAAACGTTAATAGAAAAACTAAAGCTGTGACCACAGCTGCTAGACTAGAAATTAATTCCACACCCTTCCAACACAAGACCCAAATGCTGACCTTGTTTCCATTTGACAATTTGGTCCATCTGGACATTACCCACAACTAGAATGTCACACAAGCCCCCCCTCCCCCCCCCCCCCCCCCATACCCAAGAAAACCAGTGCATCACTGCTGGAAACCCATGCCCTGTTGCTGGTTTAAATACAATGAGAGTGAGGTATTGTCAAAGGCCTTTAATCCTTGCAAAAGTAGTACAAGCATTTTTTTTTCCTCTACCTGCCATTCAAATAAATGTCTTAATTGTACATGAACATGTGTAAAGCTGGTAGGATAGATCAGAATTTCATCCAGATTGCACTGAATTCTGTCAGAATGTAGCACAGGCCCTTTAGCCCAGTGTTGGCAAACCCATATAAACCTACTGTATGGTCAATCTAACCCTTACCTCCTACATAATCCTTTCATCCATCAGTGTCTCTCAAGGCAGATGGGTCTTGTCAGCCATGGTTGGCAGTTCACCTAGGAACAGGAAAACTGATCTCAAATCTCGACTGCTTTACAGCTATACCCACTAATGAGGAAGGTTTTGAAAGTAAACTCAGAGGGAAAAATCTGGAGCTGGAATACCAAAGGCAGTTCTACATTGAGTTTAGTGCGGACTGTGATGCTGCTAGTACTAAACTCTATCTGTCTCTGCTGTTCCTTTAGTTTCATTAGTTGTGTGGAGAGGGGGAGCTTGCTACATGGGCAACAGGTTGCTCTCCATATTGTTCTGCCCGGGCTGATGTATCTAGACAGCTAGGACACAATGTCCATAGTCAACTGACCAGTGGCCTCAGTCTCTTAAACATCCCTAATCACTTACCCCTGTGTAAAATGATAAACACAAACAAAATGCTGGAGGAACTCAGCAGGCCAGGCGGCATCTATATATAAAAATGTAGTCAATGTTTAAAATGACTACCTTTGATATCTCCCCTAAACTTGCCTCTAAACTCCTTAAATTGATGTCCTCTGGTATTGGCAGTTTCTATTCTGAGACAAAGGTAGTGACTGTCCATTCTGGTCCCTTAAAAGTTACCTCGTGCGCCCCAAAGAGAAAAGCACCTCTCCGAAGGTTTTCTAATCCAGACAACATTCTGATAAGTCTCTGCACCCACTCTAAGGCTTCCACATCTATCCAATAATGAGATAACCAAAACTGATCACAACTCTTCCAGTGTAGTCAAACCAGTTTTATCAAGCTGTGACATTAGGGGATTGAGCTCATGAGCCATGAGGTAATGAAAGCCAACATTATGCCTTAATGACCCTATCAACTTTGACGTATCTATTGCCTTGGACCTCAAGATCCCTCTGTTCCTCCACATTGCAAGGAATCCTGCTTTTAACCCTATTTTTTTTTAACCTTCCAGAGTGAATCACCACTTCCTTTGGCAGTACATTCAAATTGGCAGAGGGGCCTAATGCAGGTCCAGGAGCGACAGATTTTAAAAGGCACTTTTGCTGGATTTCAGCTTTTTCAGAGTGGCCATTGGTGGAGTGGACTAGGGTTAGAGTGGGGAGGGTTTGGCTTATCAGGCTTCACAGAATAGGCATGAGCAAGAATTTAGTGAGTTTCTACTAGTGTATAGTTAAAGCACTAGGAATGACTTGAGGGGCTGTGTTGTCTTCTGTGAGATGTGGGAATTACTATCTAGCCTCCTGGATAACCACATCGGCACCAGGTGCACTGAACTGCAGGTCAATGACCTTTGGCTCATACAGGAAACAGGCAGTGATAGGAGCTACAGGCAGGTAGTCACCCCTGAGTTGTAGGAAGCAAGTAAATGGGTGATTGTCAGAAGGGACGAAACAGACAGCCAATGTAGAGATTCCCATTGGCTGTTCTCCTCAATATTAAGTATACTGTTGAAGGGGATGACCTACCATGGGGTGAGCCACAGCAACTGGATCTCTGGCACTGTAGCTCAGAGGAGGAGGAGGAGGAGAGGAGTTCAGTAGTGATAGATTCCATAGTAAGAATAGACACTAGATTCTGTGGATGCGATAGAAAACCTGGATGATATGTTGCCTGCTAGATGCTAGGGGTGTCTCAGATCAGGTCCACGACATTCTAAAGAGGAACGGTGAGCAGCCAGAAGCCTTGGTACATATTGGCACCCTTGATGTAGGTAGGAAACACAAGGAGGTCCTGAAGAGAGAATTTAGGGAACTAGGTAGAAAGCTGAAAAGCAACACCTCCAGTGTAGCAATATCTGGATTGCTTCCTGTACCACCCATCAGAGTAGGATGATTTGGCAGATGAGTTTGTGGCCAAGTAACTAGTACAGGTGAGCAAGGTTTCAGATTTCTCAATCTTTGGTATCTCTTCTAGGGAAGGCATGACCTGTGTAAAAAGCAATATATACAAAATTGGTTGTGTGGATAGTCAGAGGCTTTTTTCCAGGGCTGAAATGGCAAGCAGGAGAGGGCACAGTTTTAAGGTGCTTTGAAGTAGGTACAGAGGAGATGTCAGGGGCAAGTTTTTTTTTTATGCAGAGTGTGGTGAGTGCATGGAATGGGCTGCTGCTGATGGTGGTGGAGGCAGATCTCTTAAGAGACTCCTGGACAGATACATGGAGCTCAGAAAAATAGAGGGCAATGGATTACCCTAGGTAATTTCTCTGGCAAGGACATGTTTGGCACAGCTTTGTGGGCTGAAGGGCCTATATTGTGCAGTAGGTTTTCTATATTTCTAAAATGCTGGAGAAACTCAGCAGGCCAAGCAGTATCTATGGAAGAGCACAGTCAATGTTTTGGGCCGAAGGCAGGAGAGTGGGGTTGCAAAGGGTGAAAAAAAACAGCCATGATGAAATAGTGGAGCAGACTCAATGGGCTAAATAGCCTAATTTGCTCCCATCATCTTTCGGTCTTTTTCCAGATTGAATGTCTTCTGCCACTTCTCAGCCCAGTCTGCGTCCTGTTGTAACACAGGATAGTCTGATATACTATCCACACCACCAACCCTTGTATCACCTGAAAACTTACTAATCCACTTTCCACTTCCTCATTCAACTATTTTTAAAGAGTCCCAGAACTGATCTCTGCAGAACACCACTAGTCACTGACCTCCCAACCCAGGCAGATTACACTGTCTACAAGCCAATTCTGAATCTGGACTGCTAAGTTCCCTTGGACTGAATCAGCCTACAACAGAGAACCTTTTCAAGCACCCAAAATGCTGAAGGGCATCATCCCAAAACATCTGCTGTCCTCCAGCATTTTGTGTGCTTTGCTTTAGGTTAAGCATCTGCAGAATTTCATTTATGTAACTAAAATCCATATACACCACATCCACTGCACTAGCTTCAATCTGTTTTACTTCCTCAAAATAAAAATCAGTCAGGTTCACGAGGCACAATCGCTCCTCAAAAAGTCATGCTGACCATCCTTGTTAAGATCAAGTTTCTCCAAGTGCTCATCAATCCTGTAGCCTTAAGCTATTCGATGTGAAAACCAACAACAGGCAAGCAAAATGGCTAACACCAGAAGTGTTCAACAAATTAAAGTGGCACCGGACACTGGCTCAGCTGTTTCAGTCATTCCACAAAATGAATTTTAATCAGCATTTCAAGATACTAAACTGAAGCCTGCAGTTATTGAACTATCATGCAAAAATTACTTAAATGTTAAATACACAATTTTGTAAATATAATGTTTGATTACTCATTTTTGTTTAAATAATTCATTGCTGGTTTTATAACTGCATGAATTGTACATATCATGCTATCACCTGATAGGTGCACACTCATTTAAAGTAAAACAAAGTTAGTCTCACACTTCAGACTCCCGTGCCTTCCTTTGAACTAGTTTAATGCTTTGAATTTATAAAACATTAACACCAACTAAGCACTTTTACTGGAGAAAAGTTAACTCCTGGGGCAATTACATTCTTAACAATGAAATACAACAACCAACAAGCTACATTGAGCTAGGAGGGCCAGCATTGTGGGGGTGTGACTAGCCGAGACAACTACAACTTGATTGGAAAACTACCCACATCCCCTGCTAAAGAGTCAACTGAAAGCAAATAAAGTAGTGGATGCCACAGCAGTTTAAGGATGGTATTGGAAAGCTCAAACATATAACAGGTAAAATAGTGTTAAATGAACATGCGACACTCAAGTACTATGAAGCTAGTCCAGTTCATTATACAATCCACGATGAAGTAGCCAGTGAACTAGATGGCATGGAGGTGGAAGGGATTCTTTCTGGGATGAGTGGAGCCCATAGCCAACACCAGTGGTCCCACCAGCCAAGAATGGGCTAGTCAGGATCTTCAGCAATTTCAAGGTCACCATCAACCCTGTACAGAAAGTAGATCAGTCTCCTTTGCCCACAATAGTTTTGCAAAGCTTTCTGGAGAAAAACACTTCAGCAAAGAGGACTTAGCTGAGGCCTGCCTGCAGATGGAGATGAAGACAACCTCTAATTGTTTCTCATCATAAACACTCAAAGGGCTTTAGACCACAAGACTATAAAACATGAGCAGAATTAGGCCATCAAGCCTATCGAGTGCTCCGCCATTCAATCACAGCTGATCTTTTTTCCCTCCTCCCCCAACCCCAGTTCCTGGCCTTCTCCCTGATGCCATGTCCAATCAAGAACCTATCAATCTCTGCCTTAAATACACCCAATGACTTGGCCTCCACAACTGCATGTGGCAACAAATTCCACAAATTCACCACCCTTTGGCAAAAGAAATTTCTCTGCATCTGTTTTAAAAGTGCCCCCCTCTATCCGAAGGCTGTGCCCTCTTATCCTAGACTCTCCCAGCATGGGAAACATCCTTTCCACATCTTTGTCTGGCCTTTCAACATTTGAAATGTTTCAATGAGATCCCCCCCCCCCCCCCCCATCCTTCTGAATTCCAGCGAGTACAGACCCAGAACCATCAAACATCCCTCGTTTGGTAACCCTTTCATTCCTGGAATCATTCTTGTAAACCTCCTCTGGACAGTCTCCAATTCCAGCACATCTTTTCTAAGATGAGAGGCCCAAAACTGTTCACAATACCCAAGGCAACACCTCACCAGTACCTTATCACTATAATAGACTCATTTTTGGGGTAGCATCTGCACTCTGGCAGAAAGCAATGGACCAGGTACTGCAAGGCTGCCCAGGCTCCCAGTGTTACTTGGATAACATCATTGTCACTGGTGAGGATGACGAGGAACATCCCCCAAATCTCGAGAGTTAAAGATTAGAAGGTTATGTGCTCAGAGCACGTCACAAGAAGTGTGAATTCTTAAAACCAAGCACTAATGTGGTTACACCCTTGCCAAACAATTACACAAGTGTTCCGAGAAAACTCAGAGGAGAGGTGGATGCTCCAAGACCAGAGGACAAGTCACAGACGTGGCCCTTTTTAGGATCTGTAAATTGCTAAGCCAGGCTACTGTGCTCCACCCCGTGAGCTCATTACTATAGATCGGGAAGAAATGGCAATGGCAATGAGGAGCATTTCTTTTTCTAAAAGGTAAAGGAAATGGTGACATCGGACACTGTACTCACACATTATGATCCATATCATCCAATAAAGGTAGCACTGTTCGGCATGCCAACAGGTCCCAAACTGTCAGAACCACTTCCCGCAATCCTGAGTCAATTCCTACAACCTCTGTGACCGAGGCCCCAGAAACTGAGATTGCCTCACAGCGACAAGTCTCAAACAGAGTGATGCCCCACCCCCCAAAGAGAGACGTCATCCCACAAGAGTAAGAAATCCTCTACAGCGATTAAATCTTTAGGACAATTTAGAATTCACTATGCTGTGTTTACATAGTAGTTGTACTGTGTTGTTTAATTTGTTACCGATAATATGCAATGGTGCAACTCATCGCTCCACATCACACGTGCCCACCTCACTTGAAGTAAATACAAAACTAGGACACGTTCTCCCCATGTTTTTGCTTTCAATTAGCTTATGTTTTGGAGTTACAAATCACGGCACTATTTTTGACCAAATTACTTGAGATCTATGAAATGTTTCAGTCAAGATATTTGTAGTATAATGGGAACAAACAAACAAATTTTGCCCCTCAGACATTTTGGTGCCGGATTGCAGACAATATTTACTCACAAAATGTAAAATGGCTTCTATTCTTAGAAACAGACAAGGAAGCACATGAAGTTTGTGACTGACAATTTAGCATTTAGCATGAAAAAAAATTATAGCTTAGTCCCCAGTGAAACAAGCATGCTTCGATAACAAGAAGTCTCCAATGACCATCAGCTACCCATTTCCACTAATCCTATGTTAATCCCATTCTGTTCTCCCATATTCTTCTCAACTTTCCACAGATACTGCCCCATGTCTGTGTAGGTGATAACTTAGTGGCCAATTAGCCAGCAATGTACATGTCTAAGGGAGGTGGGAGCAAATCAATTTAGGGACAGGTGGAGGTACAGATGAACTCAGAATTAAAAAGTAAGCAGTTTCTCCTCCAACAACCAAGTGACTAATAATGTTGAATCATACTTGGAGACACATCAAATTCTAGTAAACTTCAAATATGTTACACAATTTAAAATAGCTTACAAAATTTCAGAATGAGACTTGTAGAGCACTAAGAATAAGAACTATTATTTAAAATCCTTCACAAGAAAGAAGCCTGCACCGTTAGTGTGACCTGACCAAACATTAAGGTAAAATATGATTTAGTTAACTCCTCAAATCAGTAGGAAGCTCGGAGTTTGTAACAGCAAACATCATTACCAATTCAGTGTATAGTTAACATGGACAATGTGTGCAACCTTGTAGAGTTTGGTCATAATCTTAAAAATAAACCAATTGATTAGAATACTGTCATGTTATCCATACTTCAATATCAGAACAATCCCAAAAACTAGTAAAATACAAAGACATAGACAAGTTACTTTGCGTTATCGAGTCAACTTAAATTTTTAATAGAAATAAAAAGGGACTTTGTAAAGCTATTAATCTCATCTCACAAATAACTTGCATTCAACAAAACTGACAAATGGGGAGGAAAGAGAGTACAAAGTTTTCCTCACCTGCAGAACTTTATCCAGGCAAACAAACATCAAGAGGAAAAAACCAACTTACTTCACTAAAATTACTCAATTAGGCACAGACACTGCTACTGTGGCAGAATGATTGTTGTCTTATTCAGAATCTATTGGCTCTACTGAAGCCAAAATTGGAAGTTTGCAGTGGAAAAGGACCGCACAGGGCTGAACATCTTGAACATGTAACATTAAATACAGTTTATACCAGTTCAAAATACTTCAATAGAAAAATTACAAAAAAATACCAGTTCAAATAACATTACAGTAGAAGCATTTCTGAACAGACTATTTCAGCACAGAACTGCTTACCTCTGTTTTTATCGTACGACTTTTCTTTTTAATTATCCAGTCATTGCTTGCTTCAATTAAGGGGCTTCCAAACTTTCTTTTTGATGATACCCTTTTCTCAAAGCTTTCCTGGGCAGCATTTAAAAGTTGTTCTGAGCACACGTGAACATTTTGGCACCCGAAGTCATGTTTCCCAGGGTCTTGAAGAACAAATATGTTCAGAAGTCTGTGATCTCTTTCACCATTCATGTTGAAAGTAGACGATTCAGTCAGGACATCCAACTTCAAGGGTGCAAATTGCTGCTGTCCAGGATCTGTCACGGAACCATCGATTGCAAGTGTCAGTTCATGTACTCTGTTAGAAAGCAATTCTGATTCCCTGGAAGATTGTGGAGCCATACCATCGGTGGCCACAGTTTCCATCTGCATGGAATTTAACTCTGTATAACTGTGTGCAGGCAGAAAAGTTGTCAGCAAGGATTGTTTGTATGGTTTTACTGTTACAATGGTACGGGATAGATAGCTTGTCTCTTCAGAACAGACATCTTGCATAAATTGTCTATCAATATCCGGCTCACTTGAAGTGCTTTCCAAATCTCCATCATATGGATCCAAACACTTTCGAATAAAAATTATATTTCATTAGAAGTTTACAAATAAATTAGTTTCTTTCTCATCTCAAAAAGAGATTCTGTACAATAAAAATAATTTGAAGACAACCTCTCTAAACCATTCATTACAAAGAAATCATTCACCAGTAGATTAATCCAGATCTCAAATGGAAGCGTAGAAGCTGCAGATCTGAAAATCTGAAACAGCAAGAAAATCCCAGGGATACGTACTGTGGAAATGAGGTAAGGTCATTTACCCATACATTAACTTTTTCACTCCTAACAGATATTACCTTACCTATAGTATATTCCTAGATTGTTGTGCTTTAAGTCTTTTAGTAAAGATTTCTATTCCATGAAAGACATTCACTTTCCCAATATCTCCATTCTTTATTATGCAATTTTATTTTAAATACAGTACCCAGTAGACAATTCTCCCAATCTTTATAATGAGGTACAATAGTTCAGTAGTTACCAGCAAATAGCTCACATTGCTAATGTCCAATAATGTGTCATTCCATCACTGCAATAAACAATTGGCAAATGAAAAAAATTGAACTCAAATGGAACTTTTGGTTACTTGTGCTTTGGGATTTACACTTGGTGACCTGTCCAATATAGGAAATACAGGAATATTTACAGAACAGTATAGTATTGTTCAGCATTCTGTTCACAATGTTGTATTAATTCTTGATACTGAATCTCCTTTATCATATCCATATCTTTCCATTGCCTTCACATTTGAGTCTAACACCACCACTGGACTGCCCACATTCATCAATACCCCATTCCAGGCACCTACTGTGCTCTACAATTAAATTTTTTAAAAACTGCCCCACATGTCATCTTTCAACTTCCTCCTCTAACCTTAAAGCATGTCCTAAGGCATTTGACATTTCCATCCTGGGAAAAGATTCTGAACGTGTACTCTATCTATGACTTTTAATAATTAAAAGAAAATCACCAGTTCTTCCCCAGTTTTAACGCTCTAGGGAGAACAACTCTTTCTTTCTAGCTCATTCATTCTCATCTGGCAGCATCCTGATAAAACTTTTCTCCATATCCTTCCTATAATAGGGCAACTAGAAATGCAAACGATACTCTAAGTGCAGTCTGACTAAAGTTTTATACAGCCAGACTTCCTTGCCCTCACACTCAGCAACCCTACCATGCCAAATGCCTTCTTTTCCACTTTACCCATGCATAACCACTTTCAGTAAACTACAGACCTGTAAACCAGTAAACAAAATCCCTCTGTGCTATTAAGGAGTCATCCATTAGCTGTATACTCTTGCCTTTCATCTTTGTAACTTCTCTGTATCACACTATTCTTTGACAGTTGTTCACACTATCCACAACTCCAACATTCATGGTGACATCCACAAACTTGCTAATCCACCCATCTACATTTTCATCCAGGCCACTGATAGGTAATCACAAACAAACAGCGATCCCAGCCCTGCCCTTTGCAGAACACCATTGGTCACAAATTTCCAGCCAGAACAACAGCCTTACACCTATGTCTTCAATGGGCAATTCAGTTCTAAATCCAAACTTGGATCCCATACTTCTACATCTTCTGAATCAACCGACCATGAGGGAATGCCTGCTGGTGGTGTAATGGCATCAGTGCAGGACTTCGGGGCGAGAGGTCCCAAGTTCGAATCCAGCCGGCTCTCTTCCAGCCGAATCTCTTCCACGCTCTCTATCCATGCTTGGGTTGAGTGTCGAGCTTGTAAAAAAAAACACCTGGAGAGGAATGAGCTCCACCAGGTTTCAGATGCCCAAGATGAGCAATCACCAAAAAATGTCAGTGCAAAAAGCTTGTCGGTGCCCTGACAACTCCACCAGGAGTTAAGGGCACACACACCATGAGGGACCTTATTAAATGGTTAATGTCCACTACCTTACCTTATCAAGTTTCTTCATCACCTCAAATAACTCAAGAAGGAGCTGTCAAACACAAATATGCCGACTGTCCTTAAGTTTATGCTTAACTATCCCTCCTTATCCTCTCCATTCCCTATTCCCTACTACCAATGTCAGGCTTATTCCTAGAATTACTTTGATTTTCTCCATTTCTCTTCTTGAGCAAAGCCACATTTGATACTCTCCAATCCTCTGGGAATCACACCTGTTGCCAGTGGCAACACAAAAAAATCTTTTTTTTTACCTCACTTGCTTATTTCAATACTTTTGAATATATGCCATCAGGCCCTGGGAACTTGTTTAATGCTTTTCAGAAGAGCCAGCACCTCCATGTCAAAGTGTCCCAGCCTATTTGAACGCCCCACTCTGCCTTCAATCATTCTCAGTAAATAGCAACACTAAGAATTCATTAAGAATCACTGAAGAGTTATTGTCTTATTTTAAAATAGCAAATACACAAAAAGATATTGTGTAGGACTAACTGAAGATAGGCATCCAGCTGAAATGAATAGGAGAAGTACAAGATCAGAGGGTGGCAAATATTATTCCTTTATTCAAGAAAGGTAATAAGGATAATCCCAGGAATTATAGGGTACTGGGTTTTACAGTATGTCTGTGGAGGGCAGACTATTGGAGAGAATTCTTAGAGATGGGACTTACAAGCATTTGGAGAATCATAGTCTGCTTAGAATAGTCAACATGGCTTTGCGAGGGGAAGGTCATGCCTGTAAGGGTGTGACAAAGCACAATGATGAAAGTAGAACAGTGGATGCGTGTATATGATTTAGTAAGGCATTTGATACTCTTGGTATACAGAAGGCAGAGGAGGGTTATCGATGTAGCACATTCTGCCTGGAGGTCAGTAACCACAGGGACCTTTTCTGGGATACTGATCTGGATGTCTTTTCTTTCAATAAAGGACTTAAATGAGTGTTTGCAGATGACATGGTTAGTGGTGTTTTGGCTGGTGTAGAAGGTCCTGGTAGATGACATGGTTAGTCGTGTTTTGGCTGGTGTAGAAGGTCCTGGTAGATGACATGGTTAGTGGTGTTTTGGCTGGTGTAGAAGGTCCTGGTAGATGACATGGTTAGTCGTGTTTTGGCTGGTGTAGAAGGTCCTGGTAGATGACATGGTTAGTCGTGTTTTGGCTGGTGTAGAAGGTCCTGGTAGATGACATGGTTAGTCGTGTTTTGGCTGGTGTAGAAGGTCCTGGTAGATTACAACAGACACAGATTCGCAGAGCTAGGCTCAGAAATGACAAATGGTATTCAGTCTGGACAAGTGAGAAGTGATTCACTTTGGAAGGTCAAGCTTAGTGGGCAAGTGCAGGATTCTTAACTGTGGGAAATCAGAGGGCTCTTGGGGTCCACATTCATATATCCCAGAGTAAGTTAATATGTCAATTAAGGTGTATGGTGTGTTCACTTACTTTAGGGATCGAGTTCAAGACCCACGAAGTAATGTTGCAGCTCTATAAAACTCTAGTTACACAACATTTGGACTATTTCAGCTCTGGTCACCTCATTATAGGAAAGACGTGGAATGTTTAGAGTTCAGGGGAGATTTATCATGATGTTGCCTTGACCAGAGAGCAAGCCAGCGCTTTTCTCATTGGAGAGAAACACGAGGTGCGACTTGATAAGAGATGTACAAGATAAGAGACAGAACGGAAACTAGAGACTTTTCCCCAAGGCAGAAATGACTAATATGAGGGGGTATAGCTTTCAAATGTTTGGAGGAAAGTGGGGGTGGGTGGGGAGGAAGGAATAGCAGGGTAGATCTATTTTTTTTTAAACAGAGTGGTAGGTGTGTGGAATGCACTGCTATGGGCAGTGGTAGAGGCAGATGACAGATACATTCAGGACACTGACATAAATGAAAGAAAAATAGAGGGTTATGTGGAAATGAACAGTTAGATTGATCTTGAAGTTAAAAGGCCAACTCAACATTGTGGGCCAAAAGGCCTGTACTATGCAATCAGACCTGTTGGTTTAGTCATAATGGGAAGAGTTGTACACGAGGGCAGTCAGCAGAATGTTCTGCGATTTAATATTACTAATAGCAGGATTTGGATTAAAAAGTCAGATGAAATGCATTGTTACCTGGCCACTAGAGTCTTAGGATTCTCCCAGTAGTTTCAATGCCAGAAGCAGCTCCACAATGTCTTCCTTTGACTGAACAAGTTTTGTAAGATTTTAATTCAATAGATTTTTTCCCCCATTTGGATAATGACTAAGTATTAGATGGTTATAAATCAAATACCAAGTGTATTCACAATTGAAGAGAATTTTACTTCAATCACTTCCATATGCAGTTTCAATCTCTACATTTGCTGTTTCTTTCACGGTACCCGAGAGGTGACACTTTGCAGGTCGAGCAGCCACGGTTCATATGAGATTTATCTTCTTAAATTTGAAAACTGCTAAGGAAACTTCTGCAGTAAGCACTGTACTTTAAAGACATTTAAATGAATTAACATTACTAAGAACCTACCAGCCAACTCTGATCAGGAAACCCAGAAGGTAAACACAACTGCTGGATACACCAGAGAGACCGCCATGGTCTCAGGAAAATGTGGATGGAGGGCAGAACTTTGAACTTCAGGTTCCCCTCCCCAACATCCTCCTGGCTAATTGTAGTCATTAGAAAACAAGACTGAAGACCTCAGAACAAGATTGCTTTATCAGAGGAACACGAGGGACTGCTGTGTATTCTGTTTCACAGAGACATGGCTCCCTCCCAATGCTTCTCACACAGCACTCCAGCCTGAGATTTTTAATGATCCAGCACATGGACCAGATGACAGGATCAGGTAAGAAAAAAAATGCATCACCATCTGTTTTATGATAAACTCATCATGGTGGTCTCAGCCCATTCCATTCCTCTAACCCAGAACACCTGGCAGCAATTGTGGAGGGAATATCGGAGATAGGATGCAAACAAATTTGTCCAGGGGTTAACATTACTTTAAGTGCTGTCTAAGAGGGGAATAAATGCTAATTAAATCTTAGCTGATCCATCTGGATGAGAGCAAATAGAGGAAGGTGAAGAGATGTGAGAAAAGGAACAAGGAATTACAGAATATTACAGTTGAAGGCAACACTGCATCAGGACTGCTCAGGTTAGAGATTTGCCTTTACAGAATTCACAAATCACAAACCAAAAATTTGAGACAATAAAAGTCAGGGAGTCTCAAGGACTCTAACAAGCTGAAATGGAAGATCAAACACGAGGAAATCTGCAGATGCTGGAATTTCAAGCAACACACACAAAATGCTGGTGGAACACAGCAGGCCAGGCAGCAGCTATAGGGAGAAGCACTGTCGACGTTTCAGGCCGAGACCCTTCGTCAGTGCTTTTCCCTATTGATGCTGCCTGGCCTGCTGTGTTCCACCAGCATTTTGTGAGAGTTGTTTGAAATGGAAGATGAAGCTTTGTCCTTCGAGGTTACATGGGGCTTTGATGGAACAGGGCAGGCATCATCTCAGAGGAGTAGGGTGTTGAATCAAACTGACAGGCAAGGAGTCTATTATAATCATTCGATGCAAGTTCATTTCGAACATGCTAATTCAGTACGAGTAGAAATCATCCTTTAGACAAGCTACTTGAGATTTAAAGCTCCAGGTAAATACTCACTTCATTTACAGTATTCTGATTCTTTGTCGAATCAGGTAAACTTCGGTTCAAAACCTGCAGGGGAAAGATAAAACAACATTTTATAAAAAGACATGTAATGTTTAAACACTTCCAATGAAAGAGGAAACTACCTCGGAAGTGCAAGTGTCCGGTTCTGACTCTGTACTCGATTCTACTTTACACTTCTCCTAAAGGCAAAAAGAAAGTGTTACTTTTCAATATTCTCAAAATTAGCTTTTAAGTAAGTACTTTCTAAACTTACCTTGTATTTAGTTGTTAGTACTTCCATGCCGTCTGGAGATCTGTGTACATTCATGTCATCAACAGGTTCTGAAATCCCACAAGTTTAAATATGTTAGTTACCTTTCAACAGTTAGGCTGATTTGGACTTGGCCAAGCAAAGCAAACACACTAAATACACAAATCTTATTGCAATAAACCTCCTTTGTGCCAGCATTAGAGACGATGCCTTTGTCTGTCGAAGCTTTTACCTCTGGCATTCCCTCCTCAAACTACTAATTACTTAGTTCCCTCCTTTCCCTTAAACTCCCCCAATCGTCCTCCCGTAGCTCATCACGTTTTGTTTGGTAGTCTCCTAAAAACTTAAAACTTAGGTTAGGCCACATCCTTAAGGTTGTTATAGCTGGGAGCAGTGATGGGAACAAGCCCCCTCTGTTAAATGTTTCTCAAATAGTCTCCGACAACCAGGTCCAGGCTCATCTACCAAGGCCAGTGGAACTGTTTCTACCGGCAAGAGAAGGGCAAAGGCGGGTTATCGGTGCCTTAAAACCGGTCCTTTCAGGCAGATGGGGCTCATCAACCATGGTTTCATCAAGGAGAAGGAAAACTTTGATCTCAAACTTCTGCTGCCTTGGGGCTGTACCCGTCGTGGTTTCTCGTGCCCCACAAACGACCAGGAGACGCAGAAGATTCTTCAAGAAGGGTTAAACTTTAATTTGCAAATCAAAGCTGAGACAGTCATTGAGCTAGTCGCTGATTGCCCACCGATCCTTGAACACAGCATTTTTTATAGCAATCTCCTGGTTTAGTTGCATTAGCATATCCAATAGGTCTACAGTTGCGTATCAGGAGTACATCCGTCACTATTGTTTCTACCCATTGACTTAATCATGTTCTAATCTACATCTCTTAGCTACCTCTCATTAACACACCATTGTCTTCTACATTCTTAAGATTTCATTCTCCTACTAAATTGGATACATGCATAGCAAATAGCAAACTCAGACTACATAGTTTTGGTTACACAACAAACAATGCAACTTTTATACTCCAATATATCCCCCTTGGACTGTTGATTTCTATGGTATAACCGATACTCCTCATACTCCTTTTCCTCTCAAGTATTTCATCAGTTCAATCTCTTCTTTCATTTCTCTCTTTGCCTGTTCCAAGGCTGAGTGTGGAAAGAGCAGGGGCTCAATTGATAGTGCGAGAAGACAAGGATAATGTCTTTTGAACAGGAGACATCGCAGATATATATTGGAGTATAAAAGTTGCATTGTTTGCTTAAATCTTAAGAATGTAGATGACAATGGTGGGTTAATGAGAGGTAGCTAAGAGATGTAGATTAGAACATGATTAAGTCAATGGGTAGAAACAATAGTGACGGATGTACTCCTGATACGCAACTGTAGACCAATTGGATATGCTAATACAACTAAACCAGGAGATTGTTATAAAAAATGCTATGTTCAAGGATCGGTGGGCAATCAGCGACTAGCTCACTGACTGTCTCAGCTTTGATTTGCAAATTAAAGTTTAACCCTTCTTGAAGAATCTTCTGCGTCTCCTGGTAGTTTGTGGGGTACAAGAAACCACGACAAAATTGGCGACCACGGCAGGACCTGAAAGAGACCCGCGGAAAGGAAACGACAGATTGGGGACGCTTCCCAGTCCTCCAGGGACCCCCACAGGGCTAATAGAATTAAGGGGCACCCAAACAAAAGGCAAGCGCTTTTTGCGACAATTTGGACTAAGAATTCTGTTGGTTTTGGGGAGGACTTGGAGTCTCAGAAGTGTGGAACCACTGCCGAAGGGTCTCTCCGGTCCAAAGAATCTGGCAGAATTGGGGATTAACAGGAGGCTCAGCACTAAGCTTACTTGTCTTTAATTTACGTGCTTTTTTTTTGCTAAATTCTCTTCCCTTGTAACATATTGTTATTGTATGCTTAATTTTGCACTGTTTTAATGTTCCTCATTGGGATTTGGGGTTTTTAATTTGTAAAATGTTTTGAAAAACTAATAAAAAATTTTTAAAAAACAAAAAAACAGGAGGCTCAGAGGATTGATCAAGAACACTGCAGTGAGGGCAAGTACAAGTAAGTTAATAGGAAGTTAAGAAAAATTCCACATGGTGTTGTTAAGTCCCTGTGGGTACCAACCGCTTCGTATAAAACGAAGGTCTGAATGGGCAGGGAAAGGGAAAATACGGAAAATCCTTGTGGATACTGCCTTAAGAGATAAGGGACGAATAGATGAGGTGCAAAGAGAAAGTTCTGTGGATACCGCTCTGAATAGAGGTCTGTACAGGCAAAACAGAATAGGAAACAAGGACAGTCCAATATATAGTTTAAAGCGCTGGTAGATAGACCATAGACATAGAATTAGAGTAAATAATATTATCCAGTAAACGAACTGTAAATCTCTGAAAAACCTTAAAAAGAGAGAACAACATGACAGGTAAAGGAACGTCAGTAGAGATTCTGAGCAAAAAAATCTCGGTAAATAAATATGAGATCACAAAAACTTCAGAAAAAATGGGAAAAGAGAACCAAAAACCTGGTCACAAAGTGGCCAAGAGAAGGAACGTTTGATGTAAGTTTGTGCGAAGAAATGGGGGGACTAATTAAAAATTACAAACCAAAAGATAAATCTAAGAGGGCAAAAAAGAGAACGAGAAATGGAAGTGCTAAAACTCTCCAGAACAGAGGGAGAAAGGCTGAGGAGGACAGGTAGAATATTGATTACAAGCGAGGAAGACACTCAGATGCTGGAGAAACAGCCTTTTAGAGAGAGAGGAGGGTACGGTGAGAAGCTTGGGTCCGTACCCGGATGCGAAAGAAACAGAAAAGCCCCCTCCTATAATGAGGAAGGAACCCCTAAGCAGTGCCCCCTACTGACGGGACAGTAAACATGCAGGGAGAAGTACAAGTTTGGGATAATGAGGAGGGAAAAAAAAGACAATATGAGAAGGAAAAAGCGGCGATATGGAAGGAGATACAGGCAGAAAGGATAAAGGTGGAACAGGCAAAGAGAAATGAAAGGAGAGATTGAACGGATGAAATACTTGAGAGGAAAAGGAGTATGAGGAATATCGGTTATACCATAGAAATGAACAGACTAGAAAAGAAAGTGGCTCATCAGGGCAGGAAGAGATGAGGCATTCAAGAGGAAGTGGAAAAAAGATAGGAGATGAGAGTCTTGGAGAAACACAAGAGAGAAGGGAATCAAGCACAAGTAAGGATCATGAGGAGTCCCTGCCACAGGTCTACAGACACGGACAGGAAGAAAGAGAAGGTGACTCATTGGAGGAGCAAGAGTTAAGTGGAGAGAGAGAGGATGTGAGAATTTGTGGGGAAGAGGTAGGAGGCAGAAGCCTAGAAGAGCAGAAGGAGGCAGTAGGGGAGCGACTTGCGGAAGTAGAGAGAGAGCTAGATAAGTCACTGAGAGGGCATTGCCAGAGGAGATGCAAAAAATACTCCAGGGACCAACCAAGTATTGAATCGAGACAGAAAGGAAGGACTCCACAGGGAGACCAAGGGAAGAAGAGATCCCCGGAGAAATTTGTGTGGGAGGCAGTAAAGACATACCCTGAGACAGATGGGGAGTCAGGCGAGGAGAAGAGCCAGGGTAGGTGGGAAGAAGGAAGAATGTTGCTGTTGTTAAAGGATCAGGACAAGTGCAGTATATCCCTCGGGGATCCCAAGACCTAGAAGGGCTGAAAAACACTCTCCCCAATCTACGTGAAGGAGCAGGGAAATGGATTACAGCCTTTGAAGAAGAAACGGCAGGACGATTATTGGCTATGGGAGATTTGAAGGCACTATTGATAAGGTTGATGGGAAATGCCAAATTTAACTAACTAATGGAAATGGCTGGCATAGTAAACTCGAACGACCCGAGAACTGATGGAGACGGGTTTGACAGAGTGAGGCAGAGGGTATGGCAGGCCCTCAGAAAGCTTTATCCACCCAAAGTGGACCCCAGAGCCTTAAAGGGGGGATCCACTGGGAGACACTGAAAACCCAGCAGCCTACGTGGAAAACCAGTTGAAAAGGTGGAGACTGGAGACTGAGCAAGAGGTGGAGAACAGCTTATTTATCACCACACTGTTCCGACATAGCATTTTGGATGCAATGCCTCCACAAGTAAAATCCAAACTGGAGGAAGTGGTTGGGCTGACGTCAATGACCCCACAAGAATTTAGAGACCACGTAGTCCATGCAGTTGAGAAATACCAGAAAGACAAAGGTTGGCTGAGCAGCAGGAAGAGGTGCAAAGAAAGTTAATACAAATGCAGCTCGAAGAACTCAAAAAGAAGGAAAAAGAGAAAAGCAAAAAGATGCTGCCAGCAACCACCAATTCGAGCACAGCCATCGAACTGGACAAAGCACTGCTATATGGGGGGACCAATCATACTGCAAGACAAGGGCTGGAAAACCCCATGCCAATAATCGTCTTTGGGGGAGCATTCCCACAAATGCCCTATCAGGAACAGACTAAATTCAAACAGCCCAGACAGGACTGGAAGTCCCAAGGAGGGGGACAGAGGAGCTATGGGCAGAGGGGACCAGTGAGGAGACAGGGGGAAAGAGAGGTAGAGAGATTGTGCTGGGGATGTAATCGCCCAGGTCACATGAGAAGAGATTGTCCGTTTACACCATGGCCTGTCACACACCAGCAGGAACCAATAAGAAGGGAACTAAAGTTTAGCCAAGGACCAGCCCCCACTGGCCCAAGCGGACCTGTGAACCTCTATGCGAGGTATTAGGGGTGCCTCGAGAACTTGAGTGGGAAGGGACATTACCCAATGATAACAAGGGAGGCAGACGAGGAACCCATTGTTCAGGTTATGTTAGAAGGACAGCTGACTCCAATGATGATAGATACTGGAGCCACGTACACTTGTGTACAGCCACAGTATGCCCTTCACCTTCCCATGTCAGGAAAGTTTATTAAGACGGTAGGGTTCTCTGGGAAAACACAGTTGACACAGTGCATGGCTCCAGTGCGGTTGAGAATGGGAAATAAAGGAATTGTTTTGCCGGTGCTAGTATTTAAAGGAACTCCAATTAATTTGTTAGGCAGAGATGCCTTACTGAAACTGGAATTAAAATTAGAATGCACCAGAAATGGGCTGAGTGTGGAAAGAGCAGGGGCTCAATTGATAGTGCGAGAAGACAAGAAGGCTAATGCCTTTTGGATAGGAGACATCGCAGATCAGATTCAGGAAACCTGGGGAAAATGGAAAAAAGGCGTGCAGGCTATATTACCCAGGGCTGTAATGCCCAAATTTGAGCTACATTGTACAGTGATTTTTGACGAGACTCAGAACAGGGAGTTAGGAGAGATGGCAACTGGAGGCATGTACCCAACGTCACTTTGAAGGGCAGACTGTGGTAATTGGAAAGCAAGGGGCAGCTTTACAAGTTAAGTGGAACACCTTTTTAGAAAAATGGTACAGGATACCGGAGGCTGCGCCCCACGTAACGTTGTTGGTAAACAAGGGATATCAGTCTAAAGACTTAGGACCCTTAGTGAAGAGTGCCGAAACCATAACAGTGTGGAGGAAAATCACGCCAGAGGTGTGGATATCAGAAGAAACAATTGCATTAAAATAATGGTAAGTGTAGATATGGTAGGGACAGTGAGAGAGGTCGAAATAACTCCCCAACCACATCTGCCCTCGCCGGGAAAGGAAAGAGGCCAGCAGAAGGATAGAAGGTTAGATGAGTTGCCATCTATTCTGTGGTCACAGCATGACACGGACGTAGGGAAAATAAAAACAGCTAGTCCGGTGGAAATAAGGCTGAAAAGGGGAGCAATTCCACCCAGGAGACCACAATACCCTCCAAGACCAGAAGCAGACCAGGGAATAGCATCGACAGTGCAAGGGTTGCTTGAAATAGGAGTGCTTAAAAGAACAAACAGTCCATGCAATACCCCATTGCTACCGGTCTTAAAAGCAGATAAATCTAAGTGGAGATTGGTGCATGATTTGCGAGCGGTAAATGATGTGGTAGAGGACTGGCCAGCGGTAGTCCCCAACCCACACACGCTTTTGACTAATGTTCCACCAGAAGCAAGTTACTTTTCAGTGATTGATTTGTGTTTGGCATTCAGCATTCCTCTGGCCGACCAGTGTCAGTGTCAGTATCTGTTTGCATTTACTTACAGAGGTGCTCAGTATACCTATACCAGAATGCCGCAAGGGTTTAAACATTCACCACGTGTTTTTAATCAGGTGTTGAAGGCAGACCTAGAGGGCATACCATTGGAAAGTACATTGTCACAGTATGTGGATGACCTGTTGATTTGCTCCCACAGCGAGCAACAGTGTGAGCAGGACTCTATAACTATGTTAGAGAAGCTGGCATACGGAGGACAAAGTATCCAAAAAGAAACTGCAATTTTGCACGCAGCAAGTGGAATACTTAGGCAGGGTAATATCCAAGGGAGTGAAGGCGATAGCACCAGATCAGATTGAGGCAATAACTAAGGCCCCAAAACCCCAGACTGTAGGGCAGATGACGTTTTTGGGAATGGCAGGGTACAGCTCAGATTGGATAGGAGAATATGCTGAGATTTTTGAGAAAGAATGAAAGAAGCAGGACATACAAATTTAAACAACGGCTTACAGTGGAATGAAGAGGCGGAGAAAGCTTTCAATACTATTAAGCAGGAATTGCAGTCAGCACCAGCATTAGCTTTGCCTGACTACAAGAAGGTTTTTCATTTGTATGTATCTAACCGACAGGAGGGTTATGTCACAGTGGTTCTAACACAGGAGGCAGGCACAGGAAAAGCAAAGCAGCCGATAGCATACTACAGTACGAGACTAGATGAGGTGGCTCAGGGGTATCCACCCTGTTATCAGGGATTGACGGCGCTGTACTATACATATGAAAAGGCATCATCTGTAACCCTGGGCTATCCTGTGACTCTGTACACACACCACAAAGTAGCAGAATTGCTGGAAAGAGGGAAATTTCAGCATATCAGATGCTATTGACATTTCCAGACACAACTATACAGAGATACACTACCAGTAATATAGCCGATTTTGTCCCTTTGGGCTATGAAGGAGAACCCCATGATTATGTAGGGAAGACTATGGCATTTGCCAAATTGAGAGCAGATTTATGGTCAGAACCACTAGAGGATGCAGATAAAAAGGTTCTGTCCGTAGAAGGTCCTTGTTATAGGGACTATGATGGAAATCATGCAGGGTTCTCAGTAGTGCAGAAGGGTCAGTCGAGCTATAAGATTATTAGGATAGAGTCCTGTCCCCAAACGAGTTCCGCCCAACTAGCGGAAATCAAAGCCCTGACAGCTGCGTGTGAAATGATGCAAGGTGAGAAAGTAGACATCTATACTGATTCGGCATATGCACATGGAGTGTGCCATTTAATCGGGGCAGTGAGGAAACAGAGGTTTTTTAAAAAAAGCAGTGGAGATCCCATACAATATTGTCAGCAAATTCTAGACTTAATAAAAGCCATAATGAAACCTAAAGCACTGGCTATAGTAAAATGCCAGGCACATAAAAAGGGAAATGATGTAATAATAAAGAGAAATCAAGCTGTGGAGGAGGCAGCCAGAAAAGCGTCTGGGTGTACATCAGCTGTCATTGCCCCCAGCTAAGCCTAGCTCCAGAACCGGAGGTAGAGGACTTAATTGAAATACAAGATAAGGCAACTTTGGCAGAACAGACAATGTGGAGACGAAGGGGGGCCAAGCAGAACCCGGAAGGCTTGTGGAGCACAGAAGACGGTTTGTTGGTAGCGCCCACCCCTCTCCTGACTATTCTGATTTCAGAAGCGCATGGGATGGACCATTGTGCGGGGGGGGGGGGTGATAAAGAAAATACAGAAGGATGGTTTTTGGTCACCTTATTTACAGGCTTCAGTGGACTTTGTCTTGTCACAGTGCGAGGTATGCACACAGAATGCAGGGTTCGGACATCAGTGGTTAGAAAGTAGACTCGGAGGATGGGGAGCATGGCTGACTAAGATGGCAATAACTGTCAGTATTATATTGTTGAGCTGTGCGCTTGTGCTGTGCTGTTTTCTTCCTTGTCTCAAGTCTCTTGTAGTGCGTGCTGCAACCAAACAATTTCCGATGCTCGTGGCAATTGCTGAAGCAAGCTTAGTGGAGAAAGAAACACCGAAAATATATCGTTACAGCCTGCAACACCTGCAGGATGAACAAGAGCAAAATGACAGTGGGGGAGTGGATTGTAAGGGCTTCTGAGTCTTTCTCCCTGTCTCAGGTACAGAGGGACAGGTTTTTGGCTCAGCGGCCCAGGGTAACGGAGAGAATACTTTGAGGTCTTGGCGCAGAAAATTATAGTTTAACCCGAGATTTGGGATTAAGTGCTTGAGTTTATTGGGGCTTTTGTGCGCGGACTCAGTCTTCTTTCTCTGTGTGAAAGGGGGATATATTGGAGTATAAAAGTTGCATTGTTTGCTGTGTAACCAAAACTATGTAGTCAGCTTTGAATTTGCTATGCATGTATCCAATTTAGTAGGAGAATGAAATCTTAAGAATGTAGAAGACAATGGTGTGTTAATGAGGTAGCTAAAATATGAACATGATTAAGTCAATGGGTAGAAACAATAGTGGCGGATGTAATAGTGATACGCAACTGTAGACCGATTAGATATGCTAATGCAACTAAACCAGGAGATTGCTATAAAAAATGCTATGTCCAAGGATCGGTGGGTAATCAGCGACTAGCTCACTGACTGTCTCAGCTTTGATTTGCAAATTAAAGTTTAACCCTTTTTGAAGAATCTTCTGCGTCTCTTGGTCGTTTGTGGGGCACGAGAAACCACGACAACACCCATCAATGGGGAAGACTTCGGGAATTAACCCCGAGGAAAAGAATCCCTGAAGGCGTCCTGCGTCGCTGCGGGTCCCTGCCTTTGGATGCGTGGAGAGGGGAACAGCTGACTCTCCGTACTGTACTGCCCAGGCTTGTGTATCTAGACCGCTAGGATGCAATATCCGTGGTCGATCCTGACCGACAGAGATCTACTGCTTTGCTCGGTACTTCTGCCGCTAAACAATACATTTCGCGGTAATAGGCCTGAGCTGGTCATTCCCAGCATTAACCCTGACCGACTATCGAAGGCCTCAATAATCAGCTGCAAGCACCTAGACAGGTGTCAGCACTTAACTATAATTACATTTAAATCAGCAAGTCATCACATCAGTCCTGCTTATCCCATAGTTTAGCTTCGTAATTTAATGCTAATTCTTCCCAGGTGGAGCACAGTATCGCGTATTACTAAAAATTTCCAAAACGCGACTCAGCATTATTGCCGGCATCGTCCAATTTATTATCTGAAAGCAAAGCAGAATCACTTAGATCAGATGTTCAAGACTCCGAGCTGGGGTTTGGGTGAAAGGGGAGAGGACTGTCTACAAGGTTCAGCGATAAGTTCTAATTGACCAGCTTGTGTACGCTCGTCAGGCTATAAATAAAACCTAAATAAACGTTTTCTCGTGGAATTCCTACAATAGTCGACATTAATCCTTCTGATATTTTATGGTAGAAATTATATGGGGAGAAATACATAACATTTAAAGTACATTCCTGCAGTTGGTGGTAACCGTGAAGTCTGCAGCCTCTCGAAATGGTCGATGTATAGCCGACTGGAACGTTAGAAATAGACGACGTAGACGAGATAGAAAAAGATTAAAATGACATCAGTCGAGATTCTGCAGATGCTGGATATCTTGAGCAACACACACACTCACACAATGTTGGAGGAACTCAGCAAGCCAGGCAGCATCTACGGAGACAGAGTACGGTCGGCGTTTCTGCCCGGGACCCCTCACCTCGGCTGGAGCCCTGCTGAAGGGACTCGGCCCGAAACATCCACTGTACTCTTCTTCATCGATGCTGACTGTCCTGCCCATTTCCTTCATCATTTTGCGTGCGTCGCACGGATTTCCAGCATCTGCAGATTTTATCTTGTTTGTGATAGGAACTCAACAAGTCGGGTAGCAGTGATAGAAGGAAATGAACAGTCGGCGTTTTGGGCTGAGACCCTTCATCGGGACTCGTTAAGATGTTGCCTGATTTGCTGCGTTTCTCCTGCATCTTGTATGTATTGCGCAAGATAAACGGCATGTATTCTTTTGTTTTAAACTCGGTCCGTTTACTGCATTTTACCGTATTGTTCGATCCACACGATAAATAATCTTGTATTTACCTTGAGCACAACGAAGGCACCTTTTCTTTTTCCTCTTTCCTGGCATGGTCGGTGAATCTCCTTCAATGACCAGATATCAAACAGCAATCGCCCAACACTTTAACTCTCCAGGGCACTAATTTCCATGTAGCCCACCTGGAAGCTGTTGATAATCAGAGGTGATCTGGCCTCTCCACTGGCAAATGGAAGAACCACATCCGCCGAGCACCGACACAGAAGCGACCAGAAAATTCATTATTGCTCCAAAAACACCTTGGCATTTCCACTATTTCAAATGAACACTGGGCGCTTTTAGTTCCCACTTCCATCTTCGTTTTCCTCGGAGGAATCCGAGTTCTCGCTTTGATCGAAGTGAGGTAGAGACGTTTAAATTTCAAAACTTGACAATAATAATGAATATTTAAAATAATAGGTTCCCAAAAACTGCCTATAGAAGTTTCTATAAACAGAATCAGAATCAGGTTTATTATCACCTGCATGTGTCGTGAAATTCGATAACTTCGCAGCAGCAGTTCAACGCAATACATAATATAGAAGGAAAAATAATAAATAATTAAATCGATTACAGTTTACGTATATTGAATAGATTAAAATCGTGCAAAAATAAATAATATACATTTAATAATTGAGGTTGTGTCCAAGAGTTCAATGTCCATTTAGGAATTGGATGGCAGAGGGGAAGAAGCTGTTCCTGAATCGCTGAGTGTGTGTCTTCAGGCTTCTGAACGACCTGCCTGATGGTAACAGTGAGAAGAGGGCATGTCCTGGGTGATGGGGGTCCGTAATAATGGACACTGCCTTTCTGAGACACCGCTCCCTGAAGATGTGCTGGGTACTTTGTAGGCTAGTACCCAAGATGGAGTTGACTAGATTTACAACCCAACTTACAACCCTCTGCAGCTTCTTTCGGTCTTGTGCAGTAGCCCCTCCATAGCAGACAGTGATGCAGCCTGTCAGAATGCTCTCCACGGTACAACTATAGAAGCTTTTCAGTGTACTTGTTGACATACCAAATCTCTTCAAACTCCTGATAAAGTATAGCCACTGTCTTGCCTTCTTTATGACTACATCGATATGTTAGGACCAGGTTAGATCCTCGGAGAATTTGACACCCAGGAACTTTGAATACCAGATTGTTGCTGTGACACCACTCCACTAGTTGGCATATCTCATTCCTATACCTCCTCTCGTCACCACCTGAGATTCTACCAACAATGGCTGTATCATCAGCAAATTTATAAATGGTATTTGAGCTATGCCTAGCCACACAGTCACGAGTATACAGAGAGTAGAGGAATGGGCTAAACACACACTCCTATGGTGCGCCAGTGTTGATCATCAGTGAGGAGGATAAGTCATCACCAATCCACGCAGACTGTGGTCTTCTGATTAGGAAGTCGAGGATCCAATTGCGGAGGGAGGGACAGAGGCCCAGGTTCGGTAACTTCTCAATCAGGATTGTGTGAATGATGGTATTAAATGCAGAGCTATAGTTGATGAACAGCATCCTGATGTAGGTGCTTGTGTTGTCCAGGTGGTCTAAGGTTGTGTGGAGAGCCATTGAGATTGCATCTGCTGTTGACCTGTTGTGGGGATAGGCAAACTGCAATATCCCAAGATGCTTCTTTGAAGCATTTTCGTCCTGACTCTGGACTGACCAATATATGGAACTTTAGATAAGAAATCCAAGAGCTTGGTTGAAGTGACAAATTTTAAGGAATTATTTAATGGGGGTTGAGACAGAGAGAATTATGGAGGGAATTCTAGATTTTTGAGGCTGATGGGACAGTTGTCAGATATGAAGTTGTCAGTACCTCCAGTTGAACTGTCTTACTGTGTGTTTCCCCTAGCCATCAGTCTGTGGTTTTGTATTGCCATGTGCTCTCGATTGTTTCCATGCTCCTGTCCCAGTCCCTTCTCTACTCTGGCCCCTGTATCACTGAGTACACCATCTCTCATCTGTTTCTCATTACTACTGGTATAGCTGTCACCTGAGTCTCATTGTGCTCCACCTATCATCTGCCTGTTTATTGCTCAGTGTATTTTAGTCCTGTGGTTTCACCTGTCTGTTGCCAGATTGTGCCAGTGAGTTTTCCAGCATTTTTTATCTGAACTCTGTCCATCCGAATATCAACTCTGCCTGTTTCCTGATTCTGGTATTTGGATTTCTCTGGAATTTTTGATTTCCGCCTGAACTTTGACGCCGGCTTTGTTGCCTCTGCTGGATTTGCTACTCGGTAAGTATCATAGTGTGCACAATACATGGTCTGCGATTGGGTCCCTGCTTCAGTGTTTTGACAGAAGCACAGAAAATTGGAGATTGTCCAGAGAAATTGGAGAGACACAATTATGGGTTTGGGGGCAGATACTATGGCCAGGAAGAATATAATCTGGTTGATGCACCATCAATAACTCTTGGAGACGTGAGGCAAGAGATGGGCTTTTATTAGCTGGAAGAAAGCAGTGTCAGCAGCAAGAGACCACCACACAACATCCTGGAGACTGAGGGAGGAGCAGTGCCTCCAATTGCCTTTATACAGGGGTCTGTGGGAGGAGCCACTGGAGCAGTCAGCAGGGGGATGTGTCTAGACAGGTATATGTAGTTCACCACACTGGTAGTAATTGAACACTCAATAACTTACAAAATTTTGAATGCTCAAAGCTAAGTTTAAGCTCCGTAGCATTAGTTTCACCTTTATGTTTGCTAATAAAAGTACACCAAGCCATATTTTATTGTTTCACAATTAAAGTTATCTGCAGAATTTTCTGATAATGAACTTAAACAAATAAGCCTTAATTAAGGCCACATTGCAAGTTATCACCATATCAGCAGTCCATATTTACTTTGGGCAACATCAAATGTTTCATATTTATTTAAAAGCTGAACAAAACAAATAAATAAAATGACCTGTGTAAAGTATTAGACTACATGGAATAATTTCAAAGTACTACACTAATCTTTAATCTGGAAACCAGTTTAACTTTGCTATAATTAGATTACTGGTGTATAAGTAATCTAAATTACTATTGTTTGATCAATAGAAACAGACAGTAAAATGTAATATTAAGATTCAAGATGAACCTAATAAGAAGTTTTCAATTTTATGTTATGAATGCCAGCATCATATTGCCAATGTACTTTTGTAGGATAATATATCACAGAACCGAAACATAGAATTTGACACAAGTCTAGACATTTCAGGCTTTTGGTGACAACTATTTTTTCAGCTGACGTTAATAAAGTTCATATGCCAATAATAGCTTTACAGTTATAATATTAAAATTATACTTTTTATGTGTCAAAATGGTTTGTTTTTAAAGAAGGTAACTATTTACCTTTGCTTCCTCTTTCTTGCTCTTTTGCGGACTCAATGCAGTTTACTTCCCATTTCTCATGTTAACCCCATTTCTTATAGTATAGTATAGTCGCTGTCTTGCCGCCTTTATAACTGCATCGATATGTTGGGACCAGGTTAGATCCTCAGAGATCGTGACACACAGGAACATGAAACTGCTCACTCTCTCCACTTCTGACCCCTCTTTGAGGATTGGTATGTGTTCCTTCGTCTTACCCTTCCTGAAGTTCACAATCCGCTCTTTCGTCTTACTGACGTTGAGTGCCAGGTTGCCCTTGAAGGGATCAGAAACAGTATTTAAAATATTCCACTGATTCTTTGTCCAATAAATCAATTTAAAAAGGATGTTGAATTGAATTGACTTTATTACTTACATCCTTCATTTGCATGTGGAGTAAAAATCTTTACGTCTCCTTCTAAATGTGCAACGTATAGTAATTTGTAATAAATAGTATGTACAACAGGATGGTCAATATAACATAGAAATATAGTTGTGCTAGCATGAACTAATCCTGGTGGAAGAAGCTGTCCCAGAGCCTGTTGGTCCTGGCTTTGATGCTGCAGTACCATTTCCCGGATGGTAGCAGCTGGAACAGTTTGTGGTTGGGGTGACTCGGGTCCCCAATGATCCTGTGGGTCCCCATTTCCTGGCACATCCGAACCAGCTCACAATTAGATAGCCTACGGGGGTTTGCGAGCACAGAGCTTTGGATCCTCTGCGCCACGGGGGGCAGGTTGAGGGAGGCTTAAAAGTGAGGCTGAGGATTTCGAATAAAGTTTTTTCCTTCGACTGCAGTTACCGACTCCGTGTCGTAATTTTAGCGCTGCGTGTAGCACACCGCTACAATTGGTGACCCCGACGGTCCAAACGATTTTTGGACCAGAAATGACCGGCGCCGCCTCTGTTCATGCGGTTTCGTTGAAACTGCCGGGTTTCTGGACACAGCGCCCGGACCTATGGTTCCAGCAAGCCGAAGCCCAATTCCACGTTCGCCGGATCACCTCAGAAGACACCCGCTACTACTACGTGGTGAGCTCCCTCGACCAGGACACAGCGGCCCAGGTCGCGGAGTTCGTACAGTCACCCCCGGCAGACGGCAAGTACACGGAATTCAAAGCCCTGCTCCTCAGGACTTTCGGACTCTCACGGCGCGAGCGGGCTGCCCGTTTACTGCACCTGGATGGCTTGGGCGACAGACCTCCATCGGCTTTAATGAATGAGATGTTGTCTCTGGCCGAGGGACACACAGGCCTCATGTTTGAGCAGGCATTCCTGGAGCAGCTGCCCGAGGACATACGCCTGCTGCTGTCCGACGCGGATTTCAGTGACCCCCGGAAGGTGGCAGCCCGGGCGGACTTGCTGTGGAACGCCAAAAAGGTGAGCGGGGCGTCCATCGCACAGATCTCCCAGCCACGCTCCCGGCAGCAAACCAGTCCAGGCCCGGCCGCAGAGCCCGCTAACCCCCGGCCCAATGACCACTGGTGCTTCTACCACCAGCGGTGGGGCGCAGAAGCCCGCCGTTGCCGCCCGCCCTGCAAGTTCCCGGGAAACGCCAGGGCCAGCCGCCGCTGATGGCTACGGCGGCTGGCCATCGGGATAGCCTCCTGTATGTGTGGGATAGAAGGTCGGGACGCCGGTTTTTGGTCGATACTGGGGCTGAGATCAGCGTTTTACCTCCGACGAGTTACGACACCCGCAGCAGGGCACCGGGTCCCCCCCTGAGGGCCGTGAATGGCAGCACAGTAAGGACCTATGGCACCCGTCAGGTGCAGCTACAGTTCGGCCCCAGCCAGTTCACGTGGGACTTCACACTGGCCGCCGTAGCCCAACCGCTTCTGGGTGCGGATTTTTTGCGAGCTCACAGCCTACTGGTCGACCTGCCCAGGAAGAGACTGGTACACGCCGAGACCTTTCAGACGTTCTCCCTGGGTGCAGCCCAGTTGCCGGCCCCTCACCTCGGCTCCATCACGCTGTCCGACAACGACTTCACCAGGGTCCTGGCGGAGTTCCCATCTGTTCTGGCACCGCAGTTCACAGCAGCCATGCCCAGGCACGGCGTACAGCACCACATCCCGACACAGGGACCACCCCTCCACGCCCGTCCTCAGCGGCTTCCCCCGGACAAGCTCCGACTGGCGAAGGAGGAGTTCAAGATGGAGGAATTGGGGATCATCCGGCGGTCCAACAGCCCATGGGCCTCCCCCCTGCACATGGTGCCCAAAGCGACGGGGGGCTGGAGACCGTGCGGCGACTACCGCAGGCTGAACGAGGCTACCACACCGGACCGCTACCCTGTGCCGCACATTCAGGACTTTGCAGCAAACCTGCACGGCGCACGGATCTTCTCCAAGATAGACCTCGTCCGGGGATACCATCAAATCCCGATGCATCCTGACGACGTCCCCAAAACGGCTCTCATCACCCCGTTTGGCCTTTTCGAGTTCCTCCGCATGCCGTTCGGCCTGAAGAATGCCGCACAGACGTTCCAGCGGTTAATGGACGCGGTGGGACGGGACCTGGACTTCGCGTTCATCTATTTGGATGACATCCTCATAGCCAGCGGCAGTCGTCGGGAGCATCTGTCCCACCTCCGTCAACTCTGCGCCCGACTGAGTGAGTACGGTCTTACAATCAACCCCACCAAATGCCAGTTCGGACTTGATACCATTGACTTCCTGGGCCACAGGATTACTAAAGACGGGGCAACCCCTCTGCCCGCTAAGGTAGATGCGGTCCGCCACTTCCCCCGACCCACCACGATCAAAGGCCTTCAGGAATTCGTAGGTATGGTCAATTTCTACCGCCGCTTCCTCCCTTCAGCTGCCCGGATCATGCGCCCCCTGTTCGCCCTGATGTCGGGTCCGAGCAAGGACATTACCTGGGACGAGGAGTCCGCCGCCGCTTTCGTTCAAACGAAGGAAGCTTTGGCGAACGCCGCAATGCTAGTACATCCCAGAATGGACGCCCCTACCGCCCTCACAATGGACGCATCCAACACGGCAGTCGGTGGGGTGCTGGAGCAGCTCATCGCAGGTCGCTGGCAACCCCTGGCGTTTTTCAGCAAACACCTGCGGCCACCCGAGCTCAAGTACAGTGCTTTCGACCGGGAACTGTTGGCGCTCTACCTGGCAATCCGGCATTTCAGGTACTTCCTAGAAGGTCGGCCCTTCACCGCGTTCACGGACCACAAACCGCTTACCTTTGCGTTTACGAAAGCATCCGACCCCTGGTCATCCCGCCAGCAACGCCACCTGTCCTACATCTCTGAATACACGACGGATGTCCGGCACGTCTCGGGTAAGGACAATGTCATGGCGGATGCCCTCTCTCGCCCTACCGTTCATGCCCTTTCCCCAGGGGTAGACTTTGAGGCGCTGGCAGAGGCACAGCAGGCGGATGAGGAGATTCCGAGTTACAGGACCGCAGTCTCTGGTTTGCAGCTCCAGGACCTCCCCGTGGGCCCAGGTGAGAGGACCCTACTCTGTGATGTCGCCACCGGCCGGCCCCGTCCGGTCGTCCCCACAGCCTGGCGGCGACGTGTTTTCGACTCCATTCATAACTTGGCGCATCCCTCCATCCGGACAACTGTCCGGCTGGTTTCCAGCAGGTTCGTTTGGCACGGACTCCGCAAACAGGTCAGTGAATGGGCCAGAACGTGCATGCACTGCCAGACGGCCAAGGTGCAACGGCACACCAAAGCCCCACCGCAGCAGTTCCATCCCGCCCACCGGCGTTTCGACCACATTCATGTGGATATCGTGGGCCCCCTGCCAGTGTCGCGCGGAGCGCGTTACCTCCTGACTATCGTGGACCGGTTCACAAGATGGCCAGAGGCGGTCCCGCTCACCGACACCACCTCCGAATCTTGCGCCCGAGCCCTGATCGCCACCTGGATATCCCGCTTTGGTGTACCAGCCCACATTACCTCCGACAGAGGTGCCCAGTTCACCTCCAGCCTGTGGTCAGCTATGGCCAGCCTTTTGGGGACTCAGCTGCACCACACCACTGCCTACCACAGTCGAACGGGCTAGTGGAGCGTTTCCACCGTCACCTGAAGTCGGCCCTCATGGCCCGCCTGCGAGGAGCCAACTGGGCGGACGAGCTTCCCTGGGTCCTTCTCGGCATCCGCACAGCGCCCAAGGACGACCTGCACGCCTCGTCGGCCGAGTTGGTATACGGCGCGCCCCTGGCCGTCCCCGGGGAGTTCCTACCAGCCCCGAGGGGGCAAGAGGAAGAACCCGCTGCAGTACCCAAAGACCTACAGAACTGTAAGTTTGTGTTTGTACGAAGGGGCGGGCATCGGCCACCGCTGCAGCGGCCATACGAGGGGCTGTTTATGGTGCTCCGGAACGACGGGTCCACGTTCATGCTGGACGTTGGGGGGAGAGAGGAGGTTTTCACGGTGGACCCCCTCAAACCAGCCCATGTGGACCTGGCGCAACCGGCCGAGTTTCCGGCGCCTCGGCGCAGAGGCCGACCTCCCAAGCAGGTTCTGGCCCAGACTGTGGACATTGGGGGGTGTATCGCCGGTTTTGGGGGGGGGGGGTTATGTGGAGACCCATTTCCTGGCACATCCGAACCGGCTCACAATTAGATAGTCTACGGGGGTTTGCGAGCACAGAGCTTTGGAGCCTCTGCGCCACCGGGGGCAGGTCGAGGGAGGCTTAAAAGTGAGGCTGAGGATTTCGAATAAAGTTTTTTCCTTTGCTTGCAGTTACCGACTCCGTGTCGTAATTTTAGCGCTGCATGTAGCACATCGCTACAATCCTTCGGGCCCTTTTCCCACACCTGTCTCTGTAAATGTCCTGAATAGTGGGAAGTTCACATCTACAGATGCGCTGGGCTGTCCGTACCACTCTCCGCAGAGTCCTGCGATTGAGGAAAGTACAGTTCCCACACCAGGGAGAGATGCACCCAGTCAGGATGCTCTCAATTGTTCATCTGTAGAAAGTTCTTGGGATTTGGGGGCCCATACCAAACTTCTTCAGCTATCTGAGGTGAAAGAGGTGTTGTTGTGCCTTTTCCACCCCACAGCCAGTACGTACAGACCACATGAGATCCTCGGTGATGTTTATGCTGAGGAACTTAAAACTGTTCACCCTCTCAACCCCAGATCCATTGATGTCAACAGGGGCTAGCCTGTCTCCATTCCTCCTGTAATCCACAACCAGCTCCTTTGTTTTTGCGATATTGAGGGAGAGGTTGTTTTCTTGACACCCCTGTGTCAGGGTGATGACTTCCTCTCTGTAGGCTGTCTCATTGTTGTTTGAGACTAGGCTAATCAATGTAGTATCATCAGCAAATTTAATTAGCAGATTGGAGCTGTGGGTGGCGTCACAGTCACAGGTATACAGAGAGTAAAGGAGGGGGCTTAGAACACAGCCTGAGGGGCTCCTGTGTTGAGGGTTAGAGGTGAGGGAGCCCACTCTCACCACTGACAGGAAGTCCAGGATCCCGCTGCACAAAGCAGGGTGAAGCCCGAGGTCCTTGAGCTCTGATGTGTGGCGGCTCTCAGGCTGAAGTATCCACTCTTTATTATGGATGCTACCTTCTCAGTTCCTCCAGCATTTCTAGCATCTGCAGAATCTATTGTGTGATGTATTAATGTAAATTACTGCATTATATATTTGAAAAATTTAAATAATGTGATGTTTCTGAGGCTAAAAAATTGTTGCATGTCAGACAGTAGTTGAACTTCTGGTAAGTACCTCAAACTAGCTACTTTTTAAAGTTCAAAGTAAATTTATCAACAATTTGTTTTATAGTAACCTTGTACAATTACTGTACTATTGACCACTATCCTCCGTTGTTTTGTATTCTGCTTGATTATATATTCCAGGATCTAACTAGGTTCTTTCTTTTGTCATAGCAACATAAATATAACATTATGTAATCTTAATTAAAACTTTTGCAACATGAGCTTGATTCCAAAGCTACAGTTGAAGAAAAGCCTCAATAAATTACAAACTTAATGACTTCTACGGGGAAAAAAAGTTTTTAAGTGAATTTTTTGCAAAACCTGTTTTTCTCAGAAAGTCACAATACCAAAGGGAGACAATTTCAGCCAACATGAGGTCAAGAAGCGATTCTAGGTGTTCACAGTTCCCTGTTATTCTGTATAACTGAGCTATTGTCCACAGATTTGTTCTTCCCTATCAGTCAGTGCAATTACTGCTTGTTTAGTTCATTTAGCATCATTTTTCAAGTTGCACTTTGAGGGACTGTCTGGAATTTGCAGTACTGTGCAAGGATAATTATTCTGTTGACATAAAATGAAGAGCAATGAGGAACAGCTGTTGCTGTTACTGAATATTCATATTTTTAAAGCTGCATCAACCTGCTCTAGTCTGTAATCTATTCTGAAAGGCCCCACAATCACAGAGAAAATCTTATCAATATTATTGGGACAAAAGCCCAGAAATCCACTTTACTTACACAGGTTTCTCATTAGTACAACAGTTAGCATCCCCAGCTGTCACAAGGGAGACATGGGTTCAATGCCCCAACAGGAAGACTATTTAATTTTTGCAATCCAGAGGGGATTAACACTACCATCCCTTCAAAACTATTCAATAAACTCCAAGACCTAGACCTCAATAACTTCCTGTGCAACTGAATCCTCGATTTCCTCACTTACAGACACCATTCTGTTTGGATTGTCAACATCGCCTCCACAATCCCCACTCCTCCAGGTGCACCGTAAGGTTTTGTGCTTAGCCCCCAGCTCTACTCGCATTATACTTATCATTTTGAGGCTAGGTACAGCTCCAACGCCATATTTCAATTTGCTGACTACAACACTTGCTGGCCAAATCAAAGGTGGTGACGAAGCAATGTATAGGAGGGAGTCCGAAAATCTGGCTGAACGGTGCCAACATCTCACTTATTCAAAGCAAAACCAAAGAGCTGATTATTGGCTGCAGGAAGAGGAAAACGGAGGTCCACCAGTCGCCATCAGAGCTGGAGAGAGTCAGCAACTTTAAATTCATCAATGTTATCATTTCAGAGGGCACGTAAGTGCCATTGCAAAGCAGATACAACAGCGTCTCTACTTCCTTAGAAATCTGCAAAGATTCAGCATATCATCTAAAACTTTGTCAAATTTCTACAGATGCACAGTTGAGAGTATAATGACTGGTATTGGTATGGCAGCACCAATACCCTTGAACGGAAAATGCCGACAGAAAGTATTCATGTCACAGGAAAGCAGCTTCTGTCATCAAGGAACCCCACTATCCAGGGCATTCTCTCTTCTCACTATTGCCATCAGGAAGTACATACAATTTCAAAGTAAAATTATTATCTAAGTACATATATGTCATCATACACAACAGTGAGTTTCTTGTGGGCATACTCAATAAATCTGTAGAATAATACTCATAACAGGATCAGTGAAAGACTGCCCACCATTGGCATTCAGCCAGAATGCGGAAGGCGACAAACTGGACAAGTACAAAAAGCAAGGAATATGAGAGCCTTTGGTGCCACAGCACCAGATTCAGGAACAGTTATTACCCTTCATCCATCAGACTCCTGAACCAGAGTGGACAGCTTCACTCACACTAACACTAAACCGATTCCACAGGCTACGGACTCATTTGCAAGGACTCTACAACTCGTGTTTTCAAAGCAGCTCACACAAAATGCTGGAGGGACTCAGCAGGTCAGGCAGCATCCGTGAAAATGAATAAGCAGTCAACGTTTTGGGCCAAGACCCTTTCTCAGGACTTTATTACTTCTTTATCTATTTAGTATTATTATTTTGTTCTTGTATTTACACAACATCTTTCGCACGTTGGTTATTTGTCCATCTTTTGTGGTTTTTCATTGATCTTATTGTGCTTCTTTGTATTTACTATGAATACCCACAAGAAAACTAATCTCAGGATAGTATACAGTGACATAGATGTACTTTGAGTCTTTCAAACCTTTGACCCAAAATGTTGACTGTCCATTTCTCCACGGACGCCGCCTGACCCACTGAGTTGCTCCAGGTTCTAGCAGCTGCGATATCTTGTGTCTCCAAAATATGGCTACAGTTGTCACCCTGGGTATCTTTAACAAAAAGTTTCAATATTGTTTTTAATCTACCCTTTTCCAGTATTTCACCTGCAGGTTTATGTTTTAGGGCAAATTTTTAAAACCTTATCTCTATATCACTTCCAATACTGAAAACATCTGCTGCTGTTCTGTATAATCTCTGGGAGAAACGGCACTAAACCAGGTCCACATTTCCTTTATGCAGTTTGATCTGCCATCCAGATTACTTTTCTAAATTGTTGTTTTTACATTATACTACTTTCCTTTTCCATTGCAAGCTTCCTTTTACTTACGGTCACTGTAGACAAAATATTTGTTGAATCTGACCTGGTGTTGAATTAGACAATTATAGGAGACTGCTATCCAGGTAATGTAGCTGATAATGGTGTAGATCCTGAAATGTTGAATTTCTGCGGTAATCCGTAATTAATTTTCAATCCTTCTCGACTCTCAGCTTCATCAGTTGAATTTCTACTTTATGCAAACTCAGTTGCTGCATGTGCTTCCCTGACCGCCAAATCTACTATATCCTTTCGAAGAACACAGAAATGTACAGCACAAAACACTGGTTTCATCTCATTTCTGGCTACCTGGATTTACAAAGAGTCATGAAGACAATCTTTTTGCTAGCTTTTACTCTATAGTTTTCTAGGTTGTGATATTTCTGTCAGAAGTACATATAGTTTATATTTCTACTAGCTTTGCAATAATTTATTTCTAGATCCCCATTAATCTCTGGGTGGAAATAATTTTTACTCTTTGCTCTGATGCTTCTACCTATTATTTAAAACCTACACTCAGTGGCCACTTTATTAGGTGCACCTGCTTGTTAATGCAAACATCTAATCAGCCAATCATGTGGCAGCAACTCAAAGCATGCGGGCATGGTTGAAAGGTTCAGTTGTTTCTCAAACTAAACATCAGAATGAGGAAGAAATGCGATCTAAGTTACTTTTGACCATGGGACGATTGTCAGTGCCAGACAGGGTGGTTTGAATATCTCAGAAGTTGCACGACTTTCACTGAAGTTTACAGCAACACAAATAACCACACGTTAAAACAGTGGTGTGCTGAAGAACATCTGTGAATGCACATGTTGAACCTTGAAGTGAGTGGGCTGCAGCAGTATAAGACCTAACAGAGTGACCCCTGGCAAAATGATCTCCCTACTAAGTGAAGTAGGTTTATTCTGCCTACTCTGTTTCACTTTCATTATTTTATCAGCTTAACTTTGGAGTCAAAGTCATTCAGCCTGTTCTTCAGCCTGTGCCAGCTATCACTACTATTATACTATTATTATCATTATTTATACTAATCTCACTTACTAGCACTGGGTCTGTAGTCAACACTGCCTTGCTGATTTAAGTGCTTATCCAAATGCATCTTAAATGTTGTAAGAGTATCTGTCTCCACACTTACAGGCAGTGCATTTCATATTTAAAGTACTCTCTGGGTGAAAAAAATGCTTTCTTGAACCCCCTCTAAATCTCACGTTAAATGTATGCCCTTGACCCCTCTGCCTTGGGAGAAGTATTGACTTCTGTCTCCTATAATTATGTTTAGGTTCACCTGCAGCCTCGTCTGCACCAAGGAAAACAAACTCAGTCCTTAAAACTGAAATGTTATATCCCAAGCAACATCCTCTGAGCCCTTGCAAGCACAGTCACGTTTTTCCTACAGTATGGTAAACAACCTGCTTTAAAAATATATGCTCACTCCATCACAAACAAGAGAAAACTTGCTGATGCTGAAAATCCGAGCAACACATGCAGAATGTTGGAGGAACCCAGCAGGCCAGGCAGCAGCTAGGAAAAAAAGTACAGTCGACATTTCGGGCCAAAACCCTTCACTCTATCCATTCTTTCTTTCCTCAATCTACTTTTGTTTTCTTTTCAGTAACGTGCTCATGACCAGAATTGTACTTTGTGACATCAGTTAAGACCAATCTGGTGGTTCATATCATTCTAGCATAATCTCCCCGTTCTGATATTTTGTGACATTCCCAATAAAGAAATCTGCCATACTCGTCATCCCATCACAAGTGAGACCTCAGACATTACAGAGACCTGAGAGTGTGAGAAGACCAAATTCAACTGTAATTTGTATTGGATACTTGGAAGTAACATTCTTTCTTATTTCTCAATAGTAAAAGGTACATACCTGTTGCGATATGAGTACCAATACATTTTATACCTTGCATTAGAGTTACAGCGATTCAATTTATGGAAATTTGTCATTACAGAATTTTAAAATCACTACATAAAATTAGAATTGTAGAATAAAATTCACTTTCACAGAATATATGAAAAAAGTAAATGAATCAACACATTTATTTCCAACTCTTGTTTCTTGACATTAAAGCAATCACAATTTTTTTTCTGCAAGTGCAGTCACCCTTTACCCCTGGGTGTTGCCTGCGCTTTCTATTCTGCTACATTGTTGAACATGCTATTGTCACTGTACTATCTTCTTGAGTTCCACTGTTATGTCTCATGCTGAAATCATGTAGTCTTCTAAAATGGTTTTATTTCAGAGCTCCATTTTTTTCTTTTATTTGCAGAAGTAGAGAGTCGACTATTACACTCAGTGGCCACCTTATTACACATACAGACACCAACATCTTCTGTTGCTGTAACCCACCATTTCCAGGTCTGAAGTGTCGTGCGTTCATAGATTGATTCTCTTCTGCTTGTAGTGTTGTAATGTGTGGTCATTTGAGTTATTGTCTCCATCCTGTCAGCTTGAATCAGTGTGGCCATTCTCCTATGATCTCTCTCATTAACAAGGTGCTTTTGCCCACAGAGCTGCCGCTCTCTGGATGTTTTATTGGTTTACACACCATTCTCTTTAAATTCTAGAGACTGTTGTTGTGAAAGCACTGGAGATCAGCAGTTTCTGAGATACTCAAACCACCCTGTCTGGCACTGACATTCATTCCCCAAAGTCACCTAAATCACATTTCTACTTCATTCCGATGTTTGGTCTGAACAACAACTGAATCACTTGCGCATGTCTGCATGCTTTTATGCATTGAGTTGCTGCCACAGGATTGGTTGATTAGATATTTGCATTAACGAGCAGATGTACGAGTGTACCTAATGAAGTGGCCACTAATATATCCGTTTACTGAGATGGATTTCATTATTATTACATCTGTTGAATTCTCTGCCCAATAAAGCAGTGGAGGCTACCTCAGTAAATAGACTTAAGACAAGGTCCGATATATCTTTGCATAGTAGGGGAACTAAGGGTTAGGGGAAAAGGCAGGTAGATGGAGATGAGTCCGTGACCAGATCAGCCATGATCTTACTGGATGGTGGAGTAGGCTCAATGGGTCAGATGGCCTACTCCTGCTCCTTTTTCTTATGCTCTTAAAGTTTTAATTACATATCTTACTAATATTTTGTAGCAAATTGCAATCATTTATTGTAGTGATGAATGTTAACCCCTATTATAAGTCACAAACCATTCTCCCAGCATTTCTAAAATACACCCAGTACAATATTATTATTATCAGTTTATGATCCCTTTCCTAACTTCAAACTTTTCCTAAATAAATGTTTTGTTTCATCCCCAATTTACTCCTTTTCCAATTCAAAGTCCTTTTCCAATTCATTTGTGATGTAAAACCAAGCAGAGGTGCTTCACTGGCCTGTTGATAGATTTTTACATTAAAAAACCCTCAGACCAAACTTCTGTACTTCAAAGTCTGATATTTAATTGACTTTGATTTGAAGAATACATCTCACGATGCTCTGAACACAACATCAGTTATGTAATTTGGGGCCATTGGGTGTTTTGGGTCTTTCAACATCAGATACCTTCACCCAGGCAACCTTGCTATGGTTGATCAAGCCACGACTTATGTTCAGGTATCATATGCTGCAGATTCCCATGGACTTGCTCTCTTCATACAGTCATCTTGAGGCTTTCTCTATTGCCTCAGTGATGTTGCCGATGGCTCTCTGCTACCTTGTACCACAGAGGGCTCTGTGAAGAGACTGCCCAGCGAAGCCCTGGCAGCCCACTTCACCGGCACGCACCTTCCTTTCCATCCTTGCCTCCAACAGTTGCTGACCAGTTCCTTATATCTGGCAAGCTTCCTCTCATGGGCATCATCCAGAGCTCCTCCCACGGCACTGCCAGCTCCAGCAGGATGATGTCAGACCCGGAGGATGTCTGGTCTCAAGATGGTGTTGATAATGTGCTGTGAGAACATTAGTTATTTCTCCAGATCAGTCGTATGTGCATGCCAGAATCCCTGTGGATGGCTTTACTCTTGCTTCTGGTTACTCTCCAGCTCTCACTAATTCTTTAGAAGAATATTTCCCTGAGGGTCTTCAATACTTAGTCATATCTTCAGCAATATTGATCTTCTCCAAGAGCTTTTGGGTGGGCAGCAGCTCAGGATGTGCTCCAAGGTTCCTCTTCCGGCACATAACAGACAGTCAGGGAATCAACCTTCCCCCAGTTATGTAGGTTGGATGGGCTGGGCAAAATGACATATGCTGCTTGGACAAAAGAACTTGATTTGGTGTGGCTCTGCTTGCCAGAGACCAGTCCATGCCATTCTCCTTTCCATGGTCTGCTCCCATCTGGTCCAAGCTCCCTGCTGTTACATGCCCACTGCTTTGGTGAATCTCTCTTCGATGGCTGTTCTCACTTCCTCCTGAATGAGGTTGTGCTTCTCCTCCCCTTAGTCATGTCATACCTGGGGACTGGGAAGCTTCCCAAGCCAGCTCTTCCTTGGGTCACCACTCCCACCAAGACTCTGTGGCACAGTCAAGATTCAGCCTGCTGCACAGCCTCTTCCGCTCTCCACTTCCTCCCGGTCTTCACAACGACCCTTGCTGGACTCCCTTTACTGCAACATTTCTCTAGCTCTTGTCATCTTGAACTCTTCCTCCAAAGATTTCAAGGCAAGCCACAGCTTGGTGTTCTTTCCGTAGAGGACAATGCTGCTGAGAGTCCTGGGCAATCCCAAAGCCTCTGGAGAAAGCTGCTGACCTTTTCTCTCTAGGTTCTCGGCAGTGAAAGCTGAAACTACATATACCAGAACTGGCCAGAGTCCTCAGTAGGATGCCATGCTGGTATATCCACACCTTGAACTTGCCTGGTAGTCCTGACTGGTCAACTGCTTTCAACCAGTCCTCCAGTCCTTAGTTTGCCTGAATTGATGATATGCCTTTCAAGCTGCTGTTGAATACCTTGCAAAGGCTCTTCACTGGGTTTTCAGAGATGGTTGGAATGAGTTTCAGTGATGTTAAAGCAGAATCTGTCAAAACCCTGCCCTTCTCCATAAAAACTATTCTCCGATCCCAAATACAAGAGAGCAGGTTTTAAATATACACTATTTTTTCTATCTCCAAAACTGTAAGATTTGAATCTAAATTTTATATAAAGTTATACTAAATTGCTCCCCATATTAATTCAAAATAATTGCTTTTTTCAATAATTATTTTCCACAGGCATCTTAAATCTTGGCTATATGGCCCAATCTATTACGGTCCCTTCCTTACTTTCTGTCACTTCCAATAAGAGTGTTCATGGACTTTTTTTTACCCTACACTGATTCATTTTCCATGAGGCTAAATTCTCCATTCACCAGCCCTCAACTTCCATTTTCTCATCTAATCTCTCTCCCCCACATTCTCAATTTTCTTTAAATTGATCCGATCTCTCAACTTCCATTTCTAATCCGTGCATTAGTTAAAATTGTTCCCTTCACACACGAAACTCCAATCCTTACAAATTTACACAATTTATTTTCCTTTACAAAATATCTTTGGATTTTGAGTTTCTCACGTATTTTTTTCTCCAAATTATTTAACGCCTCCGATCTGGCTCCCATCCATATTTTTGAGCTTTTATTGGCATGGATATCTTGACAAGTGTTCATATTTAGCCAATCTGTAGTTTTACAGTTGCACCATCTTGCAACACTACTTTAAACCTCAGAACAAGCCTTTGGCAATTGCCCTTAAAATCTGCAGCTCCAGGTCAATGGTTTGCTAGTGCTCTAAGAACACTCCTGCCAGATTAGTATTTCAAATAGCCTACAATGCAAATAAGGTACCATTGTCTACACATGACTGCCAGTTCCATATGCTAGTTTTGATTTATATTTGTAGTTTTCTTCCAGAGTGTGATCTAATTGTAAGTCAATTATAGTAATGGGGTGCAAATGCTCAAGTATCATGGCAATTCAAGATTGGAATATGCTCTTTATGAATAACCTCCAATAAATACAGGTTAATACTCATTTGTGGTACAAAACTAGTTACCAGAAAGTTGGGCACTGACTAGCAAACAGTTCAAAAATAAATTGCATCAAGTTTAGCAACTGGGCTAAGTAAAGCTTAAGTACAGGTTGTACCCCTATCTGAAACTTTTTTTGAGCATTGACATCACAAATGGGAAATCCCACAAGGTGCTGGGAAGTTTCCAGGCAATGTGCACCAGTTCTGAGGAGTGACCTCAGAGGAGTTAATGAAAAATAGAAAAAAATCTTAAAACAAAAAATGAAGATCTCATGGATTTGATCAAAATGAACATATGCCACAGCAGTATACCGACAATGAAACAAGCAAAAAACACCATAAATCTGAAAATTGAATGCAATTGCAGATATTCAATAGGCTGGCTGCAGAAATTTAAAAGCCTTCTATTTTTAATTATCTGTGGTGATAAAGCATCTGCAAATTATGAAGCAGCAGAGAAATGAGTTTGCCAAAGATTGTTGCTGATGAATTCAAGAGGCGAGAGGGAATAATACAGGTATATAGAACCCCGCTCAGACCTTGGGAGTAGTGCACTCAGTTCCGGTCACCTCTACAGGAAAGATGTGGAAACTATAGAAAGGATGCAGAGGATGTTGCCTGGATTGGGGAGCATTCCTTAGGAGAATAGGTTGAGTGAATTTGGCCTTTTTTCCTTGGAGCTTGAGAAGGTGAGAGGTGACCTTGTAAAAGGTGTACAAGATATGAAAGGCATTGATGGTGTGGATAGTCAGAGGCCTTGCCCCAGGGCTGAAATGGCTAACACAAGGGGGCACAGTTTTAAGGCACTTAGAAGTAGGTAGAGATGTCAGGGTAAATTTTTAAAAAAAGTGTGTATAAAATGGGCTGCCAGCAACAGTGGTACAGGCATATACAATAGGGTCTTTTAAGAGACTCTTGTGATAGGTACATGGAGCTTAGATAATACAGGGATATTGGTAACCCTAGGTAATTTCTAAAATAAGTACATGTTCAGCACACCAGTGTGGGCCTGTATTGTGTGGTAGGTTTTCCATGTTTCTATGAAAATCCAACTCCAGAATAAGTTAACATTGTTGCTGATTGGTTTTCTACCTTATATAAATCCTAAAAATACAGTTTACTGATCTTTTAATCAAATCATAGGTGGAGACTGAAAGCTTATCTGTTTAACTGTTCAGCAAGTTATTCAGGTATTCTCCCAATACTGCTGCGCTTTCTCTTTGCTCACATTAATTGTATGCAGTAATTTTTACTGTTAAGTGCATGTGTGATGAAGTGTAAGACTATTTAAAGGTAGCACATAACTTATCAGGTATGGCAATCCCTAGCGATTGTGTTTGTTCCTTACCACACCATGGGGTGTATCAGGCCATAACTTTGCTGTTTCTTTGGCATTTATCCCCCCCACTCCCAACGAGGCAGAGTTGCTAGCTTGACACTCAACTCAGCACCGATGGAAAGGGTGCAATGAGCCAGCTGGATCTGAAGCCCCGACCACTTGTCTTTTAAGTCCAGTGCTAACTAAGTACACCCTGGCTGGCCATCTCATTTATATATTCCAAAATCCATCCAGGGACAAACATTTTGAATCAAGCATTTCTCAACCCGTATTAATCAATGTTCAAGTGCCCAGAATTTCTCAATACTGTGCCAATTGTACAATTTATAATTATGATCTATTATGTTAATCTCCAACTTTGAAGAACAAGGGCAGGACAGAAATAAACTGCTTCAACTCAGCACCAAGGGAGTAGCGTTCAGAGTACAACTCTGAAGCAACTACATTCCAGGGCAGGGCTCCACTGCAGGTTAAAATGAATACAACAATCAAATTATTTATTTGACCTTGCAAGATCACTTTTCATTGTACCTGCAGAGGGGCACTTGCTGACAGCGAAGCCAACTTCTAGATTACCCTGATCAGTTTGAATTGCAATTACCGTAAACTGAAAAAGAGTTGGTGTGCAAGTTATTACACATATTCAGGATGGGATTGAATCTTAGTATTTTTATTTCACAACATATGCTCAAGTTATCTAACCTGTTTACTTATATTTACTTAACAGATTACAAAACTGACCCATGCTTCAGACAATATTACAGTTGTGTTGACTACTTGTCTCTTAACATGACTGCCACAGCCCTTCAGAACAAGTATATTAGCATTCTTTGTTCAGTCAACTTCTTCCATTCGTGAAGTATCATCATCATCACCTTCCAATGGTGGCATTTCTTCTGTACTTGTTGGGCCTGCATCATCCACGACAGGATCTTCCTCATCAATACCTAGACAGGAAGAGTCACATGATTAGTATTTGTTTAAAATAGAAATAAAAGGGAGACACCTTAACTTGGCCTTGCAAAAAACACAAGGCACATTACTTAAGTTTTAAGTTTGAGGAGTCAATTGAGAAAACTGTCACTCATACTAACCAAGACCTAGTTTGATCATCCTGTAGATGCGATTTGCATGAGTTTGTGGATCTTCCAATGAAAAGCCAGAAGAGAGAAGTGCAGTCTCAAAAAGAAGAATGACCAGATCCTTTACTGATTTGTCATTTTTGTCAGCTTCTGCTTTCTGTCTTAGTGTTTCAACAATTGGATGGTCAGGGTTTATCTCCAAGTGCTTCTTAGCTGCCATGTAACCCATTGTAGAGTTGTCTCTGAGTGCCTGTGCCTTCATGATTCTTTCCATGTTGGCAGTCCATCCATAAGTACTGGTTACAATGCAACATGGAGAGGCAACTAAGCGATTAGAAACTGTCACCTGTGGTTTGGTGGTGGGTGGGGAGATGGGAGGAAAAGAAAGACGCTTTATCAGGAACTGTCCATAATCATGCACGATTATACCATTAGTCCTCCATCAACTCCTCCAAATAAATTTGTGATGATTAAAAATTTCCCATTCATGTCTTGCTATTGATCTGACAATTTATATTACAACTTTTTTGTTGCTCAAGTCTCATACCCTGATTAATTTCCTTCAGTAAAGTCCCCTTTAAAATCCACTAAGACTTAATTTTTGGGGAGGTGACCCAAAATGCTTATATTGTTTGCCAATTCTGAACTGGGCTCACTTTCAAGAACACTTCATTTTACATTTGATAATCATTGCTTAATTATCATTTTTTTTGCACTTGCTATTTTTTTTGCAGTGGTTGTCTGCCCTGTTGGTTATGGTTGTTCATTGATTCTGTTATGTAAGAAAATGAATTTTAGGGTTGTAGTGACATACGTACTTTAATAAACTCTTTTCAAACTCCAAAATCCGAATCATACGTAGTTTGGCAAATTGAAATTTCCATGGCTGGGTTAACCAAGTTTGTTCATGTACTAATCCTTGAAATTGGACGTTTCCCTTACAGTACCCCTTCCAACTGCCTGTAAACCTTATTCCCAAAATGAGAGTAGATACTGCAAAATACAAGGCTTTATCTTCCAACTCAAAACAAAAACCAAACAGAATTTGTGGTGCAGAATTACAGTAGCTCTTTAAAAAAGTGCTTAATATAGTCAATTGACTTAAGATACACTGGCACTTTGTTCAAAGATCAATTTAGTGAATACATCTAAAAAAAAGACAACATACTTTCTCAATTTTTTTCTCCAGTATGTCTTTCATAATCTTGCACAGGTTCTCAAAATTTGCTTTCTTTTCTTCCTGCTTCTTTTTCTCCTCTTCATCTTCTGGAAGTTCCAAACCTTCTTTTGTTACAGACACTAAAGTTTTCCCATCAAATTCTTTTAGCTGTTGCACACAGTATTCATCAATTGGCTCCGTCATGTAGATCACTTCTAATCCATGTTTCCTTAAACGCTCCACAAAAGCTGAATTGGCTACTTGGTCCTTGGTTTCTCCTAAATATTAAAAAAAAATGCAATGCTTAAGTTCAGAAACCATGTGCAATTAAGAATTCAATTAGATGAGTTCTGCACTTTACATACCAGTTATGTAGTAGATATGTTTCTGATTGTCTTTCATACGTGAGACATAATCTTTGAGCGATACCATTTCATCCCCACTCACTGAAGTATGGTATCGGAGCAATTCAGAAAGCTTTTTGCGGTTCTGAGAGTCCTCATGGATTCCAAGCTACAAGGAATTAAAAACAATTATTAAGCGAAACCAAGAACAAACTTTGAATCCTTAACACAAAAAAATCATATAAAACTTTGCAGTGTCGTTACTTACAAAGATATGCAGCCATAGAACAATTAGTTAACACTTTAAATATGGTCCCAAATTTAAAAATATAGTAAAAATAAATACAAAAACTGAAATGTAGTAATGCCCTATAAGACAACTTAAAGCACTAGAGATTCTCATGCAGCAATGTCCCAAGCTTGCATCATCTACCAATTCCATTTACCTTGAGGTTTTTCGAAAATTGCTCATACAATTTCTTGTAGTTTTCTTTGTCTTCTGACAGTTCTGTGAAGAGCTCCAGACATTTCTTTACCAGGTTCTTACGAATAACTTTTAGAATTTTGCTCTGCTGCAACATCTCACGGGAAATATTAAGAGGCAGATCCTCTGAGTCCACAACACCCTTAATAAAATCTAAGGAATGATGTTCAACATTAGGATTTTTCCACTGCAGCTTGCCCAAAACTACTTTTACTTAGCATAATCAGGTCTCAATCTTCTGAGAAAATACTCACTCAGATACTCTGGAATGAGCTCTTCACAATTATCCATAATGAAGACTCTGCGTACATACAACTTAATGTTGTTTTTCTTTTTCCTGTTTTCAAACAAATCAAACGGTGCTCTTCTTGGTGCAAAAAGCAGTGCTCTGAACTCCAGCTGACCTTCAACAGAGAAATGCTGCACAAAAGATATTAAATTAGTTTCATTAAACAACCAATTTGCCATTTAGTAAAAGTACCTAGTTTCATAGCATATCGAACTTACTTTCACTGCCAAATGTTCCTCCCAATCATTAGTAAGACTCTTGTAGAATTCTCCATATTCTTCATTTGTAATATCTTCAGGATTCCTTGTCCAAATTGGTTTGGTTTTGTTCAATTCCTCCTGATCAATGTATTTCTCCTTGATTTTCTTCTTTTTCTTCTTGTCACCCTCCTTCTTTTCATCTTCTTCCTCATCTGATCCAACATCCTCAATTTTTGGTTTGTCTTCTTCTGACGCATCATCCTCCTTCTTCTCTTCTTTCTCTTCTCCTTCATCATCACTAATCTCCTTATCACGCTCTTTCTCCACCTGTTCAGAACAAAGTCATAAGACATTTGTTTTGATGAACAAGTTCCTTTTCCTTAAAATGTTACCAATTAAAATTAAAAGCCAAAAAAAACTTCAGAGTTAAAACTTACAAACAAGGTGATGGGGTAGCCAATGAACTGTGAGTGTTTCTTCACGATCTCTTTGATCCTCTTTTCTTCTACATATTCCATTTGATCTTCTTTCAAGTGCAAGATCACCTTAGTACCACGACCAATCTCTTCACCTGAATGGAAAAATAATGGAAGTAACATTTCAACTCCCTGTCAAAAATAGTATACTATCAGGAAAGCATAAAGTTTACATTTTTTAAGATTATCCTCTTACTGACCGTGATCCAATCGTACTGTGAAAGATCCTCCAGCAGATGATTCCCATACATATTGATCATCGTCATTGTGTTTGGTGATGACAGTCACTTTTTCTGCTACAAGATAAGCAGAATAAAAACCAACACCAAACTGTCCAATCATCGAGATATCTGCACCAGCCTGTAAAGCCTCCATAAAGGCCTTTGTTCCAGACTTAGCAATGGTCCCAAGGTTGTTGATGAGGTCAGCTTTGGTCATCCCAATGCCAGTGTCTTGAATAGTCAAAGTGCGCTCTTTTACATTTGGTACAATGTCAATCTTCAGTTCTTTACCAGAATCTAGTTTGCTTGGATCAGTCAAACTTTCATAGCGAATTTTGTCAAGAGCCTTTAGTTTAAAAAGAAAGTAGTGTTAATGACTAAATAGGACTCAACTGTACAATTCCAAGGTCAAATCAAGCTACAGTTGTTCTGCAGTACTTGATCAATTCATCACTTGTAATTTCTTTCAAGCATCTGCAATTGATGACATTTGTTCCATCACTGTCTAATACTTAATAACAAAGCATCCAAAGACCCACAAAACTGAGTAAGAGCAAGTCATCCTCAATAGAAGGGACTGACTAAAGAAATATACAACTTACATACTACACACCCTATTTGAATACCTGATAGGCAAACACAGAAGCAAAAACTATAACCATGGTAAAGCATAAAGCTGTGTTGAAACAAAGCACATGCTTCAAATTCTTTAAAATTAAAAACCTGATCTCTTTGTGCTTATGCCAATAGGGACTTTACTGAAGTGGAAGACAGCACCACATAGTAATCCTGTACAAAATTCATATAATTTATGCCCAAGCTTGGATAGCTCAAGAAAAGCTAAAGTATTTCAATAAAGTAATTATTTTAAGATATGGTAGCCCTTGCTAGCATTAATTAAGAGCCACAAAGAAATGCTACAAATACATTGGAAGCATCTTAAAACCGGATATTCTCCATATTTATTCATCCACCACTGGGCTTAGTAAACTGACTCCTTCATGAACTGTGACAGATTACTGGTAACACGTGGATGGGGCGGGTGGGGTTTAAAAAAGGAAAATGGATGCACAGCAGAGTACAAAGTTAAAGCAGCCTTAGTATGGAGGAACAGAGGGATGTTAGGGCCAAAGCCGCAGACCCGCCGAAGTTGCTGAGCAAGTTGACAGAGCGGTTAAGGCGGCATATGGTGGGTTGGCCATTGGTGCCACGAGGCCATGGGGCAGCTCTGGAAAACTGGTTAGACAACATCTGGAGTATGGTGTTCAGTTTGAGAGGAAGGATGTGCAGACTGCCTGGATGACCTTTTCCCCTTTGGAGCAGAGGGCGAGTCTCAATAGCATGGACACCAACACCCATTCCCCAGGCCAACGTGAAAGGATGGCCTTTTAAGGGACTGGAGCAAGGTGTGGGAGGATGCTCGAGGTAGGATTTGTCTTTTTTAAAACCAGAGTGTTAAGTGCCATGAGTGGGTAGAGGCAGGAACATCAGAGACGTGAATGAATGGGGGGGCCACATGGAAGGGAAAGGTTAGACTCTCAGATGGGCCAAATGGTCCAGGTACAGCTCTGCGTGACCTGGGCAAGGCCAGTCCCTTTGTTAACAGGGACCAGCAATGGATGGATTCCCCATCAACCACAATTCCCTCGTCCTCCTTCCAGCAAAGCTGACCAGGAAAACGCTCAGTGACATTTAAACCGAATCAAACGGAAACCAAGCGAAATCTGGGCAAGCTATCAAATACAAAACTCACGTCAGAGGAGTTGGAAATGAGCTCCCTCAGAAAGATCTCTTTATTGGAATAAAATGTATTGATGATCAAGGACATCAATTGAGCAATTTCCGCCTGGAAGGCGAAGGTCTCCGTCTCCTCCTCCATTGGGGCGTCCTGGGTAACTATCGGAGTTTCCTCGGGCATCTGATTTTCACAGAAAAAAGAAACGTTACTCCGGCAAGTAGATAAGCTGAACGGCCGTCAAAATGGGAAACGAATAAAATATTGCCGATATTAACGATACCATGCAATCCCACATGCGCAAGGCATGCTCCACCCACCAGAGCAAGCTTCTAGAAAAGTCTCGGCGTTACCAGAAGCCTTCGCGCCGCAACGGCGTGACAATGAACTGACACGAGTGGCAGTTAAAAGAAATTTACACTGATTGTTAGATGGAACGCATTTCAGTTATTAAATACAATGAAAACCTCTCCACAGCATTATCCTCACCGGCAAATCGTGTTGAAAGTATGTAGATACCGGAACATCCGTTTGATTTGAAGTACTCAGATCTACAAATTACGTTTTTAAAATAATAGCCAAAAATTCACCTTTGACTGGATTTCTTTTCACGTGGGTCTTATTAATATACTCGAAACTTTTTTTTACCTTGATCAGTTTCCTGGGGACGCTGCCGCTTTGAAACCGCTCCCGGAGCACGACCACCTTAGCAAATGCAGGGGCAGGAGGCGGTGCGCCGGCTTTTATAAGGCGCCTCGACTTCGCGAAATTAAAGTTCGAGAAACATCTCGAACCCTCGTCAAGGCGCTGCGTTGAATTGTCAGCAGGCTCGACCAATCGGGACGTCCGGCCGCTCTTGCGGCCGAGCTCAGCGGCCCAATCAGCGGCAGGGAGGGCGGAGACGCTGGCGGTAATGCGGAAAGTGGTTCGAAATGAAGTCACAGAGCGCAGCCCGAGTTGCTGGAATTTTCTGCGCCATTGGGCGGGAGCGGCACGCTGGGCCGCCAAGACCCCGCCGTGCCGTGCTCAAACGCCCCCACTCACAGTATCATCTCCCCGGCCAACTGCGGGGTGCTCCCACCCGTTTTGTAAATTTGCGATCCGTGATCCCTCTTCCCTTCTGAAGCGGGTAGATCACCCACACTGGGAGGGGAAAAACACACACACACACAAATTCCCGACCGCTGTTTTAATTATTCTAGTGTAAGCCCTCGTTAGGGCTTTTGAATGTTAATTAATTTCCGACATTTTATAATAAAGCAACGCGCACAAAATGCTGGAGCAATTCAGCAGGTCAGGCAGCATCTGTGGAAATGAATAAACAGTCGACGTTTCGGGCTGACACCCCTTCTCAGGGCTACCTGCTGATTTCCTCCAGCGTTTTTGTGTGCTGCTTTGGATTTCCAGCAGCTGCAGAACTTCTTGTGTCTCTGTTTTATATAAAAGGCGTTTTTCCTGGTTAAGGCCGGGAAACGAGACGCACCCCGGCGTGCTAGATTTCCACTGGAAGGACGCGCAGCCCGCCTCCCATTGATGATGAAGAGGAGACGGGGTGGTTGCAGGCGGCGTCGAGGTGAAGGAGAGGGTGGAGAACGCCTCGACTGGCAAACACGCTTTCATTTACTTATATTTCAGGCTCTGGAACATTCTTTGAAGGTACGGCGGGAGCGAAGGCTGGAGGCGTAGTTGCTGCTTTTCCCATCAGAGACCGATCAGTGTTTTGAAGGAGAAAATACAGATTTAAATCAGAAAATGCTGCATATATTCGTCGGACAGCATCTGTGTGGCGAGAAAAAAGCTTACCTAATTTTATTATATTAGAAAAAAGCTGGAAAGATTCATCAGATCAGACAGCAAGAACAAAGAAAGGAACATTGTTTACGTTTTAGACTGATGATCTTTCATGGGAACTAGGAAAAGTTGTATACGTAAATAAGACCAGTGTTTTGAAGTTGCAGAGAATGCGGTGGGTAGAGGGAGATTTATTTTTGATAATAAATTTGGTAAGGAGAGACTGAATGACCGAAGTGGCTAAGGGGTACTAATCGCTAGAACGGGAGGGAAAAAAGCTAGAGTGAAAAATGTGAAATCCCTTGTTTGGTGGAAATCTGAAATTAAAGCATGCTGGACATAGTCGGCAGTTGTACTCTTCAGTATTTGTGCGAAGAGAAAACTGGAGTTAATGATACAAGTTGATATCCTTTTGTCAGGATTGACTAATTCTTGTACATACTCCATGCAAAAGCTGGTTTTCTGAAATTGTTGAATCAATGCCACGGGCTTTTACAGGTCTAGGTGAAAAAGATGATACGCTTATACCGGGCTTTATTGGAGCAGGTGTGAAGCGGAAGACAGAGATGGAAGTGTGTTACGTGAATTTGTGAAACGAGATGCTCCGCAAAGACAGTCCCTCAGTCTGCATTTGATTTCTTCAGTTTAGAGGATATTACATGGTGAGCACCAAATGCAGTATATTAAATTGGAAGGAGTAACAGAAATCACTTTCTCTGGAAAGGAGCTTAACATCTCCATTCTATTTGAAAATAATGTTGACAATATCTGCAATTTTTATAGAAATAAGGAAAGGTGAAGCCATAGAATAACTTGAAAACAACGTTAATAGTTATAAAACAGAATTTGCTTAATCAGGAGCCAATTTGGATCAAAAAGCATGGGGTGATGAGTGAATACAGACACACCTTTTCAACTAGCTCAAGGAGAATAAGGAAAACTTGATAGGATTACATTGGAACAGCTTGCTAAAGAACTAGCAGAGAGATGGATGAATGTTTCTACAGCTCAAAAGTAGATAGAAATTGTTAGTTATAGTTATGGAGATGAAATGAGCAGAAATATTGACAGCAAATATGTGACGTTTATTATATAGTTATAGGTTGTACTAGAGATAGATTTAGCAAGGATGATTATGGTAACTACCAGGCATCTAAAGTGGAGGTGATAGTGTGGTTGACCCAGACAATAGCTAGAGAATTGCCTTGTTGCATTGGGAAAAGTATGGCAGAAAATAATATTGAGCAGATGCTTCAATCTATAATTGATTGAAATGATAAGAAATAACTTCACTGTGATTGAAATTTTGAGAGCACACTAGTTAGTAAAGTTAAAAATGTGACTGTGTTTTGGGAACAAAGGATAAAAGGGGAATAGAAAGTGAAAATGATATTGGTATGAACTGTCCCAAGTTTAAGAAACAAATAAGATGAGAAGTCTTGCTGCCAATGCTGAGGGAGTAAAGCTAAGAAAACTTTGACAAAAACATTTATTTGAACTTGAAATATCAGTAGAGGAGATGGAGAATTGGTTTATTATGTACTGAGGTACAGTGAAAAACTTGCCTTGCGTATCATTCATACTGATCAATTCATTACAATAGTGTATTGAGGTAGTATATGGTAAAACAATACGAGTACAGAATAAAGTGTTACAGGGAAAATGCAGTGCAGGTAGATAATGTTCAAAGTAGATTGTGAGGTCAAGAGTCCATCTCATCTTACTAGGGAACCATTCAATAGTTCCCTAGTAAGATAGAAACTCTAAGCCTGTTAGTACATTCTTTCAGGCTTTTGTTTCTTCTACCTGATGGGAGGGGAGATGAGAGAGAATGGAGAGGGATAGGTTGGCTTTACTGAGACAGTAAGAAGTGTAGACAGCATCCATGGAGGGAGGTTAGTTTCCGTGACGTGCTGAGCGGTGTCCACAGCTCTGCAGTTTCTTGGGGTCATGTGTAGACTAGTTGCCATCCGGTTAGGTTGCTTTATATGGTACACTGACAAAAATCAGTGAGGGTCAAAGGGGGAAAAAACAAATATTTTTAACCCCCTGTTGAAAAAGAGGCACTTGTAAGTTTTCTTGGCCATAGCATCAATGTGGTTGGACCAGAACAGGTTAACTGATGATGTTGTCTCCTAGGAACATGAAGTTCTCAGCAGCACTATTAATGTAAACAGGAGCAGTTGCACCACATCCCTGGTCAATGACCAGCTCTTCTGTTTTTGCTGACATCAAGGGAAAGGTTGTGATCACACCATGTCACTATCCTCTCTATCTCCTTCTAAGCCCACTATGGTGGTGTAATTTGCAAACTTGTAGATGGAATTAAAGCAGAATCTGGCCATGCAGTCGTGAGTAGAATAGGGGACTGAGGTTACAGCCTCATAGGGCACCAGTGTAGAGGATCATCGCGGCCAACTTGAGATCTATCCTTATTGATTGTAGTTTGTTGGTCATTAAGTCAAGATTCAGTTGCAAAGGAGGAACATTGAGTAACAGATCTCGGAACTTGGAGATGATTTTGTTTCAAAATAAAGTACTGAAGCCAGAGTTGTCGTCAAACAATTGTCTAACATTGTATCTATCCTGTCCAAATACTCCAGAGTGTAAGGCCAGGGGGTTTACCCTCCCTTAGATCTGGTCCAATAGCAGATAAATTGCAGTGGATCAAGATTGTCTGGGAGGCTAGAGTTAATGCATACCATGATTAGTGTCTAGAAGCATTTCATGACAGTGGATGTCAGAGCCACTGGGTGGTAGTTATTTAGACTCATTACCCTGTTTATGTTGGGTACCAGGTTGATTGTGTACTTCTTAAAGTATGTGGAAAACCCAAATTAAAGCAGGAAGTGGTGAATGATGTCTGTAAGTACCCCTGCTCGCTAATCTGAATATAAAGGTTTTGAACTGAGAGATGAGATGACAAAGCACAAGAAGTGGGCAGAACACAGGGATCAAAACAAAGTAGTTTGCGTCACACTACATTTACAAGATCTAAGCAAGGTTAAGTGGTGGAAAATATAGCTGAGTGCAGATGGCACATTTCCAATGATGTCACTGTCATAGATTGCCAAGGGTCTTGTTCAGAAATAAATAGGAAATACTGAGGAAAGTCCACTAAGGGCTGTTAATACCCAATCCACACTGACTAATTTCACAACACCAAAAAGAGAGGAGTGGACATCACAGGAAAGCGAGCAAAATCAGCTCTCACCTCTGATTCTGACACCCTGTCCTTCTACTACACTGTTTAAATTGTCCAAATGTGTATCGTATCCTGCAGTAGGACCCGGGCACCGTTACAGCGAAACGCTCTGGCCCTAGACCACGCTGCCCAGTGACTTGCTTCAGGCCCAGATTTCAGCGTCCAGCCTGAAGCCGCTGTCAATTTCTCCAAAATTTGACCCAACATGTCTGTAGAACAATTTAACTGTTAGTATATATTATTTATCTATTTTTATTGCAAGACAACTCTGAGCTTTGCTGCTCAGCAGCTCCCAATTTAACCCTAGCCTAATCACGGGACAATTTACAGTGACCAATTAATCTACCAACCAAGTACATCTTTGGACTTCGGAAGAAAACCAGAACACCCAGGGAAATTCATGCAGTTACAGAAAACTCCTTGTAGACAGCGATGGGAAATGAACCCCAGTCATTTGTACTGTAAAGCATTGTGCTAACCTCTTTGTAACTGTGCTACCCATCCGTGCACCCATAAAATTATTTTCATTCAGGTACTCATTGAATTTCCCTCCTAAAAGATCTTGTTGGTTCTATTACACAGTGCGTTCCAAGTTGTAGCCATTTTCTTTGCATATAAAGAGTTTATGAAATTTATTAATAGATAACACATTTCTCTGTACCTTTCACTCTTCTCTTTAGATCTGTGTTCTGTTGTCCTTTAAAAAAATACTGCTTACTCAAACTCCTACCTATTACCCACTTTTCAAGTAATGCAACCTATGCCCCCCCCCCCATTTCCCCAGACTAGTTTTGTTGGTGAAATCACTCACTCTTGGATTATTTATTTAAATATCAAAGGCAGTAGCTTGATTCAGATCTTGAATCTGAGCCCTGCAGTACACTGTGCAACAAAACTATGTAACAGCTCCAATACCATGACCATTGTACAAACAATATGAAAATCCTAGAGAAATATAGCTAATTTCTGATGCATTTCATCTTCCAGATGACACACATTAGAGCAAGAATAGGCCAGTGTTGAGGTGCAAATCAACTGGGCTGTCTTGTCTTTGATGGGTTGAGAGTTTTGAGTGTAGTTGGAGCTGCTCTCATTTAGGCAAGTGGGGAGTACTTTTAATGTAGCTCAAAGAGAAAAAAATCTCTCAGTTTTTAGAGAGTACGAAATACAGCTAAAGCTACCACAAGCTGGTCTCAAAGCGGCCAAAAGGTCAATAAGGATAAAAAGTACTGGTAACATTAATAAAAAAAAATTCTGTTCTGAGCTGGGGTAATTTCAAAACCAAAAAAAAACTACAAATACTGGAAATACAAAATAAAAACATAAAATGTTGTAAATATGCAGTCAAGCAACCTCTATTGAGAGAGGAACAGTCAATATCAATCACCTTTCAGTCGAATTGTGCAGAACCATTAAGCATTCTAGGCTGATTTGGGTCTTCAAGCTCAATTTGTCATTCAACTGTACACATGTTCCTCTGGACCAAGGTGCACAACACAGTAAATACAAGTCACATACAACATAAATTAATATCAGCACAATTAAATTAATAAGAGGTGCATTCACAATGCATGTTAAAAAGTAAATAGTATAACGATACTGGCGTTTCATTTGTGATGAGACTTGGGTAGTGGGCAGGGAATTCAGTGGTCTGGAGAAAGAAGCCGTTTCCCACCTTAACAGTTCTTGTCCTAATGCTGTGGTACCTCCTGCTTGATAGTAGGGAGCCAAAGAGATTGTTGATTGGATGGGAAGAAATCATTGATAATGCTAAGCCCTGTATATGCAGCGCTCCTGATAAATATCTTTGACGGGTGGAGGAGAGACCTCAATGATCCTCTTAGCAGTCCTTGCAAATCTTTGTAGGGACTTAACCATATAACAATTACAGCATGGAAACAGGCCATCTCAGCCCTTCTCAAATGTGCCGAACACTTACTCTCATCTAGTCGCCTAGACTTGCAATCACATGCTTTACAATGTCATACCAGACAGTGATGCAGCTGGTCAAGACACTCTCAATGGTGCTCCTATAAAAATTGTTTAGAATGGAGGGTGGGGGGGTGGAGCCTCACTCACCTCAGTAAGTAGAGATGCTGCTGTGCTTTCTCGTCCAAAGAGGTGACATTGAGAGACCAGGTGAGATTATGTGTTATGTGCACACCCAGAAACTTCATGCTCCTAACTTTCTCCATGGAGAAGCCATTTATAAGCAATGAGGTGCGGTCTGCCTGTACCTTCCTAAAGCCCACAATCATCTCTTTAGTTTTGCCCATGATTAGACACCAGTTGTTGTGCTTTAACCATTCTCCCTCCTCTCTACACCATCTTGTCATCATTGTTGATGAGGCCAACCACTTTTGTGTCATCAGCTAATTTGATGATTCGGTTTGAACTGAATCTAGCAGTGCAGTCACATGTCAGCAACAGGCTGAGCATACAGCCCTCAGGGGGCCAGTGCTCAGTCTGATGGGAGTGAGAGATGTTTCTGCCAACATGGACTGACTGAGTCTTGATCTGGAAGTCCAAGATCCAGATAGAGAGACAGGTGTTGAGACTCAATGAGGACAGTTTGCCCACCAGCTTCTGAGGAATGATTGTATTAAGCGCTTAGCAGAAGTTGATAAACAGCGTCTCAGCACATGAGGCACCATTTTCCAGTTGGGACAGCATGGAGTGCAGTGCAGAGGCTATGTATGGCTCCAATGCCATCCCCACCTGGCCCTCAAAGAATACGACTAAAAGCGAAATAAAGGAAATAACATCGTCTACCACCACTATAATGAAGCCAGAAATTGATAATCAAACTTGGATCTAACAATTATGAATACAGTATTGTTATCCTAAATGTACAAGCCATCAGCAACAATATAATCTCCTGATATAAGCAAGTTAAAAAAAAACAGGGCAAATCAGAGATTGGCAGTAAAAGTCAAACAATCAAACCCAAACCATGGTACTGATATGGCACTTATCTGTCTTTTTAATCTGTTAAATAAACTGCGTACATTGGAAATCTTCTAGCTTGTTTCGTAAGAAAATCTATTTCTACCAAAGTTGGAAGAACTCCTGGTATCTAATTTTGTTTTTATGTGTACTATCTACAACAATAGTTATGATAAAGACCGGGAAAAGTTTTCAATTGGGATAATTGAATATTAGTTTTTTAAAATTGGACTGAAAGAACTCCTTTAAAGTACTGCAAATCACAGAACAATGAGATATTTTCAAGCAGGAGATTATTGGGGAACTGACTAAATTTGTTCCTAATAAAAGAAAGAATTCCTAGATCTAGACCACAATGGACACTGAGGGACATAGAGAAAAAGGTAAGGCAAAAAAGAAAATTTTAAAAACTAACTAATCAGAAAGGAAATTTAATAGACATTAGGGAATATTAAAATAATGTATATTGGCACAAAATAAGTCAAGGAAATAAGATATTTTGGGGGAAAGATAATAATGAAGAAAGAATAGGTCCTGTGAAGGACCAAAATAAAAGCTTGTCTGTGGAAGTGGAAGACATGCGTAGTTGTAAATGAACTTTTTGCCTCTTTTCATGGGAGAAGGCAATATGAAAGAAAATGGAATATTTACAGTGAAAATGACAGAGAAGACATATCCACTCTTGCCAATTTTTATTGGTGCACCATAGAAGGCATCATATCTAGACACATCAAAGCTTGGTAAGGCAACTGCTCCACCAAAACACACAAGAAATTGCAGAGTTGTGAACACAGCCCAGTACACCAACCTTCATTCTATTGACTGTCTACATTTCCTGCTGTGTCAGGAAAACAGCTAACATAATCAAAAACCTCTCCCACACCTGTCGTCCTCTCTTATCCAGTCAGAAAAAAAGATAGAAACCCCATTGTTGATAGACTATTGACTGACCTCCCAGATATAAAAGGATAAACTCTTGATCTCCCGATCTACTCCATCAAGGCCTTTGCACTCTTTTTGTCTATAGACACTGCATTTTTCTCGATTACCAATACTATATCTTGAAGTGTTTTCTTTTTACTACTTTGATATGTGTGGCATGATATGTCTGGAAGGTGCACAAAACAAAAACTTTTTACTGTATCACAGTATATGTGACTTAAGAGTACAGTGAAATAGAGAAATTTTAGTGTGCATGCTCACAGATATCTTAAAGAAGTGGGACAAATTGATATGGTGATTGAAAAGACATATGGGATACTTGCCTTTATTGGTTGAGGCATTAAGAGCAGGAATACTGTGTGAGAACAAGACAAAACAATTCAAAATGTCGCAGATGTTAGATATTTAAAATAGAAGCAGAATATGTTAGAAATACTAAGAAATTAGGCAAAGTGATCAAAATTCATATTTCATCTTAATTATTAAAAAAGACAGATCAAAATAATTGAGTAGTAACAGACATAGATTACAAAAGGAAAAGTCTGTGTTTGGGAAGCAGTTCAGAAAATCTGCTGGTCTGACAGTAGATGCACAGTGGAGAAATCCTTACTGGTTACATCATGCATCACTGCCTGGTATGGAAACACCAATGCTCATGAATGTAGAAATCCACAGAAAGTGGTGGATACAGCCTAGTCCATCACAGGCAAAGTAGTCCCCATCTTTGAGCACATTTACGTGGCACGTTGCCACAAGAAAGCAGCATCCATCATCAAGGACCCCCACCATCCAGGTCGTGCTCTCTTTTCGCTACTACCATCAGGAAAAAGGTACACAAGTCTTAGGTCCTACACCACTAGGTCTGAAACAATTATTACCTTTCAATCATCAGGCTCCTGAACCAGCATGGATAACTTCATTTACCACATCTCTGAACCGATTCTACAAGTTACAGACTCGCTTTCACGGACTCTACAATTCATCTTCTCAATATTATTTATTTGTACAGTTTTTCTTCTTTTACACATTGGCTATTTACTAATCTTTGTATGTTTATGTATAGTTTTTTGGTAAATTCTAGTTTGTATTTTCCCCTGTAAATGTCAGCAAGAAAATGAATCACAAAGTAATACAATATATGGTAACATATTATGTACTTTGATAATAAATTTACTGATTTAGACTAAAGTCTTGACCGAGAATGCTGGATTAGCTGCACATGTCTCAGGATATCAGTAGATGGCACTCTTAGTTTGGAAAACGTATGAACTCAAACTCAGGCCTAATTACAAACTGGCACATTGTTAAATGGACACATGTTGAATTGCAAACAGTAGTAGTATCACTTACTTTGTAATTCATCTGCGATGATAAAGATTTTTCTGAATGTCTTTAGTTAAAAGTAACTAATTCTTAAAGTCTGTATATACACAAGAACTGAAGAGTTTTAATTTTTATTAACCTTTTTTCACAGCACGTGGATGTCATGGACAACACAATTTCCACCCCTTCTTCCCCTTGATTTGACTGAGTTAAAAGCCATTTTAAAGTACAGATAAGAGTTGAACTTATTACTTGTTGCAGGATTGGAAATGAACTGATTGTAAGGCAATCTGGTCCATATCTGACTACAGAGACTTGTAAGACTGGAGAAGGTACTGAAAAGATTTGCAAAGATGTTACCAAGACTGGAAGGCTCGGTCATGTGGAGAGGCTGGATAGGGGCAATCTTTGCCCCTGGAGTGTAGAAGGCTGAGAGATGACCTTATATTAGTCTTTCCCCCAGAGCAGGAAAGTCCAAAAATGGAGGACATAGATCTGACGTGAGGGGAAAGGCTTAAAAGGGAGTGAGGGACAAATTTTTCACACAGAAGGTGGTATCTGTAACCAGTTGCCTGAGGAAGTTGTAAAGGCAGATTAATTATGACATTTAAAAGGATTTATACAGTTGCATGGGCAGGATTAGTTTAGAGATAGTAACATAAATGGAAAAGATTTAGTCCCATTTGCCTGTGTTTAGTGTGCCAAATGGGACATCAGTTCAGCAATTTGGTTGGCATGGACAATTTGAGCTGGGGGGCTCAATTTTGTGTTAATAGCTCAAGATTCTAAGTCAATCAGTTTGATTGGCATTTGGTACATCACCCAATTATTCATTCCAGCAACCATCAGTGTTTAAAGGTTGCAGTGCATAGCTTCTGCAAAATCAACTACAATTATTCACCTACACTACTCCTAATAGCAGTCCTCAAACCTGCAATCTCCTGCATCAAGGGTGAGGGCAGAAGGCAAGTGAGCAAAAGTTCAATTGGAGGCGACCCACGCCCTAAGTAACCACCACTCTAATTGGGAATATTATTTCTATTGCCGGGTCCAGATCCCGGAACTCCTGCGCTGACAGAATCACGTGAGTACCTTCAGAAAGAGCATTGCTGCAGTTGAGGAGAGAGCTCAGCACTAGCTTCTACAGGGCAACTGGAATAACAACATGATCTGCCAACAACATCCACATAACAAAACCCAAATTAAGGAGGGTAGATTTGGGCTATGCCTTTAATTGATTTCGACAAGTAATCTAATTCTTCAGCAGAAAGAGCATATCCTGTCTCCTCTGAGACTTTATCAAATAGACTGTGACTTAATTTTATGACAAAGCACACAAGTAAACAAAATCTACTTGATAAGATACTAGACTGCAACTGGCAGTCAAGCAACAAGCTCCAGCAGGTTCAACACTTAATAAAACAGAAAATGAGAGAAAATTATTTTAATAACAATTATAAATATGAGAAAATCTGCAGATGGTGGAAATCTAGGCAACACACACAAAATGCTTGAGGAACTCAGCAGGTCAGGCAGCGTCCATGAAAATGAATAAACAGTCAGCAATTCAAGCCAAGACCCTTCTTCAATAATGATTGCTGCCAACTTCTATGCTGCTAACGGAAAGGTTTAAAGGATATGCGGAAACACAGGCAACTGGATCTAGCTCAGGCAAGTTGGCTGGCATGAAAAGTTGGGCTGAAAGGCCTATTTTCTGTGTTGTTTAACTCTATGACTCCATGTCACACAACTCTGAATACTTATTGTCACCTATAATTCAGAGTTTGATTTTTATCATTTATATTTCTAATTTTGTCTACAAGTTAGCAGTACTAATAACTGCAACCTGTTGTTACTGGTTGTGAAACATTCCATTATCAATGAAAAACTTTAGCACAGATTTATTAGCTTGTTATGCTAATGACAGTGCTGTATGAGAAGTTAACAATAAAACCAAAATAGTTCTTAACATATTATTTTGCAAGATTGATATAGCCCAAATGTCACAAGCAGTATGTTTATTTTTATGGTTCCACCATGTCACAGGATTGAAAATGGCTGCTGCAGAGGGATGTATACTCAGCCACCTCCATCATGGGCACTATTCCTCCCACTATCAAGGACACCTTCTAAAACCAGTGCCTCAGAAGGTGACATACATCATTAAGGACCCTCACCATCCAGGAAGACATATCCTCTTCTCATTACTATCAGGGAGGAGGTACAGGAGCCTGATGACACACACTCAACACTTTAGGAACAGCTTCTTCCCCAACGCCATTGGACTTCTGAATGGTTCACGAACACAGCCTCACTAATCTGCTCCTTTTGCATTATTTATTTATTTTATATAATTTCTTTTTGTAGTATTAATTTTAAAAATATATTGCTCTGTAATACTGCCATAAAACACCAAATTTCATGACATATAAACCTGATTCTAATACATATATACTAGTATGTTCCTTGTCGTATTCCTTTGTAAGTTTGGATGATGATTTGTGTGACCATCTTGTGCCATTTGGAGAATGTTAAGGAGGTTTAGTAAAATCAGAAAAGCCAGTGTTAATAACTTCCCTTTCTTTTAAAATTACAGATATTTAAAATATGAAAGTTAATGTTTAGGCAATAAGTTCTATTTTTGGTTACGATTTGAAATCTAGTCTAATGCAATTTGGTCAGAACAATTATTCTCCACAGCACATAACTTAAACCATGCATGTGAAGCAATTGGCAGTGAAATTAAATAGTCTCAAAAATGAGGCTAATTAATAATAATTAGCAAAAAAAAAATCACTTGCCTATAAGAAGGATATAATTGCACTGAAGAGTATATGGAGGAGATTCACCAGGTTGTTGCCTGAGATGATACATTTAAGAGGGGGCAAGTAGGATTGTATTTGGGGTTCTTAGAGCTGAGGTGATGAGGGCTGCAGGGTGGTTGGATTCGAAGAAGTGTGCACAATTATCAAAGGCAATGCAGAGGGAAACCTTTCCTAACATCAGAGGTGTCTCAAACTCAAGTGTGTAATTTCACTGTAAGAGGTTTCAGGGGATCTGAGGAGGTATTTGGAACCTGAGATATGTTGCTGGAGGTGGTAGTGGAGGCAGGGACCTTCACAACTTTTAGGTAGCGTCTAGAGAAGCACTTCATTGCCAAGGGATAGGTGGCTACAGGCCAATTGCTGGTAACGGAATTTGTTTAAATGATAGTTAGCCTAGACATGGTGGATCAAATGGCATGTTTCTGTGCTTTATGAGTTATAGAGGAAGGTTAAATAGGTTAGGATTTTATTTCCTAGAGCATAGGAGAATGAGGGGAGGTTTGATTAAGGTATACAAAATTATGAAACCATAGATATTGCGTCCTTGTTGTCAATGTCCAAGGCAATATGCAAGCCATAACAGTACAATATAGAGAGCAAGCTGTTGCCCATGTAGCAGGCTCCCCTCTCCACACAGCTGATGAATCCAAAGGAACGGCAAAGATCAATACAGTTTGGCACCAGCAGCATCTCTGGAGTTGCCAGTCAGTGTTGAACTCAATGCAGGGCTGCCTCAAGGACCCCAGCTCTGGATTTTTCCTTGGGGTTTACTTCCAAAGCCTCCTCCATGAGGGGATATGGCAGCAAGACAGTGGAGGTTTGAGGTCAATTTTCCTTCTCCTAGATGAGCTGCCAATCATGGTTGATGAGCCCTATCTGCAGAGAGCAACTGGTTGTTATGCACTGGCTGTTCCATCAGTAAAAATAGTTCCACCGGGCTTATTGGGTAAGTTACATGTGATGGCCAGGAATTGGAATTTGGCTGTCAGAGGCTATCTGAGGTGCACAGCATTAAGAGCATTTAATGGGAGGTTATCCACACTAACACCCCCTCCCTTGCTATGACATGAGGGGTATAGATGGGGTAAATGCAAGTAGGTTTTCTCTCCCACTGAGGCTGGGTGAGACAAGAACTAGAGGTCATAGGTTAATGGTGAAAAGTAAAATTTTTAGGGGAACCCGAGGGAGGTGAGTGTGGAATGAGCTGCCCATGGAAGTTGGATAAGTATATGGATGGGAGGGCTATAGAGAGCTATGGTCCAAGTGTGGGTTGGTGGGATGAGAGAGAATAACAGTTTGACACAGTCTTGATGGGCTGACAAGCCTGTTCCTATGCTGTAGTGCTCAGTGACTGAGATACAGTGAAAAGCTTGTCTTGCACACCATCAACAGTGATATTGGAAAAGGTACTACAATAACAGAGCACAGAATGTGCAGTGCAGGTAGACAGCAAGGCGCAAGGTCATAATGATAATCAAGAGTCTACCTTATCGTACAAGGGAACCATTCAATAGTCTTTTAACAATGGTCACAAAATGCAGGAGGAACTCCAGCCTCAATGGAAAAGAGTGAACAGTCAATGTTTCGGGCTGAGACCTTTACCATAGATGCTGCCTGGCCTGCTGAGTTCCTCCAGCATTTTGTGTATGTTGCTTGGATTTCCAGCAACTTCAGATTTGTTTGTGTTTATTAACAACGGAAATAGAATTTGTCCTTGAGCTTGGTGGTACATGTTTTCAGGCTTTGTATCTTCTGCCCACTGGGAGGGGGAAGAGAGAATTTCTGAGGTGGGTGGGAATCTTTGATTATGATAGAGGCAGTAATTGTAGAGCGAGTCCATAGAAGGGAGTCTGGTTTCTAGGCTGTGCCCACAAATCTCTGCAGTCTTCTGGAATTCGTCTCAACAAGGACTATGCTATGGTCATTCTCACCAATCTTTTAAAAAAATGGACAGACAGTAGACTTATCTCATATTAAATGACCCAGTCTGTTGGCTACATCCTTCAAGACTGGGCCAATGAGGATGCTACAACCCACTTTGGGTGTTCACCACCCATAATCTATTCTTGCCAATTTCAGTGCTTCTTCCAAGTGTTGCTCATCAATATGTAGTAATCTAGAAAAGATTTACTTGGTCAGCAAAATAAAACAACCTAATGCAATTGCTGGAAGTCTGAAATAAAAACAAATTGTTGGGAGTAGGTTATCTCCTGTGGTTGGTAGTGTTTTACAGGAACTAAAAAGTTACAAAACCTTACCGTTATTTGACCTGGTGGCATAAAAAAGGAATTAAAAAGACATTCTCCATACAAACGATGTATCTATGTAAAATGCAAAGAAGAAATTAGGTAAAGATGCCTTTTAGTGACAGGGAATCTATTATCTAATCCAGGAAGACAGTAAAATATATATATTTTTAATTCATCAACACAATAGTTCTTCACTGGTGCACCAGAAACTGCAGATGATGATTACTGCAGCATGTTTGAGGTGAAAGCACAGCCTAGTAGATCAAATGGCAGACTCTGCATGGCCACCTTTCACAGCAATGAAAAACGATAAATCCTTTGAAATGGATGACAACAGATGTCAAAAATAGTTAACTTCAGAAAACTTCTGAAGAAAGCACAAAGTGGAACATTTTTTCCCCTCAGCAATCTGCAGAATGCTTGTCAAAACTGTTTCTGTAGAAGATCTCTGTTCTTTACTTAAATAGTCTGAACTACGTACACTGACATGTTTTTGCTAAGAATTCTGTTTTTCCAGTTAGTAACTGGAACCTGTTCCCCACCATCCAACACTGGTAATGTATTGTTTTCTAACTCCCCCACCCCTATTTTCTGTATCATACCCCTCCCCTCCCCTATCTGGATCTCTTGCCCACTGTTATCATAGTATCATCTCCAATATTTTCTTTGCCCTTCTCACTATTTTTCTTATCTATTGCTTGGGATCATTTGTATTATATGAAAGTTGAAAATAAGAATAACACTGCCTTTCTTAGAAGCATTATTCCACTCTTTCACTGCTCTTTTACATTCATCCATCCAACAGGAATACTCTCCTTTTTATTATCTCCCAGTGATCTAGGAATTAATTCCTCAGCTACTGAGTTGAGTACAGAGCACAAAGGTACTATTACTCAACTCAAAACCAAATGATCAGGAAATATACTTTCACATAAATCATAAAATATATCCCAATTTGCCTTTAAAAAAAAATCCATCTGGGGATACAAGAACATTTCCTCTGATATACATCTATTACCATCCTACAGATAATGGGGAAAATGATCACTCCCCACTTGTACCATTACACTCCCTTGCTCTTTCGTCCGATACTAGCGTAATGTTCATAGCAGAAAGTGTTGTTAAATAAATTTATCCTAGTACTCCTACCATCATTCAAGCACACCAAGCACTTTTTCTTCCAGCAAGTCTTAAACCACTGTCCCATTCACTTTTGTGTTACTACAATCTCACATAGTACCATGAGCTTTACAATCTCCACAGCATGTAATTTTATTTTTCACCCATTTCCACCACCACTTTCCAATATATCAGGTGTTAACCTTTAACAAGGGTTATAAAAATTATCTGTACTTTACTATTCTTTCCCCAAATTTCAACCACAATTGACTCAAAAAAAAAACCCCAATCACCAAAACTGTGTGCTATCCCATTTTTGATAAGGTAGCCACCCCTCTTCCATCGCCCAATTTCTAATCCCATCTTACTTCAACATAGCCTTGTAACTTAAAACTTAGACAAGATTTCAACCACATTTTCATCAGGTTTATTTGGTAAATCTTCAATAAATTTCTTAAACTCTTGACCATTAGCTAACTGGCTTCCAACATTCCATTGTAAGATTAGAAAAACTATCAACAACCCTCCTGTGAAGTCTGAATGTTACTTACTCCTCCTTGTAGGGGATCATTAATTAGAGTTAAGTTTTTTATCTCTAGCTTTTATGCATCTTTAAATATAATTTTAACTTTTTTCTGTCCTACTTTTAGTTCGAGCTGCAAAATTTACCATATCTGCCGTGAAAGTGACAGACTTTAGTTTACCAACAATCAGAAAATCATTTGTTATACAATTATGTACTTTACCCACTTTTTAAACTATCTGTATTCTGGATATTAATAGGTCTCATGGATACTGTCTTCTGTACTTTTTACAGAGCCTCTGCATATAATATGCCCATTTCTACTTGAACATGCTGCACTTTTTAACAGTTTTACAATATACAGGACACCCTGTACAAGCAGAGCTATGTTCCCCTCTATCATTCCTACAATTTAGCTTAATGTCTTCTCCACAATTGCCATAATCATGTTCTCTATCACATCAAACAAACCGCTTTTTACCCTTACACACAACTGCTACACGACCAAATGTCTAGCACTGAAAACATCTCAGAGACTCAAACAATATAAACTCATACAACCTAAATTAACCCTATCCATCAACATTTATCCCATCAAATTTTATCAACACCAGTAAGTCATCTGTTCCAACTCCAGCACAAAACCCTTTCAAACATTTGGTGTCCACAACTTTTCCCGATTAAACTATTTTTAACCTGGTTCATGGATACATCTAGAGGCACACCAGAATATTCCCCAAAGCCAATGTCATTCGATATAATTTATTGGTGTTACTTTTCTTCCTCCCACAGCTTTTAACCCCAAAGCTTTCTCACATTACTTACTTTACAAAATACTACAGGTGCCCCAGTCGTCTCTTACAGGTTTTAAGTCCACAATGATTTTTTTTCAAATCCTAAATTACAGCGATATCAGAAACAGGCCCACAATCAAACTCAATAAAACATTACACTCTTTCTTTTTATTTGAATCCTGTCCAGAGCCTTCATCACTTGACGATGAACTACCACAGTCGGCCGCTTTCCCAGAAACTTATCATTCGCCTTCCTTCATACATCTCCTATCACCCTGCACCACCCCTGCCTGAGAGAAAGCTCCCAACAACGGGCTCAGTACCCTACTTCAAACCCTTAAGTAGCTCCTGTGACTGCGGCTCGAATCTCAACGAGTCCCCGAAGGTCGCATCGGTATCCCGCCACAGTTTAACTTCCGGTCATTCCGACGAAGGAACGCAAACGGCGTCACTTCGCAAGTTACGCACAGGCTCAACGTGAAGACGTCATCGCCTTGTCAAGCCGGCGGAGCGGTCACGCAGGCGTGCTGAGTAACATCCGGGCTTGGATAGGATGAATCCTAAATTACAACATGGCGACGGAGGGAGGAGGGAAGGAGATGAACGAAATTAAAACCCAGTTTACTACCAGGGAAGGTGTTTATAAAGTGTTGACCCACTCTGAATACAGCCGGCCCAATAGGGTGCCTTTTAATTCTCAAGGATCCAATCCAGTCAAGGTGTCATTCGTAAATGTGAACGACCAGTCCGGCAATGGGGACAGAATCTGCTTTAATGTGGGCCGGGAGCTGTACTTTTACATTTACAAAGGCATAAGGAAGGTAAACATCAAGATGTTAATTTTTGCGGGGGTGGGATCAGTGAATGGGAAACAAAAAGTGCTTGTGTACATTGCACAGTGTCTGGTTAGCAATGAGTTGTTATTGCGGCTATTGAGGGTGGGAGCTGAGCTGACCCCTCAAACCCAGCTTGTCAGCTATAAACCGCACCACCTCCCCAATGAGCAATTATGGAAGTCGCGTTCAGTTTGCAAACACGTTTGGATTAGTGCAGTGGATTAAATCAACGTGAGTTTGCAGAGATTCCATGGTAGTGCTGTTGGCTCATTTTGTATATGATTGCTTGTGCACTTACTAAACTAAATTTCAACATTTAGAATAATATGTGGAAAGAATTGAAATATAGCACAATTTAAATACTGTTTGAAAATTGTCAAAGGGTTGCTTTGTTTTTGTACAAAATGACCCGGGCAAGGTTCAAAATGTTGCCTTTTTTATACGTAGTTTAAAACTGTGAAATTAGAATAGTGGCTGATGAATGTAGTTCATTCAAAATGTAGTTCTAGTGAAGAAATTTTAATTTGGACGAGAGGTTAAGAATGTTACTGGGTACACCTTGTTGGACTTGCTTTTAGAATATGATGATTTAGAATGATTTGAACATTAATGATTCATGTATTTATATGCTTTTTAAAATCTTTGTGCTACTTGCAAAAACAAATTTTGTATTTTACATTGATTTGTTTTTTTGAAATGTATCTATTTAACTTGTGAACAACATTGATCTACTAGTTCAAGTACTAGTTCCAGGTCCAGTAGCTGTTTATTTTTGAAGGAGCAAAATATATTTGTTGAAAAATAATTACATGGATATAATTGGAGGCCATGTTAAAAATATTATTGAAGCTGTTGAATGTTGTTCTTAAAAGAAGTGATATTGATTTGACCAAGTGTGTTAGATGGGGTAGGCAGAAAGTGTGGTGATTAATTAAACATAAATCAAATGGAAAAGCATGAATACAGAGTACATTTCTTGAGCTTGAATCTGAACTAGCTAGTTAGAATAGGTTAACATGTGCAGTTATCTATCTTGTGCAGAACAGCAGTGTTTTCTATTTTGCAAGTTTGAATTATGGAAAAATTAACAGCACTTAAGTACTTTGAAAGATGTTGTGAATTATTAAAAATACACAATTGTATTTATGGACCAAAGAAGATCTGGGCATGAGACTAAATATGAGGTTTCAGCTGTTTGCATTTCTTTTAAAGAAAGGATTGTGCTTAACTTACAGTTTGGGACAGTTAAACAATATAACCTCCATCAATGCTTGTTCAGTAGTTTATTGCATCCAGGAATTTCTGTAATCATCATAACAATCAAATATTAAATCAACTCTATCATATGGGTTGATATGTTTTAGATAATTTGTAGTTTTCCATGATGTAAAAAATTATATTTTACTGTATTTCCTTTTATATCTTGCACCTGCTTGAGATCTGCACAGTACCTTTTGATAATATCATTTCTGATGTAGTTGGTGTGGATGCGCAGAGATCTAGCAGTTTTTTTGGTGTTGGTTAGCCAGAAGGCAGGACCAAGTTACCTTCTGAGATGGACTTGAGTCAGCCTGGTTTGTAGTCTACTAAGCAACGTACACATTCTCTGAAGAAGGGTCTTGGCCTGAAATGTCGATTGTTAGATCATTTCTGTGAATCCTTTCCTGACCTGCTGACTTCCTCCAGCATTTTGTGCATGTTGCTTTAGGTTTCCAGTATCTGCAGAATTTCTTGTTTTTGTAGGATAGTATACTAGAACACTTAACACCAGGCATATTTAAATAGAACCTCGAGTGTTTACTGTCACTCCAACTGAAGAATCGTCTCAATATATTTCAGGTAACCCACTCTATAGAAAGAGCCTAGCCAGAGAAATTGTGTTGCCTGCTAGTAGACCTTTTATTTGCTGACTAAACTGCACATTTAACAAAGTGCTTGAGGGGAGTGATTTGTTATTCATTGTTGGTGCAGTTTCTGACCCTGTTGGGCACTCAATTTCTTTGGACATAGAAAAATGAGATAACGTAAATACACTGAGAATAAGGATAAAACCTCACAAGTAGCAGGTTTCTGAGTAGTTTGATTAAGATAATTAGAGCAATAGTGTCGGAAGGTAGAATTTATTTTTGAGGGATCAGGGTTGTTTCTGGGGCAGGAAGGAGCTAGAGAGGTTATACCCAAACAAGACTGTACCAATATCAGGGGTGTTTGCTCATCCTGTTGGGGAGAGCTTCAACTGGATGTGCTGAAAGGGATGGGTATCTGAGTAGGGAGGTAGAAAAGAGTGGAGATAGATGATAAAAATGAAAGAATGGGAAATAGAAAGCAAAAGGAGGGAATAAAGGGCAAGAAACAAATGGAGCTGCAACAGATGATAGGTAGGTTTAATAAGACACTCTCACAGCTATCTTGACTACCTCTTCCCACTATGTTACCTGTAAAAATGCAATTCCCTTTTCTCAGTCCCTTTGTCTCAGCGACATCTGTTCCCAGAATGAGGCTTTCCTTTCAAGAACATCAGAGATGTCCTCTCTCCAAAGAATGGGGTTTTCCTTCCTCTAGCATTGATTCTGCTCTCACCCACATCTCTTTCTTCCATTTCCTGGACATACACACTCACTCTATTTCCCCTCGCCTTTACAGAGATAGAATTTCTCTTCTCCTCACCTACCACCTCATGAGCTTCCAAACCCAGTACATCATTCTCTGCAACTTCTGCCATCTCTAATGGGATCCTACCACCAAACACAACTTAATCCCCTATCAACTCTCAGCTTTCCATAGGGATCACTCCCTCTGTGAATCCCTTGTTCATTCGTCCCTCCCCACTGATCTCACTCCTGGCATGTATCCAATCATGTGGAAGAACAGCTATACCAGCCTATTCACTTCCTCCCTCACTTCCATACAGGGCCTTCCAGGTGAGGTAATGTTTCATCTGCAAATTTGGGGTGTCTACTCTATCTGGTGCTCCTGATGCGATCTCAGTTACTTTGGTGAGACCTGATGTAGATTGGGGGACTGCTTTGTTGAGTATCTTTGTTCCATCCACAGCAAGCAGGATTTCTTGGTGGTCAACTTTTTAAATTCCCATTCCAACCTGTTAGTCTATGGCCTCCTCTATGGCCACTAACAAGATGGAGGAGCAGCACCTCATATAACATCTGAGTAACCTCCAATCTGAAGGCCTGGATTTTGCTTTTTCTAACTTCTGGTAATTTTCGCCTCCCTCTCTTCTGTCCTCTTCCATTTTCAAATCTGGCTCCTCACCTGCTTATCACCTCTGGCTCCTCAACTCCTCATTTAAGGTAAGATTATTGATGTCAAGTTGGTGAAGGTTCACTCGGATGATTCCAGATATGAAGGGATTATCTTAGGAAAGGTTTGGATCTTATTGAAATAAGATTATTAGCAGCTTGATGATCTGAATTCTTGGGGATTTTTGTTTTGTAGAGAATTTAGAATCAGAAAATAAGGTAATGTCTATTTAAGATGAGATGAGGAAGGATTTCTTTCAAGTATTGAGAGTCTTCAGAATACCTTGTTTCAGAGATATGGAGGCTGAACTCTGAATTATAAAGAACACTTTCCAAGAAGATTTTTGCTGGAACTGTAAGTTTTGTTAAGTGTAGAGAGACTTATAGTGCTGCTATTTGAAGTAAGAGTTTGTGAACTCTTCTCTCTAACTTCTGGTAATTTCCCTCCCCTCCGCTTTCGTTCTCAACTCTGACTCCTCACCTGCTTATCACCTCCCCCTGTGCAACCTTCCCTTTCTCGCATGGTCCACTCTTCTCTCCTATCAGATTCCTTTTTCAGCCCTTTACCTTTTTCACCCATCATTTCACTTTCTCACTTCATTCTCCTCCCCTGCCCTCCCCCAAACCTGGCTTCACCACCTATCACCTAGCTTGTATTCCCCTCCCCCCTCCCCTACCTTCTTACTCTGGCTCCTTACTACTTCCTTTCCAGTCCTGATGATGAGTCTCACTCCAAAACAGCAACTGTTTATTCCTTTCCATAGATGCTGCCTGACCTGCTGAGTTCCTCCAGCATTTGCTGTGTGTTAACATAAGGCAGGTTTTTGTGTGTTGGGGGGGGGGGGCGTGGAACAGAAATTAAGAATTCTACATCTTAATTGAAACTGTGAACTAAGACCATAACTGAATGGTATGATATACTGATTATGGGAACCTAGTTACAAGGAGCTGAAAGCTAGGAACTTGGTATGCAGGTGTATATACTGGTGATACTGGGACAGCTCTGCTAATCAGGGTTGAAATAACTCAAGCAGTGTGAGATGATTGAAGCTAAGAAAATGCATTCTGTTTAGATGGAGACAAATAAAATAACAAGGGAAGGTAGGCAGTGGTTGGAGTAATGTATAGGTCCACATCAGTAAGAAAAGTATAAAAAAAACACGAAGAAAAAGCAAAACTCAGGAAATAATGAGGGGTATGTTAATCAGGGTGATGGTAATCTTTTTTGAGTTAATCTCAAAATGAAAGATACACGAATAAATTCGAGTGCATTCGGGATAGCTTCCTTGTACAATACTTTGTGGAACCAACCAAGGGACTGGCTAATTTGGATCTGATAATGTGAAGTGAGAGGGATTAAATCAGCCATCTTGGAATACAACACTCCTCTAGAAGTTCTGATCACAATATGATAGAATTTAGCATTCGCTATGAAAAAGGAATTTTTTTTTTAACTTAAGAACTTGAAATGAGTTGAAGAACTTGAAGAGAGTTGGTTTAAAGTGTAGTGATTAAGTAGGTTCAGGTAAGATAACAGATGCTTAAAGAGGAATTTCATGGCTCCCAGCAAATGTATTCTAGTGAGAAGGATAGTGTCTAAGCGAAAGAATGGAGTGAATAACGCATCCATGGCTTATCAACAAAATTAACGAGGGCATTATGTTGAAATAAAAAAATGTAAAGTTGCAAAAACTCATGGTAGCCTTGCAAATAAGGGATAAGTTCAGAATACAATGGACTACAGTAAAATCTTGGGGAAATTAAGTTCCGTGAGAAGCAATAACTTGAAAATCTTGTGTCCATAAAGAGGAAGAGAAAGGTGAAAGTGAACAAAGGCCCTAAGTGAATGAAACTGCAGAAATATTTATGGGTAGCAAGGAAGTAGCAGAAGAAATAGCAGAGGAACTGAACAGATATTTTGCATCAATCCTTGTGGTAGAAAATAGTATGAACATCAATGATAGTTTACAAAAGTGGTTGGGGAGACAATTTAATTACCATTACCTTCATCAGAGACTATTAGGCAAGTTAATGGCCTGATGGGTCCCTAAGAGTTAGCTACAGGATTGGTGGATGCAGTGGCAGAATCTTTCAAAACTCCTTAAATTTTGGTGAAGTACAGGAGGAAAGGATAACTACCAGAGTAGCCCATCAAAATATCTTGCAAGGCATTATGCTCCAATGGTGTATTTGGCAGGGCACCCAAAACCTGTAGCAACCAACTGGCTGGAGTGTAAACAAACACTTTGAACCTCTAATTGCTTCAGTCGGAGGCTCCACCTGCTTCAAAAGGACATCAATCATGTCAGTGGCAGGGTGAGTTGCCTCAACAACAGTTGTCCAGTGGAGCACACATCCATTGTTTCAGTGATCTTCATGAAAGCCTGATTCAGAATCTGAGCATGATTCAAAATGAGTGCAAAAATGAAAGGAAGGCAGCAAGTCTGTTAGTCTAACCATTATTATTGGTAAAAATGTTAGAATCAATTATGAAGGAGATAACAATATTTACAAAGTCATAATTGGATCAAGCAGAGTTGACGTGCTCTATGATGGAGAAATGATGTTTAATTGGTTAGAGTTTTTTGCGGAAGTATAGAGATAAGAAATAATATATTTTGATTATCAGAAGGTACTGAAGAATAAAGTGATTAGAGTTCATGGTGCTGGATGTAATATTAGCATACAGGCTTGAATAAAGTGCACAAATGCCAAGTAGAGATAAGAGGTTTATTTTCAACTGGATAACCTGTAACTAGCAGGGTGCCAGAGGAATCAGTGCTGTGACCATTGCTGATTTTATACTAATGTAGGTGTAAAGTCAAACTAGTTGGAAACAGTTAAGCAATATAGATTAAATGATGACGCAAAATGATGACAAACAGGATACAATGTAAGACGATATAAAATTCATTTGGAAGGAAGAGTGATGAAACAGATTTAGAGAAAGACTGTGTAATGCTGAAGTGCAGAGGTTGGGGTTCTTGAAGTATGAAACAAAGGTAACATTAAGTTAAATGCAGTGTGTAATTGGAAAGAATTTTAACTCAAGGAGGCAGGGATGTCTTATAACTGTACAAAGTATTGGTGAAGGCAATTTATTGATGACCTCATTTAAGGTAAGATTATTGATGTCAAGTTGGTGAAGGTTCACTTGGATGATTCCAGATATGAAGGGATTATCTTAGGAAAGGTTTGGATCTTATTGAAATAAGATTATTAGCAGCTTGACGATCTGAATTCTTGGGGATTTTTGTTTTGTAGAGAATTTAGAATCAGAAAATAAGGTAATGTCTATTTAAGATGAGATGAGGAAGGATTTCTTTCAAGTATTGAGAGTCTTCAGAATACCTTGTTTCAGAGATATGGAGGCTGAACTCTGAATTATAAAGAACACTTTCCAAGAAGACTTTTGCTGGAACTGTAAGTTTTGTTAAATGTAGAGAGACTTATAGTGCTGCTATTTGAAGTAAGAGTTTGTAAACTCTTCTCTCTAACTTCTGGTAATTTCCCTCCCCTCCGCTTTCGTTCTCAACTCTGGCTCCTCACCTGCTTATCACCTCCCCCTGTGCAACCTTCCCTTTCTCGCATGGTCCACTCTTCTCTCCTATCAGATTCCTTTTTCAGCCCTTTACCTTTTTCACCCATCATTTCACTTTCTCACTTCATTCTCCTCCCCTGCCCTCCCCCAAACCTGGCTTCACCACCTATCACCTAGCTTGTATTCCCCTCCCCCCTCCCCTACCTTCTTACTCTGGCTCCTTACTACTTCCTTTCTAGTCCTGATGATGAGTCTCACTCCAAAACAGCAACTGTTTATTCCTTTCCATAGATGCTGCCTGACCTGCTGAGTTCCTCCAGCATTTGCTGTGTGTTAACATAAGGCAGGTTTTTGTGGGGGGGGGGGGGAGGGGGAGGTGATGAGGAAAGCAGAACAGTAATTAAGAGTGCTACATCTAAATGCTTATGTTAACTGTGAGCTAAGAGTGTAACTGAATGGTATGATCTGATTATGGGAACATAGATACAAGGAGCTGAAAACTAGGAACTTGGTATACATGTGTATATACTGATGATACTGGGACAGCTCTGCTAATCAGGGTTGAAATAACTCAAGCAGTGTGAGATGATTGAAGCTAAGAAAATGCATTCTGTTTAAATGGAGACAAATAAAATAAGGGAAGGTAGGCAGTGGTAGGAGTAATGTATAGGTCCAGAAATAAGTAATGTATAGGTCTTTGTGCACTTGGAAGTTTAAAAAAATGCTGAAGGAAATAAGCAATATAGATATATAAACAGTTTTATTAATACTTGGCCATTTCCACAGGAATAGCTCCCATGGTGAAGGTAATCATGTTGGAGCGGGTTTATCTATTGTTTGTGTTTGGTATTCAGTTTGGGTGAATTACATTTGAGGTGTTTTGGTAAAATGAAAAAAATATCAAATACTTTATTGAAAATATCTTTAATGGTGTCCCATTTAGAAATAAACTGTTATGCATAGAAGCCACGTTCAATTTGTACGCAGCTGACTAAGTAACAGGCAATAGAAGATTGAGGTGACTGGTTCTTTTTTTAGACTGGAGGAAAGGGAATAGTGGTGTTCCCCTATGGTCTGTGTTAGCTTTATTGTTTTTTTTAATATACAGTAGATTGTGGTTAATTGGGCCATCGGCTAATTGGGGCAACTGCTTATTTGGAGTAACTCTTAAAGAACAAAAATAATTGAGAAAATAGCCGGATTCTGTTCATTTATTTGGGAAAATTTGCTTGTTAATTGGGGCAGGTGACTTGCTGAACAGTTTCTAAGTAGCATCAGTTGCGTTAAACACTGCACCAGCCGTAGAGTGGACAGTTTTAAAATAGCATCAATTGTGTGTGTTGGTGCTCAACAAGCAGTGATTTTGTCACTGATGGTGAAAAATAAGCATTAAGACAATTCAGACTTGTTTTGTTCACATCTATTTCAAGCATTCAGGCTTGGAGATGCCAGAAATAGCTGGGAGTGAAAATGAAACAATTTCACTATTTTAACAAGTTAGGAACTAAGAATTTGAAGGCATGGTCAATCAACTTGAATGGTACAATAAAATTAAAGATTCAGAGGATGTAATCATTGATAGCATTGTATGAAAGCAGTCCATTCTCTGCTTCAGGTGTCTGCACTGACTTTGCTCATTGCATACACTAGATGAACTTCTCCGTCGTTAACTATTAGGAACTAATATACAGTTTGATAGTATTGGTAATGTTCTAATTTGTTCCTAATTTCATTTAAATACATAATCTGTTACTCAAATAAAGTGTTTTTTAAATACCTTTTTAACAATTTCTATGAAATTTCAGCAAAATGGGGCAGCCGCTTAATTGAGCCAAAATGTACCAGTCCCATTGTGTCCCAATTAACTGGAATCCACTATATTAATAACATAGCCTTGGGGGGGTTGCAAGGCACAATTTCTAGATTTGTAGCTAACTCTAGAGTTAGTATGGTGTACTGTAAAGAAGATGATGATAGATTGCGGTAGAATATGATGAGGGTCATCCATCGGCATCAATGAAGACCTCGACACCATTAGTGCTTTTTTACGAGGTCAAGTTGCTAGCTCGACGCTCAACCCAGCATGGATGGAATGCATGATTTCCGGATTTGAACTTGGGACCTCTCGCCCCGAAGCCCAGCGCTGATGCCACTACGCCACCAGCCTGCATGATGGTGTCGAGACTAGCACTTGATTTGGGTTTAAGTGAGGGAGAGTTGAGCAGCGTCAGTCTGTCTCTCTCTTCCCAATTCCCATCTGGATCTAGTGCCAAGACAAGAGTCAAGATGGCTGGAGATGGGACTAGGCACAGTGGATGACCAGGACATCTTCTGTGTCTTGTTGTGCTCTGCATGTTTCAGGACTTACAGAGACAGCCTTCTTGACCGTTGGACCTTCCATTGGTCTTGTCTGCTCAATCCGCCAGAGTCTGTCTTCACATGCTGGGATAGACAACTCCCGATCTCACCAAGGGTTTGAGACCCATCGGCTACCCTCACCTGGTTTAGCCGGCCTGTCGAAGCCATTGCCCGGGGTGTGGCTGCTGTCACATGCAAACATCTACGGGGAGCCACAGGTGAGAGCTAAGTGTCAGGTGGGGACCAAAGACGGACAAACTGCCTTGAAAAGTATGCGACATGTTCCCCCACCAGGGGTGCTACCCCTCCCTGTATGTTTAAGAGAGATGCAGGATCAAAGGGACCTGAGATAATAGGTGCCCAAGTTATGAAAAGTGACAGGGCAGATTGAGAAACTGAGGCATGCACCGTTTTATATTTTATCAGCAGGGTTCCACAAAGAGAGGGAGAGAATGGTATGTATTTACTTAGGGATGCAGCGCTGTAACAGGTCCTTCTAACTCAACGAGCCCTGCCACCTGATTATGTCCATGTGACCAATTAATCTACTAATATGTGAGGAAGCTGGTGTACCCCGGAGGAATTGTATGTGGTGACAGGAAGATCATGTAGATCTTACAGCGGCTGGATTGAGCCCAGGTTGCTGGAGCTGTACAGACATTACCATCAATCACTATGGTACTGATGATTTACAAAAAATAGATTGGAGAATGAAAAAAAGGGAAGAAAATTAAGCAACCTGAAGAAATATAATTTCATTCAGTTAGTGGCTAGAATCTGGAATATAGCACTTACAGGTATAGTGGCCAGGAAAGGTGCAAAGTTGTGGAATAAACTTCGCCAAATGGAACTGGCAAGTTGCTCTGGTAGAGAGCCAGTATAGGTATGATAGGCTGTGTGGTGGTATCTGGTGCTGTTGTCTTATGATTTGTAAACAATAGGAGTATGTGTTGGCACTGGAGAAGATTCACCAGGATGTTGTGTGAGGTGGAACATTTCAATTATGAGGAGAGACTGAATCAGAGGGTGTGATGGGGAATGCAAAATTATTTGAACCTAACAGGGTAGACATTAAGAAAGTGTTCTCCACAACAGATGATTATAGATTTAGGAGAAGGTCTAAAGGTCCAGAGGAAGTATGAGGAAGCTTTTATTTCCATCCTTGGGTGGTTAAATCTAGAATACCTGACTTGATTGGGTGGGAAGTAGAAAATTTTAATAGATGAGTACTAATTTCTATGGCATAGTAGTCTATTGACCAAGAAGGTAAGTGGGTAATTGGTGGTAGGCATGAAAGAGTTTGTGTTTGTTTTGTGTGACCTTGACTCAATTCTATTTTGGAAAAGGTTCTGGTAAAATCTAGCGACTATTTGACAAGTTTCTCAAATGACTTAATGGGGAGAAATAATCAGATAATTTGTTGGACTGTTTTACCTGAAAAGAAATCAGAGTAGCAAACTGTATGTAGAGCAGGCATTCCCAATCTGGGGTCTATAGCATTAAAAGATTGAGAACCCTTAATGTAGAGTGAGATGCTAATAATTGGACTGCATGTAGATTACAAAATGATATTTGAGGAAATAAAAATAGATGAAAATAAAAATCAGGAGGTTTAATATCACTGGCATATGTTGTAAAATTTGTTGACTGTGACTGCAGTGCATTGCAATTAGGTGATCAGTTTGCTGGGGTTATCCATGAATGGTGCGTCCTAGCTGTCTGTCTACGTGATACGCAAACCAAGTCAGTATAATAAGGAGAGCAAGCTCCCCCTCACCACGCAGCTAATAAGTCCAAAGGAACAGCAGCTTTTACCAATCCTGTGCTGTAGTCCTTTCATAGCAGATGCAATCAGTTAGATATTCTCCATGTGCTTCACAGGAGCACCGCAGGGATGTGTGCTTAGCCCCCTACTCCACTTGCCTTACATCTTGACTGTGTGGCTAAGTACATCTTGAACATCATATGCAAGTTTGCTGATGACACCACTTTTGTGGGCTGTATCAGAGGTGGTGATGGATCAGCTTACAAGAGGAAAATTGAAAATTTGGCTCTGTGATGTAATAACAACAGCCTCTTACTCAATGTCAACAAGACCAAGGAACTAACTAATTGTAGACTTGAGGGAAACCAGAGGTCCTTGAGCCAGTACTCATTGGAGGATCAGAGGTGGAGTGTGTCAGTAGCTTTATATTCCTGGGTGTCACTATCTCAGAGGACCTGTCCTGGACCCATCATATAAATATAATTGCAAAGAAAACACAACTGTATCTCTGCTTCCTCCAGAGTCTGCGGAGATTAGGCACGTTCTAAAAAAACCTTGGCAAACTTCTAAAGAGTGTGTGGTAGAATGTCTGCTGTCTGGCTGCATCATGGCCTGGTATGAGAACACCAATGCCTTTGAGCAGAAACTCCTACAAACGGTAATGAATTCGGCCCAGTACATCACGAGTAAGACCTTCCCAACCATTGAACACATCTACATGAAATGTTGCTGTAGAAAAGCAGCATCCATCATCAAAGGTCTCACCACTCAGGCCATGCTCTTTTCTCAGCAATACACACAAAATGTTGGAGGATCTCAGAAGGCCAGGCAACATCTATGGAAGAGAGTACAGTTGATATTTTGGACCGATACCCTTAATCAGGACATGATCAATCCTGATGAAGGGTCTTTGCCCAAAATGTGGACAGTACTCTTTTCCATGGATACTGCCTGGCCTGCTGAGTTCCTCTATCATTTTGTGTGTGTTGCTTGGATTTCTAGCATCTGCACATTTTCTCTTGTTTATGCTCTTTTCTTGCTGCCATCAGGTAGAAGGTACAGGAGCCTCGTACCACTAGGTTCAAGAACAGTTACTACCCCTCAACCATCAGGCTCTTGAACAAAAGAGGATAATTACACTTATTCTGTTTCTGCTGTTCCCACAACTGATGGTCTGACTTTAAGGACTCTTTGTTGTTATTTCATGCTCTTGTTATTTATTGCTTTCTATTTATATTTGAATTTGCTCAGTTTGTTGTTCTTTGATCCTATTACAGGTGCTGTTGTATAGATTTGCTAAGTATGCCCGCAGGAAAAAGAATCTCAGAGTTGTGTGTGGTGACATGTATGCACTCTAATTATAAATTTTACCTTGAACTTTGAACTTTTTAACTTTGATCCGCAGAAATTTGTGTGTAGTGTCTTTGGTAACATACCGATACTTATCAAACTCCCAGTGAAATATAGCTACTGTTGTGCCGCTTTCGTAATTACATCAATATGTTGGGCCCAGGGTAAATCCCCAGAAATATCGACACCCAAGAACTTGAAACCACTCACCCTTTCCACTTCTGACTGAGGACTGGTGTGTGTTCCCTCTACTTGCCCTTCCTGAAGCTCACAATCAATTCCTTGGTTTTACTGATGTTGAGTGCAGAGTTGTTGCTGCAACACCACTCCATTTTGCTCCTGTATTCCCAGTCCTCACCATTTGAAATTCTGCCACTAGTAGTTGTGTTGGTGGCAAGCTCTGTGCCTATCTACACAACTGTGGACGTAGAGAGAGTTGAGCAGTGGGCTCAGTGAACATCCAGAGGTGCACCAATGTTGATTGTCGGCAAGGAGGAGATATTATTTCCGATTCGCACTGACTGTAGTTGCCCAGTGAGGAAGTCAAGGATTCAGTTGCAGAGAGAGGTGCAGATGCCTAAGTTTTGGAGTTTGTTGATTAGAAATGAGGGTAGGAGCTGTAGTCAGTAAACAGCAGCCTGACATGGGTATTATTATTGTCCAGGTGACCCGAGGCTGAATGGAGAGCCCGTGAGATTTCATCTGCTGTAGACCTATTGTTGTCAGGCAAATTGCAGCAGGTCCCGATCCTTGCTTAGGCAGGAGTTGATTTTAGCCATGGACAACCTCTCAAAGTACTTCATCACAGTAGATGTGAGCGCCACTGGGTAATAGTTGAGGCAGCTCACCCTGCTCTTCTTGGGCATCGGTATGATTGTTGCCATTTTGAAGCAGATGGGAACTTCTGACTGCAGCAGTGAAGGATTAAAGATGGCTTTGAATTCTCCTGCCAGTTGGTTGGCATAAGTTTTCAGAGCCCTACTAGGTACATCATTGGGGCCTGACTCCTTATGAGGGTTCACACTCTTGAAAGATGTTCTGATGTCAGCCTCAGAGACCGAGTCCTATTCTGGCATCCTCTGTAAGGAGTGTGTAAATGCTGCTTGTGGAACGTGTGGGTTTTCTCCGGCTCCTCCGGTTTCCTTCCGAAGACACATTTGGATAGGTTAATTGGTCATTGTAAATTGTCCCATGACTAGATTAGGAGTAAATTGGAGTTGTTGGGGGTAGCGGGGAAGGGCCTATTCTGCACTGCATCTCTAAATAAAAAAAAAATTTGTTCTATTTAATTTAGGAATTGTATAATACCTTGTATGTTGAAATATTTATTGTTTAGCTGTGGCTTAATTTGCTTATTTACTGTATTGTTGGTGTGCAGTTCAGTTCCAAATAATGGATAAAGCCTCGTTAATTTTTGTGTTATGGTATATGAGTGCTGGGTTTGCCAAGGATTCCTATTGCTGATCCCTGGTTCTCTGAGAAGTTGAGTCATCTTGAATGACTGTAGTCCTTCTATAAGTAATGCTGCGTGACCTTGGGCAGGGAGTTCCATCCTTCAGAAGCAGTGATGATGAAAGAGCAGCAATAAAAATACCCTTTGCTCTCAGCTCACAAATGAAGTTCAGTTTTTCCAGCGCTTCAGACTTAAACCAAATGTGGACTTAAGTGCTGAATTCCAAAGCTGAGGTAAGAGTGCTATGAGATCATAGTAATATTTGATTGCATGTAACATCAAACATGCACCTTTTCACTTTTTATTCTGTTATATCTTCTTATAAATCTCTTATCTTTGGTTAATAATTTCATAAATGTAATGTATCTAGCACACTGTTAAGGTAACGTGGGTCAGCAGGGGTAAACATGACAGTTAAGTGAGTATCAATAACAGCGGAAAATGAGGAAAGATGGTTCATTTGAGTGCTGAGTTACTATTGGGCTGAATACCTGTTCCTTCACTGTGTAAAGTTTACAGAATATGGAGGATCCGAGGTAAATCGAGTTGGGCAAATGACAAAGCAGTTCTCACAGACAAGCATTAGGATATTGTTGACATGAGTTGGTGTGCTCCAAAGACATTGTGAATAGTTTGTTGTGTTGTAAGCTGTGGTCGTCTGAGAATTTAAAAAAATTACTTCTATCTTTTTCCACATCAATTATTATTCCTCTTTGCCACAATATGCCCCAAATTGGAAAGATTTCAAAAAGAAATTAATTTATCATGTGCCCTACCTGATCATTCTGTGGCTTTACTCCAAAAATCACCAGATTTTCAGCAACTTTGTTTTCTATTGCATTGTTTTGGATATTTCCCGAATTCCCTTGACAATCAAAGAAAGTGAGGAAATTGTTTTCTTGCTGCAGGCATGTTGGGTTGTATGCTTCTTGCTTTGTTTTCCACAAATGGGAAAGGAAAGGCACCCACCCTTTTGCATTATATGCTCACCTAAATAAAAAAAAGTTCTTTACAGAGCTTTTGTTAATATGGGATATTAACTTAATAACTTAATTTTCTTATCTTTTGAAGGTTGTTCCATTCTGGGGCCAATGTTTTTTTTAAAATTTTTAAGCAAAGTACTTGCAATTGGAATTGAGGTTAGTTTATGAGGGAGAGCACCCTGCCTTCAGGTCTCAGAAGTAGAGTTATAATCAGACAAGAAAATAAGGTTATTAGAATATAACCTATTTGGATTGTCTTACATTTGCGATCTGATTTCAAAACGCATCTGTATCTTCTTTTTCCGAAACCCTGAATTGCTTTACTCCATGCCTGTTGAGCCACTCCAATTTCCTTTTGCCTATATCAGATGAATAGTTCGATTAATTTAACATTCCAATGGCTTTTATCTTTGTATATGAATCAAATTTTCATATAGAGTTCAGTACAAGTTGTCAGTGGTTTTCCTCATTCCCAGAGGAAAGCGTATGTCTGAGAAATTCAAGGTTACACTGAGATGTTACTGCTGCAAAGTTATCAGTTATCAAGCATTTTTCTTTAAAAATATTTGTGAACAGGTTGCTTATTTGCTTCAGTGGCCCAGGAACAGCAAACGAATGTTGATAATAGACAATATTCTCTCAACACTCCAACTGTCAAGTGATTCAGTCTTTAAATGTACTGTTGAATTTGCCTAAAATGCAGGTATCATTGTTGATCTACCAGCAAATCCACAAAATCATTGAGAGGAGAGAGTGTAATGGTTAGGGGATGAAAGTTATAAGGTGATATGCAATTATACGGAGTTCTTGGATTAGAAGAATTGCTTTTTTGGTGGGGGGGTGGTGTATTATATAACGAGTTTGAGAATAGCAGAACAAATTTTTAAATTGAATTTTGTATATTTTTCCACCAAATGCTAGCTAAATAACCCATGTAGTTGACTGTTGGTTATGAACAAATTTCAATTGCTTCTGCAAAACTTAAATTGCAAAGTCTATTAGAGTTGAGTTCAGTATTTTATTTTCTAGTTGGATTTCTTAATTGTTCACAGAAGTGCAAATGCACAAACATTTTTCATCACCTCCCCCTCTCAGTATGGAAGTTCATCCTATTTAATGTTGAATTATTTGAAATCAACAACACATACTGTGCACATTTTTCTAAACTGAACTTCGCAGCTTTTTTTAAACAAAAGAATAGCAATAAAATATTTGTGATGGAAGCTGCACCTGGTATGTTTGCACATGTTAAATCCTATTTTATGTTGTACATATTTTCCACATAACAACCTTGCATTTTAGTACAAGCTTGGATGTATTCCCCAGTTAAAGTAAATTTTCAAATAAAAATTTTCCTTTTATATTGTCCTTGCAATCCATAGGTGATTTGGAGGATGTCTTTGCAATTTGTTAATGTCTCACTTAAAAGATGGAGCCTCTTGACATTGAGCTGTTCACTGAGTTGAGTTTTACACTACTTTACTCCAGCAACAGAGCCTAAAGCTCCAAAGAGAATCCAGAAACTGCACCCACTATCTTTTCTGACCTTCATTCCTGGTGATCTGAGTATGTCAGTTTGTTACGAACCCATGTCTGAGTGTGCAGTGCAGGCCTGTAATCAATGGGAGGAGGTTTTCCAAGATTACTGAAATTCAAACCCACAGCTTAATACCATGTACTGATCTGATTTAGTGTAATATCCAGTGCCTTAATGTTATTCATTTTTCACATTTTATTTTCCTTTTATTAAAAATGCAGCATTTTTTAAAAACAGACTTTTGTATCCTTATCTTTCTATGTTGATAGAAGGAGTTCTGGATGTAATTTTAAAAAAAAACTGACCCAGTGTTTATGACCTGTAGATTCGGAGGAAAAAGTACAGAAATGCAAGTTCAAAAATATTTACAAAAAGTCACAAAAACATTAGAAAGAGGTTTTAAAATAAGACATTAAACAAGTTCTCAGTGTATTTTTAACATTGGAGTAATGACTTTACCAGCATGACACAGAATAGTTTTACTGTTGAAACATATGTGGAATGGTAGTGTAAGTGGTTGGTATAACACCATTACAGCACCAGCAATCAGAAATCAAGATTCAATTTGTAAGGAATTTTTAATGTTCTCAGTGTGACCGCAGGGATTTCCTCTGGGTGTTCTGGTTCCCCCATATTCCAAAGACGTTTGGGTTAGCAAGTTGTGAAAATGCTGTGTTGGTGCTAGAAGCAAAGTGATGCCTGCTGGCTGTCTCCAGCACACAGGTGTCACCTTCGGATGTGTGGGTCATTGATGCAAATGATGCATTTCACTCTGTTTCGATGCATATGTGACAAGTAAATCTAATCTTAATACTTTTACCACTTGACAATCACCTTCGGTTAAATTTAATTATGCAAACTGCTGCTATCAATAATAAATTAACTACTGTGGTGTACTTAAAGTACAAGAATAGATAATGATATTTATTATAGTAAAGCAGAGGCATGTACACTTGCAGTTTTCCATCAAGTTGTAGCTTGCTCTCCAAACTAAACTACATGTACTGTATACTCATGTATCTGTACTAGAACCTTGGAAAGACAAGGGAAACTCATTAAACACATCTAGATTGAATTCATGGATGCTATTATTTTATTTGATATTCTACAGAGGCTAATATTTAAATGTATTATAAATCAGTCATTTGTTTCTGTTTGGCACAGCAGAGCAATGCCACAGGTCATGCTACTGCTTCATGGCTCCAGCTACACAAGGTTGGTGCTACCTTTGTGCAGTTTGTACATTCTCACTGTAGTTGTGTGGGTTTTCAGTTTCTTCCCACATCTCAAAGACATTCTGACCGGCAGGGTTATAATTAATTGCTCCTAGTGTAGGTGTGTGATAGAATAAAGATGGGGCAGATGTGTATGCGAGAGAATGTGTTACAGGGGAAAAACAGTGGGCAAATTGGACTGATGGTATTAATCTGAGAGCCAGCATGGATGTGATGAGTCAACTGGCTACCCTTTGAGTCATAACAAATGAGAAATTCATCCTGTCAGCTGAGGTTTTGCGTGTCTTCTAAGCAAGTAGTTATTTTGATTAAAATTGAGCTTGAATTATATTATTGAATTTGGTAATATTAAAAAATAACTCGTGTAGTTGTGTTGCATTTAAAGATGTTTGACGGGTAGAAAGTTTTGACCATGTTTGCAGCATTATTGTTAAAAAGCACAGATTCTAGAATCTCAAACAGAACAGGGTGCTGGAAGTTGAGTCCTGTTTTATATGCTGCAGCATGGGTTGCTCCTTTATGATTGAATGTAAATATAAATTTTGTCCCTAAGCTGTAATATTAAAGTGACCTCTAGATTTATTTTGCTAAATCTGATTTCTTGGCAAGTAAAGCAAATGCAAATTGTAATTACTATCATCCAGTTGTCTATTTTAACTTTAACAGGTATGTAAAGAATGGAGAAAAATGTCCGATGGTAAAGAACTACTTTTGTCCCAATTTTTAACATATAATTTAAAATATTTTAATTTGATTTCCTTCAAGCAAGTTAATTCCAATATCATTGTTAGTATTTAGGTTCGCATACAAAATAAAATGTTATTGCATTTGGTTCTGTTATTTGAAAAAGTTTGTCTTCTGCAACAGCGTAACAATATGTTCCAATGCCAGCTTTGATCATTTGTAGTTGCTTTTCTTGGCTTGTGCCTTTTTGTTCAGGTGACAGCTACAAATATCTTGAACTTCCCTCCACTCCCCCCACCACCTTACTTTGACTCCTCATCTTCAGTCCTGATGAAAGGTCTCAACCTGAAATATTTACTGTACTCTTTTTTTCATAGATGCTGCCTGACCTGAGTTCCTCCAGCATTTTGTGTGTGTTTGGATTTCCAGTATCTGCAGATTTTCTTTTGTCTTGAACTTCATACTGGTCTTTAGTATGAAATGTGACTGAGCTGTTCACTTTGTAGATGTTCTTGTTTTTACTAATATGGGTTCAATGCTAGTGCTGTACCTGGATCTTGGCATGAACCGTAATTAAGGTTGATATTTCTGAGAAATGATGAGGCCATGCTGTAGTGAGGTACAAACCAAATTATTATAAGATGAGTATAAAGTTAAAATCCATTTTGCTATAATATGGGAAATACACTTTTCATTCTGATAGAAGAGACGACTGCGTTCCATCAGTCTTGTCACATCAGAAAAGGATCATGTGTACATTTCTAGTGTTGTCTGTCCTCCAAGGAATTATTTATATTTGCTTTCAGTGCTGTTTTATTGAGTCGGTTTGCAATATGTTATAACTGTTGCCATTTTTATCACCTAAGCAAAGGAAATAGAAATGCTGTTATATAGTTTGAATCTATTTAGCAAGTGAAAATTACTGGAATGCCAAACTACCCATGCCTCAAACATGCATATATGAAATGCTCGATGCACTGTGTTAATTAATAAAGCTGCTTGAAATGTGCAAAATTTTCTGAAAGTCACTAGCTTCAATAATGTTTTGTAATTCCGGTTTGTATGCATCAATTCCCTGTGCTTTTGTAGGTAGTAAACTTTGCATTTAAGAAATAGAGGTGAGGTAGGAGGATAAAAGGAGTGAATATTGTCAAAACACAAACTTTTAAACAGATCTATAGAGGTGGTAACAGAATAGAGGAACAAACTTCTTGATCCATGGTATTTGTGCTGAGCATGAGGCTAATTTAAATTGTGTATCTGCCTGCATGTGGTCTGGATCCCTCAGTTCCCTGCCTGTTCTAATTTCTCTTTAAAAAGTTACTAATGTTCTTTAGAGGCTTGTTTCATGCTATCTCTGTGAGCACCATATATTTAATATGTAGCGATAATAATAAGGGTTTGGGCAGCAGTTTACTAGGGTCATAAGATAATTGTGTACATTTTTAGATGCGAGTATTTCTCCACCAGCATGCTACAATACCTGTCTGCCCAGAGAACCTATCAGAAAAGTTTGAACACCTCCACAGCCTGGAACTGTAAGCAAGTCATCCTACATATTTCTTCCATTCTACCCAACTAATCTGAGTTCAGATTTAGATCTCAGGCTTGCTATTTCTTTTTGGTTTAGCCTAAACCACTTCTGTCAGCAGAAGGGATGGATGATATTAATTGGAAGGCACAGAAGAGTTATATGGAACTCTGGTGATACTTTAAAGACAAAGTAGTAGGCATGTTGATCATCTGAAGATAGAGCCGTGGAGATGTATAACACGAAAACATTCTCAGGAATGTTCTCAAAAATCATTCCACATTCTCAGCAATGCTTTGCAGATTCTGTCACTTGCCTACATGCTAGGGACAAATACAACAGCCAATTAACCAACTAACCAACATGCACATCTTTGGGATGTGGGAGGACATCAAAACACCTGGAGGAAATCCAAGCAGGCTACTTTTAAGCTAGTGTGTTTTCAAGTTTGATTCACTGTCTGATACTCGTGTGTGTATAAAACCAGACATCATACATTGTTAAAAAGCTTGGTCAAGGAGTTAAATATTAAGGTGTACCTTAAAGTAGGGAAAGATGGAGAAATTTAGGAAGCAAACTGTAAAGCTCCAGACCTTTTTATTAAATTGCAATGCTTTGTCTCAATTCAACACAGACAATTTGTGTAATTCAATGGCTTTGTGGAAAATGTTCAGTTTAAAAACAAAAGGATTCTATAGTTTTTGGTGTGCAGCAGTTTTATCTTTTTATAGATCACAAAACAGAGTACTAATGACTATAAATGAATAATAGTTTGAATTGTGTAGTTACCTGGAAGCATTTTGAATGGAATATAATTTTACAAAACTATATGGGTCTTTAGATTTTCAACTGAGTTATTGTGATGGTGTTATTGCTCCCTTGTCAGTAGTGCATAATAGTCTTCGTCATCCGGGAATATATCCTAGATTGTGCTTTATTCCAAAACTACATTTCAAATCTGGGTAACCTATTTACATCTAAGTACAATCTAAAATTGTATTTTGATTCTTTTTACATGTTGAAACTGTTGGAGTGTTACACAATTTTATTTTCTAAGTTGGGTCCACTGATCATAGTGCCAGCTACACTCCTTTTCTATTGTAGCTTCTGACATTTTACATGAATTCAGATCCTGGAATAATTTATTTATTTCTGCTAAAATTTTCTCAGTCTATGTAAAGATTTAAAATCTTTTCTAAATAAAAAGCAAAAACTTGTCTTACTGGAAAACAGTTTTACTGTCTGAGGTACTGCTACTTTTTTTTGCGCTGGTCAGAGAGCTGTCAGGGCTTTGAGAGAAACTTCAAGACAGTTTTTCCCTTGCAGCATTAAAGATGGCAATTTGGCCTAGTGAATCTTTTGCCAGCTGAGGACATTATTATCAATCTTGATTTCCTCTGAGCTTGTTCTTTTTCACATGGCCTTCATCTCTGCCCTGATTCTCCTACCACCCATTTACACAAGGGACAATTAACAGTAGCATCGATTTAACCTAACAGCATGGGAGCCATGTGGACATAGGGAAAACATGCAAACTACACACAGCACTTGAGACTGGTATTGAACCCAGGTTGCTAGATCTATTAGGCAATAATACCGACTCTCTGTTACCATGCAGAATTTTGCCACCATCTTTTCTGCCACTGCCCCCCTCCACCCCAAGTCCATGGATTCTGCTTAGCCCACTTAGTTCCTCCAGCTGATTGATTGTTGCTAGAGAATATGTAATCTGTAGTCAGTTTTGTCTTCAACAGTACCAACTGCAGTAATGCTGCAGCATTGTTTCTATCTGAATTGGGAGGAACTGCATTTTTTTTGGTGTTACAGATATTGTTTGATGTTGAATTTCCCCTTGCAAATACTAAACTGGACATGCCTGTCGACAATACCGAATAAGATTGTGCTTTAAGTCTGCAAGATTGCATTTTAATTTGAGTATCGTGAGAGTTCAGGTAGAACTGTTGCTGCAGCACTTGTGGAAGATCATCAGACTGGTGGAAATTGTTTAGCATCTGTCAACGTGAAAGTTGAATGATATGCTTCCATAAATTTTGAAAATTCATCACTGAGAACCAAAACTTATTGATGGCCAATGTTATGATACCATTGTCTTGGTTGAGTGCCTGACCCATAGAATTGCTATGTAACACTCTTTTTGATTTTTAAAAAAGTTTTGGTATGTGTAAGCTATTTTAATGAGAAAATGCTTTAATTAGTATTTTTGGCATCCACTGAATAATTAGTATTATTTAGATTTGGACCAGTTTGTCATAGTCACATTACATAAATGTGATCCTTAATTTATCCTGAAGGATATCTGATTGAATTGGCAAACTATAACCCTCCAAGATTACTCGTGTAGGGACACATGGGCATCTTAGCTACAGATATCTGCTGTTTACTGTTTCTGTTGCAACTGTTAAAATGTTAAAATCCTCAAAAAAAATTCTTTGCATTGTATCTTGGTTTTCTAATAACATTTTTTGGTTTTGTAAATGTAGCAATATTTAGCTTTTCGGAATTGGAAAAGATCCACAGGTACTATGTACGCTGGCTAATCTGATGTGAGAACTGAAAATGCAAGTGGGAGAAGAAAAATACCACAAAGTTCAAATCTACATTTATTAGTGGAAGCAGCTCATATATTCCATTAAAATATCTTTCAGTATTATCAGTCTTCATCATCACCAATACAGTAGTACCGTCAGTAGAATTTGACTGTATTTACATTACATTAGATTAGTCTGAATTGTTTTTGAACCTTTTTCATAAATCATGGATAGAGGAAAACTTTGTTGTTGATGTGATGTCATAGATGGAAACACTTCCTAATATTTGGCAAAACTCTTTTCCTAATAAAACTAAAGTTTATGTATGTTCCTATACTTAAAAAATCTAGATGAACAAGCTCATGTTTAAAATAGATGGGTTCTTTACGTTACTTGCTTGCAGCATTAGGAAAGTTTTGATTTTTTTTTTGCAGGCAACTAAATGACTTTTTAGAAATTTTTCCATAGGAAAGTTGCCAAAGAATTCCATTGTTATTGTTTACACCTACACTTCAGTCATTGGTTAATGCATTTTAGCTTTTTGATCACAACATGTATTACTTGTGAACAATATGAAATAAAGATTTTTAATGTTTGCGATGATGTAGTTTGCAATATCCCACAGTGGTATGTGGAATTCATGAATGTTCATTAAGTTGGATGTGAGAGGTCAAAAATAAAAGTATAATTAATGTTCCTTTTTACTTCCTTAGGCTGCAGATTTAAGTAAACCTATAGACAAGCGGATATACAAGGGAACACAGCCCACCTGCCATGATTTCAATCATCTGACAGCTACAGCCGAAAGTGTCTCGCTCCTTGTGGGCTTTTCTGCAGGACAGGTTCAACTTATAGACCCTGTAAAGAAAGAAACTAGCAAGTTATTTAATGAGGAAGTAAGTGTTACTCAATAAGCACAATCTAATCACTGCATCATAGTTACCCCACATTTACGGTTGTTTTACTTTGAATGTGTTTTAGCTGTCGTCAGTCAATCCCAAATGAGTAATTGCATATTGCAGGAGATCTTTAAATCCAGAACTGCTAGACTGAGAATCCCTTTGATTTTCCTTGTATTGTCTTCCCTTAAAATGTCAGTTATAATTTTCTTTCCCTATTATTGCATGTCTAACTTATTACCACTTGCATTCAAAAGCTGAAATTTCAAGTAATATTACAAGTATAAATCAGTTCAAGCAAATTAGTTGTCTGTTATCAAGAAAGAGAAAACATGAGATAATTTTCAGGTGATCAGAATAATTGACAACAAATTATGCTGCATGAACATTTAATAAGTAATCTGTAGAGTAATTTATCCAAATCAGAGCTGGTCAAGAACGAGTCTTGACTATATTTTCAATAGGTTAAGAGGTGAACACTTGAACAGTGTCTTGCTTCAGAGTGGTTAAAATAGCTTTAAATTCTATTCCTAATATATTTTCAAAACAGTTTTGTTTGATTATGTTTAAATTATTTCTTTCTGTAAGGAATTTACTGGTGTGTCTAGTTATAATGTTATAATCTGGAAAACCAACAATGTGCCTCTTCTGAGACCAACTATCTTCACTGAGTTCAGATATCAAGGAAGTGAACATTTTCCTCTAGATTAGTGGTCGCCAACCCATCGATCGTGATGGACTGGTCGATCTTTGAGACTTTCCCAGGAGATCCCAAAATAAAATGAAAAATAAATACACAAATACTGTTTAGAGACTGTTTCTGGGTTGCGGGGTTTCAGTTCTGTTCTTTCTGCCCAGTGCGCATGCATGTAGCTCCCCTGTACTACACAGTGTACTTCAGTGGTCCCCAACCACCGGGCTGCGAGGGAACAATATGAGTCAGCTGCACCTTTCCTCATTCCCTGTCAAACCCACTGTTGAACTTGAATACACGAGAGGTCATCAGTCGCCTAAACGCAGTGACACCCTCACGCGGCCGGCGGGAACTGCCGATGCTACTGGCCCAGAGTGCGGCTGGCGGGAAGTACCATTGGTACTAGCCTGGAACGTGGGCAGATGAGTGCCGCCTCTGAACCTGTTTAACATACCAAATGGTCGTGGGGAACCCGGTGCTAAAATATTTGCAGACGACCTAATTTGAGCTCAAGGTTCCGCAAGTATCAGAGCAGCTACCGCGCTGCAATCTACTGAAACAAACTTTTGTCGGCTGATAGATCCTACAGGGGGGAGCGGGCGCGCGCCCTGTTGCTCTCCCTGCTTGGTCAGCCGCTCGCTCCGGACTGCAACCGCCGCGGCTCCGATACGGGGACCTCCGGCACTGACCTTGTCCTCTCACCCGACCCACGACCAGCTGCACCTGGCCAGCGTGTCTGGCAGCAGGCGGGTGGGAGGCTGGAGTTCAGACCCGGAGGCTGTCCAATGAGGTAATGAAGCACTCAAAACTGCTTTGGTACCGAGTCCAAACACCCTGCACTTAAAAGACAAACCCGCTGAGATTTTTCAGCAGAAAAAACGTGAGCAGGCGGGACAGAAGCCGAGAGCCGCGAAAGCTAAATTGCAGAATAGACTCGGCATAAGGAACCTGCTTTGAATATTGCTGTATTCCCATCGTGTTAACACACCCCCTCCCCCCCCCCCCCCCCCCCCCCGGGTCAGCCAGTCTGCAAGAATATTGTATTAAACCAGTCCGCGGTGCAAAAAAGGGTGGTGACCCTTGGTGTTTATGCATTATTTCTACGTCCAGTTTGCGGGGTTTTACTTCCATTTTTTTCTGCCTGGTGCACATGCATGCAACTAATCGATCTGGGGGTCGATCTCGCCTTTCACTAGGGCCGAGGTAGGGGATCTTGGGCTGAAAAAGGTTGGTGACCGCTACTCTAGATGAAATTTGACCTTTTATTTTACAACTGAAGTACTAATTTTGAGTTCTACCTATCTTGAGATAAACTTTAAAAAAAAACGAATCATGCACTTATCAACTTATTTTAAGTGTTTCCTGTATCAGAATGTTCTTTTGGCTTAAGTGTTTACTTCCAGTGACTTTTTTATTTGAAGTATCATCAAAAGTTTTCAATCTCTTTTGCTGGTTGTTGACAAACTAACTTTGCTTTACTTGAGGTTTTAAAATTGATGCGAAGACATTCCTAATATGTCCTAGTCATCATGCTCATTTTGGTGAGGAAGTTCAGTCATGAAGTATCTCCCTGATCTTTTTGTAAGAAAACATAGTAGTTCAGTAGCTTGGATAAAACATTTGTGTAGTAAATTTAGAGGTTGGGCTGGATGTGCTTTTGGGTATGGGTAGGAAATGAGTGCAGTACTTCCTGGCCTTTAGTAAATATTAATAAAAGTAGAGAAAGGGCAAGTCATTGGTTAATGACTAATGGGCAGCTTAAACCTTAAATGCAAATGGTAAATCAAGTAAGAGAATTGGAGGTTTCTGTTGTGGACCTGTAATTTGATAGAGAATTAACAAACCAAAGATGGACCTATTTACTTTGGGAGGGTTAGAGATAAGATTCATGTGACAGGAAAGTTTTCATGGGTATGTGCCGGAGACAATCTGGTAGCAGAGAAGTGAAAATTTAGAAATTTGGTTGAAAAGAGTGCAGAAACTTCAGAAAAGTTTATTTTGGAAAAGTCAGTAGTGAAAACAACACTAAAGATAAAGTAGATTGAGTTTAGTAATACAATGTACTGGGTACAGGAAAAATAAGACTTGGCAGAAGGAAAAAGGGTTAAAATACTGGGCGTTGGCTTAACTTAAGAATAAGGATTAGTTTTTCATTAAGTAATGAGCAGTACATTGAAGTGAGATGAATAGATATGGAAAAATAAGTGGAAATAAATATGCCAAGCAGTTGAAAGCTACAATAAAGTGCAGGGTTAAGCTACAGGGAATATAGTTTCTCAATTTATGCTCAGTGGGAAAGCTAAATTAATGATTTCAAAAATGCTGACTGAGAGCATTTTTGTCAGAGCTGAGGGGTAATTATAGCATCATGTTTGTGTTAAGTGTTGCAGTGCTGGTTAAAATGGTGCAAAAGTCCTGCACCTCCCCCAGCAATGAATTGCCCAATGATTTGATAAGGGAAGCTGCCTGAAGTCGGTGATGGCTAATCAGGACAAGCTGGATGGCTGCTCATTTCAGTAGTCTGGGCAGCAATTTGTTGAAGCATATGGAAGCTGCTGTATCCCCCTGTTAGTTCCCCAGATATTTTCCTATGATAACAATGCAAAGGCCAGTGGCAACTATTTGACAAGTTTTCACAAATAAACCCTCCATTGAGCTCCATTTCTTTGCTGAGAAGAGGGGTTTGCACAAGCCTTCCAATACAACAATGGGAGATTAGGGATTTGAACCCCAGTTCAGTGGATGTCACTGCAGATAGATAGATAGAGAGAGAGACACACACACACTGTTCAACCTTGAATCTGCACTCTCCAGAGCTATGCTGAGATACCAGTGTAACTTTCAGAGCAGCTTAGCTAATTTTTAACTTTTTTGAATATAACAGGTAAAGATTAAGTCAGAAAGTGAATTCGTTTTTTTAACCTCACAATCTCTTAATGATATTATAGAGTATTGTGCCATTGAATTTACTAAGCAACAGTTAAAGCTTGGTACACCATTCAAATCTAGGCAACACCATGCAATATTTTCAGGATATTTAATTGCAAAACTGTAGCCTATGTCACGATGAATCACAGACTTTAACTTCAGAATTTCCGTACTATGCCTCTGGAAATCCAGAAATGATTCATGCAAATAACATTATCACATAATTGGAGCCAAGTTATAAAGGAAATAGTGACACCATGCAGTCATTCCAAAGGGTTAAACAAAATTACAGGAGCAACTGATGACGGCAATGCATTAAGCATTTACTGTTGAGGTGTTGGGTGGGGGGTGATGTCTGAGCGGGTGTGGGGCATGCCATTATTTTGTACGCTCTCGGTTCACCTCTTAACCTCTTTATGTAAACCCGTTAATGTACCTGATATATGCAAGAGGGAGGTGAGCACCAGCATCAGAAGAAAAAATGGAAGGCAGAATATACTATAGGTATCCTATCAGTTCAGCAAAAGTACATAGACTACAAAAATTCTGAGAGCCTTAAATTGACCACTGTTCGTGGTTATAAGAAGCTATGGCTGCCATAGTTGATAGCTAGTTGGCTAGCTTGCTGGTAATTGTTCAAGGCTTGCACTAATTAAATCCACTATTTGAATTCTTCTCCTGAGTACATTGCTAGGGATGGCTTGTATCCTGCCTACTAGTATTTGGTTACTATACTGGGTAAATTTCTATTGTGTTGTTTCCCAAACTATTTCTTCTGATAGTAGAATCAACATCCTAACCACTTTGTAAAGTCTTTTTGTACCAAGCTCTCTTATGGGCTTTTAATATCTTTACTTGCATGTGATCCTTAGTTGTGGTTCCCATTTAGAAGCTTCTGCGTATTACCTGAAAATTCTTTCATAATCTTAAAAGCATCTATTGGATCATACCTCAGTCTTTTTGAGAGAAAAGCCAGCAAGAGATTGGCAATCCTATCATCAAATTGAGGGGGGGGGGGGGGGGAAGCCAAAAATAATAATTTGGAAGTTAAAAGATGAGGGGGTAAGCTCATGAAACGTGTACCTGGTGGCCAGTAATGATGTCATACTGTTGGAGTTAATAGAAACTGGAGCAGTACCTTAGGATAATGTACTTTAAAAAAAAGCATAATTGTAAGCATTGCTACACCCTTCCAAAAGTTAGGTGAAATATTTTTATCAAATGTGATTGTTCTTTGAGAGAACAATGGGCATTTCTGATAGAAATTCTTCTCTAAGTGAGCTTTTGGAAAAAAGGAATCTGCAAGGTAAGGGAACATGGTGGATAAAAATCCTAGTTAATTGTGGAAGTCCAAAAACTGCTGAAGATGGAGACACAATAGTGGTAAGATGACACCTGCAGAGTTTCAGAAAGGCCTTTGTTGTGTATACAAATGATTCCTAACAAAACTAATGGTTTGCAGGTGGCTGTCTATTGGAGGGAGCATATGTAAACAATAAGCAACGGGCAGAGTTCAAACCTACCTAGATCTTTACTTTTAAAATGAGTTAATGAACAGGAAATGAAATTTAATGTGGACAAATTCAGTGACACTAGAAGAGGGAATTAGAGTGGGGAAAATAGCTGCCTTTTGGACTTGATAAGAATGAAAAGAAATTTGAATTTTGCTGTGTATAGTCCAAAGGATGGAACTGAAGTCTAAGGATGAGTGTGAGCAAGGACATTGTGTTGACATGCAGGAATATTTTGAAATTTTGCACAGTATTGAAAGAGATATAGAAAAAGACAACCAGATTGATACTTTAAAAAAAACTCAGGCTCAGAGATGTTGAAAGATTTGGAACTGTCTATTTTGAAGGGAAGATATTAAATATTCCATTCAAGCAACAATTTTAATTGGAATCAGGAAGATCTGACTGTGACAAAATAATTATGAGCAACAAGATCCTGAAGACAATACTACTTGTGGGCGGTTTCGTTCAGGAGATAAAAGGCCACTAACTACATATCAAGTCCAGATACACTTTTGTTATTCTTATTCTCAAGGTGAATTGTTAAATTTACTAAACAAAACCTAGGAGCATTTGAGATCATAAGTTATGATACATGCTCTAATCCATAAATTTGATTTATTGAAGATAAAATTGACCACCAATGTCTTTTCATTTAACATTCAATAATAAGTGGTTCTAACTATAAAATATACCAGTTAACTTGCTATATAAGAAATTGTATGTTTTGTTATAACTTTAAAAGGCTTTGGTAAAGGGAATTGACTAAGTTCAATTTTATTACACTTTTGCTTCAATATAGTTTGGAAGATATGGTTCAGCAAAACAATTAATTGTTTTGTCTTTTTTCCTCAGAGGTTAATAGACAAGTCACGAGTAACTTGTGTAAAATGGGTGCCTGGCTCGGAAAGCCTCTTCTTAGTATCTCATTCCAGTGGCAGTATGTACTTGTATAATGTGGAACACTCTTGTGGGACCACTGCACCACATTATCAGCCACTGAAACAAGGAGACAGTTATGCAGTTCACACTTGCAAAAGCAAATCTACACGAAACCCTTTACTCAAATGGACAGTTGGTGAGGGGGCACTGAATGAATTTGCATTCTCTCCAGATGGGAAGTACCTTGCTTGTGTTAGTCAGGATGGATTTCTTCGTGTGTTTAACTTTGATTCTGTTGAACTACATGGCACAATGAAAAGTTACTTTGGAGGACTGCTGTGTGTGTGCTGGAGTCCGGATGGAAAATATATTGTAACCGGTGGAGAAGATGATCTGGTGACCGTGTGGTCTTTTATTGATTGTCGTGTAATAGCCAGGGGACATGGACATAAGTCATGGGTCAGCGTTGTTGCATTTGACCCTTATACCACTAGCGTAGAAGAAAATGATCCCATGGAGTTCAGTGGGAGCGATGAGGATTTCCAAGACCAAATACACTTTGGCAGAGATCGAGCAAATAGTACACAGTCTAGGTTGTCCAAAAGGAATTCTACAGACAGTCGTCCTGTGAGTGTCACTTATAGGTTTGGCTCTGTGGGCCAAGACACCCAGCTATGTTTATGGGATCTAACAGAAGACATCCTGTTCCCTCATCAACCTCTTTCACGTGCTCGGACACACACAAATGTGATGAATGCCACAAGTCCATCAGGTGGAAATGTTACAACCAGTACTGGAAGCAATGGTAACAGTAGCATCACAACAACACCCAGCAACTCCTTACCTCCTCCTCTTCCTCGGTCAAATAGTCTACCACACTCTGCCGTTTCGAATGCCAGTAACAAAAGCAGTGTCATGGATGGTGCAATTGCTTCAGGAGTCAGTAAATTTGCGACTCTATCACTACACGACCGCAAGGAAAGACATCATGAGAAGGATCACAAAAGAAATCACAGCATGGGCCACATTTCCAGCAAAAGCAGTGACAAACTAAATCTAGTCACCAAAACTAAAATGGACTCTGCCAAGACTCTGGGAACTTCCCTCTGCCCTAGAATGGATGATGTACCCTTGTTAGAGCCTCTTATCTGTAAAAAGATAGCACATGAAAGACTGACTGTTTTAATATTTCTTGAAGACTGTATAGTCACTGCCTGTCAGGAGGGATTTATTTGCACATGGGCAAGGCCTGGTAAAGTGGTAAGTCTGAGCTCTTAGACCTAAGTTTTATAATATATAAATAAAACAAAAACTCTTCCTCTTCAGAGCAACTATATTATTTCAAAAATAACTTTTTGACCATAATTGATTTCCTTTTCACAGGCACTCAAGTCCAAAATTAAATTGTTCCGTAGTAATTTGTTTTTAAAGCAATGCTTGATACTTCCAGTCAACAAGCACTTCTGTTACACGAGCTAAAAAATAATGAATGCGATAAATTAGTATTTTAAATGGGAAAAAGTTGTGGGTTTTTTTTGTCATTGAGGCCTAGTATTTCAGTTCCAGATTGTGCTTGGGTAATGAAAATATAATATTCAAAAACATTGGGCCATCTTTTATTGTGATTAACATTTGGTATGGTTTGTCATATTTATTATTTACCATTGATTTCCTTCTAATCTCTCCCTCCACACCTCCCTCATGTGATAGTTATATGAGGAAACTTCACCTTGCAATCACACATTGATTTTGTGAAAAGCATCACTTTTTTTTCCAAATAAAGGTTAAGTGCTTTTGAATGGAATAATGTGTATAATATTTTTGTTGTTAAACATTGGGCATATTTATAATGTTCTGTATGAACTAATTGTAAATCTCTGTAAAAAGTTGTGCATGTTTAAATGATCTGGTGTGTACCAGAACAGTCCACAATTTTTACAGTGGAATTTGGTGAGGTGTAAATATCTTTTAATTCAGTTTGGACGACAACCAGTGAATACTGCTGGTGTGTATTAAATAGATATATCTTGTACATAATTGTTGTTGTTTCAGTTCTTCTGACTGTGCTAACAAGGTTTAGAATAACTGTTATAACATTGTCAGTAAAAACTTGTTGGATCAAGAATTACAAGCTTGATACAGCCATTAGCATTGTGGTCTTTGTGTAAGCTTTTTAAAAAAAATTGTTGTTTGAAATCTTGTATAAATATAAAAAAAATCTGTGCAGTTAACACTTTAAAAAATTGCATTTCTTCTGCCAACTAATAAAATACTGACTGCACTATTTCAGTTTTAATTATGTTGGAAGCATGCTGACAATCAAATTTGATTAAATTCACTAATTGTGTGAAATGAAGAGATTAATTTGGGGAAATTTATGAAACCTTATACAATTTAAGATTAAAAAAAAAACCTGAATCTGCACTTTTTAAAACTGATAGCTTATTGAATTTGTTTGATCTTTGAAAAGGATTACTTGTATACTTATCCACTATACTGTCAAATGAATTCTGCTATGCAGTTTCTGATCTGTAAATTTCATGCAAGCATCTTCCAATCCTGTAAGTTTCAAGTGTGAAGAAGTGTCAAATATGTTAATTACTTTGTTGCTCATTGTTGTTTTTAAAAAAACATTTCCAGTTTGCTTTTTACACAATTTCACCAGTGGTTTTCATTTAACCATTTGTCTCTTATTAATGAATTTCATTTCCATAATGTTTGAATTAATGGTAGAATGTCCAGGCAACCAGCTTCTCTATCGAATGAAATTATAGCTTCTAAATCTATAACTGATTCTGAAAATACTACAATTGTTTCAGTCGTTTTCATTGTCCAGCAAGAGCAATCTGTTGTAACAGCTGATCTAGATTAACATTTACATATGAAATTTCTGGCTTCAAAGAGAACAGGGTTGAATAAACTTCTATAGATGGTGCATTATCCAAAATGCAAATTGTCTTCCGAAGTGTTTATCTTAATTTCAAAATTAATATGTAACTTGTAATTTATGAATCCATTGTAGTTTCCAAGATTAAATAATGAGAAGACAGTTTTTCAGAGAAGCTGTGTTAGCACTGATTTGATGTAAATTTTAAGGTAATGGGTTTAAGTCCCAGTGAAAATCTAAGGAATGAAAATATTCTTCATTGCCATTTTGTGGATCAAGTATTATACCAATGTCCATTACATTTTCCAATTTGTACTGTTTTAAAGAAGACCAACTTGAGTTATCCCTTTTCTCCTGATTAATATTTGTATCCCAGAGAATGTCATATGCATTCTGTGGTCATCACATTCCTAGTTGGCCATTACTGACTGTGCTTACCAGGCCAACTAAATACTCTTAAGTACCACTAAGTGTTTTGAACACTGCAAGATCCTGAAAAGTACTGTATAAATATCTGATTTTGTGCTCTCAATATTTTATGACCTCATTTTTATGTTAAACTATTTCCAGTAAAACTAGCAAATAAATATTGGTCATTCCATTCCAGTTTTTTTACCTGAATAGCTTTTCTTTTCAAAAAAGGGCTGTGAATGTGCTGACGTTTACTGCATACTTCAATCGCCCTTGGTGGTGAGCTACTCTCATGGAGTTTGGGTCTGTGTCCGTTGCCCTCCACCCTTTGTAGGTGTAATGTGGTTTTGTGGGATGCTGTTGAGCTATAACCAGAATGGATAATTCAAGTTTTCAGTAGGTGGATTTGATGCCATCTGGCAGGTTACTTTGTTCTGGATGATTGGGCTGTCAGGAAGGGGACCACTGGTCTCAGTGCACAAGTCTGACCTTGTAGCCTAATTATTTATGGGAAAACATAGACCAGGGGAGCTGAAAGACAGCTTGGAACCTTAGTAAATGAGGAAAATAGCACTTTATCTCTTTAACATGTCAGATTGAAGGGTTGTGAAATAGCCCAAGGACTGAGAGGACTTGTAGACTGGGTGCTCTTCAAAATAAATTAAACACAATATAGAAAAAGGTGTACCCGTTCATAGGTTAATTGGTCATTGTAAATTGTCCCATGATCAGGCAAAGGTTATATTGGGGGATTGCTGGTGGCACAGGGCCTATTCCATGCCGTATCTCTTTTCCAAAAAACAAATTTCAAAGTTCAAGTACATTTAATAACAAGACTTTGAGCCTGGTTTTTGTGTGCTGCACGTGGACAGCATCTTAGTAAATACAGTGCATTCAATGAGGAGACTTGCTCTGAGATGTAATTTTAACAAAGCAAACAGCATCCATAGAAAGGCTTTCTACACATTTGCTCTTGTCTGAAAATGAAAACATTATGACTGATGATCCATAAACATCTGAGATGTCCTCTGCTTCAGTCTGATTTCATCTACTGAGGTCACAGCTATTTTCAGTTTCAGCACAGTATTATTGTCCATATAGTTTAAAAGCAAACTTTAGTAAACAATCATGGAGTACAGGTGATTGCAGATGAAACTACAGATCCACTGAAGACTGTTTTGAAATGGTGAAAGTAGTGATTTAATTAACTAACTGCAAATTCATTGTTCAAGGTCATTTTTGGATACAGTAACTGTCAATATAGTAGACAACCCAGGGAGTGTATTGCTTTGATTATTACTGTTAAAGAAGCAAATGTTGTATAAGCAAAATAGAGTATATTGGAAGCTTTGGGGACTGTGATGGTTTATGGTAAAACTGGTATTTGGAAAGAGTACAGTTGTACATTAAAATTAGTATCACTTGGTTTACAGTAGGTTCTGATCTCCTTTGAAACACTGGAACTATTCTCTTTAATATTAAAGAAATCATTGTAATTGAGATAAATGTCCCTACTACTCTTCCACCTAAATTATTACTTGCTGTATAAAACACTTTACACAATCAAAGTTTTTGCAACTTTGTTAATGCTCCATGCACATTGTGATTAAAATACAAACACAAAAGCACTTTAAGGCTGTATAAAATTTTGATTTATTTTTAATGGGAAATTGCCTGGGGATAATTTTTTTCTTTTGCAAATTAACTTAATGCAGCAAATGTTTCATTAACTGTTCCTGTTCTTAGAGTGGCTGACCACTGCCATTAATTTAGCCTGGAGTTTAATGTAGCTGAGTTGGCTTCACAGTCCATCTCTTGGAATATATTAATGCCACAAGAGCGTGGCAGGTAGATGATGCTATTACAGCTGAGCCGTTCCCAAGTTTGGAGTTCAATTCCGACACCGTTCTGTAAGGAGTCTCTCTGCATCCTCCCTGTGAAATGCCTGGTTTTTCTCTGGGTCCTCGGGATTCCTCCTACACTCCAAAGACCTACTGGGTAGGTTAGTTACTCAGAGTAAATTGTTCCGTAATTAGGTTAGGGTTAATCAAATTTGTCAGGTGGTGAGGGTTGCTGGGGTGGCATGCCTTCTCCATACTGTATCTCCAAATAAATAATAAAATAAATTTGCACTGGCAGGAAATTTCGTTTTAATACGATCTGGTATTGTTCTTTTCCCCCTGGGCATTGCACTACTTAATGGTTAAGGGAAAAAATGCTATTTAATATGTACACTGACAAATGGAGCTCCTTGTCAAACTGCATTCAGATAACTGAGGATCTTAAGAACTTCATTATACTGATTATTTTAAAAAGCACATAAATTTAAAGACTACTGAAGCAGCCTGCGATTCTGCTTTCAGATGTTGCTTTGTTATTGCAATTATACTTGTAAATTGAACTTTATGCAATGTTGTAAAGTTCACTACAGGGTATTGGTTTGCTGAATTTTCATCAATTCAAACTCGACCAAATTATCACATTTCACCCAGATTAAGAAAAATGTTCTGATTTGATGAAAGTCCATCATTGTGCAGAACAAAGTGTGGTTAATGCAATATAAATGGTGAGTAAACTAAAAGAAATACTACTTTTTCTTTTTAATTATTTTGTGACCTTTGGCTTGCTTATTGACTTATGAATAGATCATCAATTTTAATGCTGTAAAACATTAACATTAATCTATTTGATGCATTCACATATTTAAGTTTCTAAAGAGTATTCTAATCCTTCAAGAGTTTGGAACTATGAAGGATGGTCTTATTTTAATGTTCGTCGTCATTTGTCATGGTGCAACTGCTAGAAGATATTTTATATTTTCAATCTTGTAGAATCCTAGAAATTTGCAGCACAAGGTACTAAAAATGGGCTTTGGGTTAATATCACTCTTGGTCTGTAGCGTTATAGCAGACATTTAAAATGTGATGAGGGTTCTCCTTCAAACACTCTTTCAAGCTGGCGAGTTCCTCATCTCACTGCAATTTGCCCCTCTGATCCCATTACCATTAATATAGTTGAAAAGCTAAAATTTTGTAATAAAAACAAGATTACCAGCTATTGACCTGAAAGGTTAACTTTCTCAAATGCTGTCAATTAACTGAAGCTTTAATGCCCTAGTTAAAAGAAAAAAGTCTTTGTAGTTTACCCTTTTCTCAAAAAAAATCATATTGAACCTTACTTGATTTTCCTTTGTTTCAAAGAAAACAGTGCCCATTTTGAATTTCTGAATATACAACAATGGCCATGTCCTTGTAAATCTCAATATTTCTTCCTTCCTGTACTGTGGTAATCAAAACTCCATTTATAACACATTTCATAAAATTGTTGATTCCAACTTCTCTGTGCCTTGGCCAGTGACAGCTGGTTCTCTTAACACCTTTATCTCTTGTCCTATTTTTAGAAACTTGTGGATATACATGCCATCTTAACTTGTTCTTTTCTTCCCTTACTATGTGGTTATTGGATGTTTCTTTTCATGTTTAGCCCTTCCAAATACATCACTACAGACATTTCTGGATTGGATTTTATTTGGCAGTCTTGTGCCTTTCAAACTAGCAATTTCTTATAGCCTAGACCAATTACATTTTCTGGTAATGGCAAACTTAATGATCTGTCTAATTGGGTCTAATGATTTGTATATCAGAAGCAAGCTGCTTATTGTGAGCCCTGCAGCTCTCCGTGCATCCTTTCAATTGCTAAAATTCCCATCTAGCATTAACCGTTGTTATCTGCCCCTTAATCACATCTTTCCAGATTTCCTGCATTTGCAGACTTGCTTTTCTATTTTCCTTCAGCTTTTTCTTAATTGATCTGGCATATGGAACCTTATGAAGTACTTCACTAAAATAAAAATTGTCAAATGCTCTGCCTTTATTGACACTCTGTGTCATGTTTACTTGTGTCTGTAAGACTTGACCTTGTGTTGTCATTCAGAAATTTTATAAGGGTTTTCCCACTAATGGTTGTTGCTTCCTGCTAATGTTATTTGGTTTACTCCTTTTGCTTATTTGTTCGTTCTTTGGTGCCAGTGCTTTTATCATTTTCCCCACTTTGAATACACGTGAAGTATTCATTCAATACTTTACATACCCCTGAATTCATCCTTCCTCTACATAGCATATCTTGGCAATGGATCTACACCAACTGGCCTTTGAGAATGCCAAGATTAGGGAAATTAAGCCAAACTGAGAATTATCCACAAATTTTACATGACTTGATGTATAATGTTTATTTTCACTTTTTGCACCAGGATGTATAGGAAATGGTATTTCAACTAAATTGAATTTATTACGCAAGAACAAATAATACTGCTTAGAAAGATATTTCCAAATTTTGTGTTTGGCCAACTTGTGACAGTTGCAGCAGTCCTTTACAATTGGGTAGATCAATGGAAGCTCCTGCAGTACTGCTCTGATCATGATCTGGCCCTGATTAAACATGGTACTCTTTGAATGATTGATTTTTTTAATATGGAAATTCTAATAAAAGTTAGGATCAACACTTAGTCTGCAACTCAATTGTAATTACAATTTAAAGTTTGGAATCAGGTTTAATATCACTGGCATATGTTGTTTTGCAGCAGCCGTACAGTGTAATACATATAACAAAAGCTACATGTTCCAGTAATTAAAAAAAAGTAGAGCAAAAAAAAAGTGAGGTAGAGTACATGGGTTCATTGACCATTCAGAAATCTGATGGCAGAGAGGTATTCCTAAAATGTTGTTTGTATCACCATATTGATGGTAGCAATAAGAGGGCACAGCCTGGATGATGGGGGTCCTTAATGATGAATATAATCTTTTTGAGGCATCACTTCATTAAGATGTCCTCGATGATGGTGAGTCTAGTGCCCATGATATAGCCTTTTTCGATCCTTTGCAGAGGCCTTCCCCTACCAGATGGTCATGTAGCCAGTTAGAAAACTCTCTAGAGTACATGTGTAGAAATTTTCTAGATTATGATGTACCAAGTCTCCTCAGGCTTCTAAAGAAATTTAGTCACTGCCGTGCCTTCTTTGTAATTCCAATCTGTTGGACCCAGTAAAGATCTTGAAAGATGTTGATGCCCAGGAACTTGAAACTGCTCAGCCTTTCCACTGCAGATTGGTGACTACTGGTGTATGTTCCCATGACTTTTCCTTCCCGAAATCTGCAATTAATTCCTTGGTCACTTTGACCTCGAGTGCAAGGTTGTTGTTGCAACACCACTCAATCAGCTGGTCTATCTCACTCCTGTCTGTCTCCTCATTTATCATAATCAGGTAACAAACACTAACCACAGCTCCATATGATCACTTTAACCAATACAGATCTAAATAACTCAAGCCTCACTGACCTACCAATTCAGTGCTAGTTTTGCATTTCTAGTGCATGGCTTAGAGCTGTAGATTATTTAACCATGATTATATTTAGTTCTAATTTATTTTAATAGTTGTAATTTATCTCTCACTCCAGCTCTCCATGGGAACCCTAAAGTAAATTTGATCGGAGACACACCTGTTTATGTGCATCTGATGAGTTTCTAATTCCAAAAGATAATATTGTGAAATACATATTGGTTTAGTAGTGGTATAAATTAAGAACAATTGTAAATTATAGTTTAAACAAACACTCACTGAAGCAAGTGCCCTTAAGACTAAAATATTAAAGTTGATTTGTGAACTGGGTTAGTATATATGAGACCTTGTAGCTTTTGTGTAATTTTATATGTGATCTAAATAACTTGGGGTGGGGGGGGGGGGGGAAGAGGGGCATGGAAATGAAGGCTCAAAGTAGCACACAAGTATATTTTCATGTTCAGGCATTGTTTGCTGGCTTTATCAACTTGATTCTATTATGTATGAGTAAATTTTAGCAGAACTGTAATAATTTTGTAAAGAAATGGACTAAGTTTGTCATTTAACACCATTAATTTGTTTTGATGACATTTTCCAATACAATTTGTTGTTCATATTTGTAAGCATCATGGAAAATATGAAATGCAAAACTGCTTTTGTGTGCCTGGGATAGGCAATCCAAATTATACCCCGTGTACTAATGATAGAGTTGGTCAACCTGCTACAAAATAGTCTCCAATGGTCTGTTCTTAAGTGTACAATAGTTTTATTGAGATAATCAAATTTTATCTAGAACCAGAATATAGCAAATGAATAACTTAGTGTTAATATGGAACTTTATGAGTTACATTATTTTTATTTGAAGTTTCAAGTCAATATTGAAACAAAACTTTATCAGGATAAAGTTCCCAATTATCAAGATAAAAAATTCCTAGCTTACTTATACCGTTATGCCTCATCAGAAAACATGAAACACTTAATTAGGTCATAGAGAAATGAAGTAATGTTCAGTTCAAGTGCCAGAGATATAACAATATGAAATGCTATGTTTACAGGGCTTGTCATCCCAAAACCAAGCCAATTCGCCGAGTGGGACTGTAGTATAGCTGTCACGTACTGCTTGCAAACCTTCGCTACAGGATAAGAAGTAATGACATTGGAGCCAGGAGCTGGTCTTCAGCCACAGCGCTTTTCAAATTTTATTATAGTGGTGATTTTGTTCGGGATTCTGCTGTGAATTGTGTAGAGCTAACACTGGGGAACAATGACTGAAAACTGTTGACGTGGGTATATCTATTCCACTAACACGGACAACTGCTAGCTCCAAGGACCTGTTCCCTTGGTGTTAGCAGTTTTAAAAATAAACCAAAAACTGTTTTACAAATCTTAACTTCACATCTTTCTTTGGTCTTTTCAGAGTTGTAGTTTAATCAAATGTATGGTGAAAATATATTAAAACAAAACTGTTCTATTCACAGTACATCAATTCTGAATTTTTATCTCACTTAAATCCTTTGCACTGAGTTTTTTTTTTGCTTTTCATTTTTAAATTGATATTGGTTGGAAGGCAGCTTGGAATGCTCTCAGTGGAATTGAGTCATTACTTACAGGCTTGAATTTGAGATTCAGGAGATGGATATTGCAATCATAGATTTATATTAAAATAAAGTTGCACTTAATAGTTAAATGCAAGTAGAGAGATACTCATGGGATGTGCAAAAACTCCTGGAACAGGTGTGTTGTGGACAATTTTTTTCCTGTATCTATTATAAACTTTATTTTAATATTGTTTCAAATTGAACCAACAATGTACTATATGTATAAATATTGTTCATGTCCTGGAGCAATGATTATTTACTCTAGTTGAAGTTTTGTTTTAATGAAAGTAGTTTCTAATTCAGAAAATTATATACATAATCTGGATATAGTTTTTCTGTTCATTTTGGTTGTAAAAAGAATACATTTGGCTGTAATTAATTTTGTTGAATTGTTTGGTACAACAGGAAATCTTTGTATTTAAAAAAAAAATAATAAAGGTTATATCAGCTGTAGGGTCCTCTATCAGTGAGTATTTTAAATTTCTGAGCTTTGTATTTCTGTGGTTGATGCATCACCAAGGTCCAAAAGTTAGCAGAGGGACCTACTAAATTCCAATTCGTGACAGCTATATTGAGGAATTGATTGATGTATTTCCTTTTGTGGGTTAGAATTGCTGGATCATGACAGACCTTCATTATTGTAAGAAATTTAGGATGTGCCAAATGTTTTACATTTGTCATAGTCTAACTAGGAATTGCTCTAGGTTGGGTTATGTTGCATCATTATAAATTTGCTGTACATATTGATGCTTATTTCTTGGAAGAATGTAAAAGTACAGGCAAAGCTTGAATAAATACCTTGCGTACTTCTTGATTCATTTTTATTTTACTTGGATCTTTTTAACATGTATTTTAAAATCTACACAATTAAAATTAAGCTTTTTGGGATGAATTTTTGTTCACTTTTGCCAAGTACAAAAATTGAATTCACTATGATTTTCTAGTATTGATGCTTCTGGCAGGCCCATTTATAATTTCACTTCAATTAAAACTGACAAACATCTACACTAATTTACTGCTGTATCAAATGGAAAGTTGGAGCCATATGCATAGTCCAGTGAATAGTAATAATCAGATGTAATGTGTGAACTGGTGATTGTAAATTAATGTCTGCCTGAGCAGCAGAGTTAACATCTTCTAAATACCTCCTCTTTTAAAACTAGGTTTGTAAAACAAAATTATTCAAATGTGAAAGCATTTCTACTGTTTTGCTGTTAACCATTTAAATTTAAGTTCAGAAATGTTTCAAAAATTAAATTTTTGCTTAAAATATTTAAAACAAGGCATTTTGAAATGAATACTATGTCATTTTTTAAATTGATTTTTCTCATTTAGTGTAAAGCAATTGTTAAAGCATTTCTTGTTAATTTCCATCACTAACAAATTCTGGGCTGTATAATGGTAATGCCTCAGACATTGCTCGGACCAAATGGGATGAATGAATTTCTTTTTTTCCTGGAAAATTAGTTTTTTTACAGTTCTCAATGACATTCTTGTGTTTTTTTTAAAAATGTTAGTTTGCTATGTTTGATTCTTGCATCAGATATTTTTGGTTATTGCACTTTGCAAAGATAATCTTAACTATTTGTGGCTCTGGGAGTAAAATTCAATACAAGTTTGCCTTTGTTTAATTTTTTAAATAGCTTGCATAAAGTGCAAATTTCAAAATGATTAATGAGTTAATAACCACTAATATCTGAATTTTAGTTACTTACTGTGGTTTTTTCTTTTCCTTGAAAGTTCTTCAAAATCGGAGCTCGGGACCTAATAGTGGGGGGAGAAAACTGATTCTTAATATATTTAAGACAATCTCTATCCAACAGTTTTTGAATTTCTTTTACTAACATAAGTCCAATAAGAAGGCCTTCGTCTAACAACATTCATTAAAAGAGGTCAGTATAATTGTGGGCATAAAATATTATTAGCAAAGAACAGTTCACAAAGTTAAAATTCTAGTGTGCAGAATGCAAAACACTTTATGCTAATTCTTTTGACTATGCAATATTTTGCAGACAGCAGGAATGCTCAACACTGAGAGCTGTTCTGCATGATAGTATGTTGGGTCCCTATCTGAATTATACAGCTTTCAAATTTTTCCAGGTTAAAAATAATGAATTGTTCATTTTCTTGATTTTTCTATGTCATCTCTGTTCATGAGTTTGATATATAATACTTTCCTCCTTGTGTGCTTTCTTCTATTCCAGGATGTCTTCCATCCTGTGTGGCTTTTCCTGTGTCCTCTTGTTAAAACCTAAAACCTTTCATAAACTTGAGATCAAAAGTCTGGCAAGTTAAAGCTCACTTTACAAAAATATAGGCATGCATAATGGGGAAACCCATGAGATATCAATATAAATATCTCTTGAAAAAAATGACCTTGCTCTATATTAGAAGGTTTTGATGTATGACACGATAATCAGGATACACAACTCAAGCGCCTGAGTAATCGCATTGTCAAGTTCACCAATAATGCAACAGTGTTGGGCCTCATCAACAACGATGAGACAGCCCACAGGAGGTCGAAAAACTCGAGGCATAGGTTAGCCAAGTAAAAACGGATAGTCAAAACTGCCCAATGCATCACTGGCACCAATCTACCTGCCATCAACAACATGTATATTTAAAGGTGCAGTAACGCCTTCACCCGGTAACCCACCCTTCCACGCCCCCAACTACTGATCGTTTCCTGCCAGTTACCTCATTACAGACACTCCTGTGACTAGCATCAATTTATGGATGTATTATTTTATATAAAAACTCTCTTACGCACTTATTTTTTTAAAAATTGTTATTATGTTCTTTATCTTATGTATTTTTTTGTGTTGCTTTGGATCAGGAGTAACAATTGTTTTCTCCTTTATAGTTGTGTACAGGAAATGATGACTAACTATCTTGAATTTATTCTGAGGGTTATCCTTTACTCATGGCAACCTATCAAAATAGTTTAAGCAGCTATTGAGATGCTGGTAAATATATCAAAAGCCATTAAGTAAGCATGTCAATTGCTTTGAGGTTTAAGAAAGATGTCTGTAGTATTAAGAGATGTTGATATATTAAGAGATCAAAGTTGGATATTAATCTATTTCGGCTACTCTTAAGGGGCAGTCTGCATCAACTATTTGGAAAAATTCTGTACAACTGCAGTAGGAACCTTCCATCAGAGTGGAGCAAGAGTAATTAGCCTTGACATTCTGAATATACAAGAGCTTTACCTACAAATTCTTAATGTGTTCACAAATATGAATTTAAGCCATTTTCTTTTCCATAGCTATTTTAATCAGTCTATTGATTCCATTTTCCTTGAAATTAAGTTTAAAAAGTTTTATCAAAATGGCTGCCAAAATTAATCATTTTTGATTTGTTTTTAAAAGTAAAAACTGATTTTGGACAAATTAACAGTACTTGATATATATGAGCTAATGTACCAAAGTATATCTTGTGGAATTCATCCAGATCTACAGTATTTTTTTCCCCCTTATATGATCTACTTGCTCTAAGTTAGGAAATTATGTTTGTCAATATACTAAATATCTTATGTAATTTAATATAGTATTTAAAATTAAATATCTGCAAACTTTTCAATCTGTATAATAACTTAGCTTTTATCACATTTTTTTTGGATTTAACGGATAACCATAGAGAGAAATTACTGAATCTTGTTTCCTATGACCAAAATGCAGAACTACTAGGTACTAGTACCTAGTAGGTACTGCATGTAACATGGAAATTAATAATTATTGTAGAATTTGAGTGCCTGTAATACTACCAGTCTTTTTGACATGGTGTACATGAACATAAATTAGTAAAAACTATCTGTGCTTAAGAAAATAGAACAACAGCCCATTTATATCTTAAGGTAGACAATTAAAATCCTCTTATTTAGTCTATTTAGTGTGAGAATAAGTTGTACCAGCTTTTAACTGTTTGTGGCATGCTAAATCATTTGATTCAACATGTAATTAATATAAAAGGATTTAAAATGTTGAATATTAATTCTTGTGCTAGAACTCAGAATTGTTGAAAAGAAACTTCAACTTCTATTTTTTAAGGAGATTGTAACACACCAACACTACATGTAATACATTGAGTGTTTGATATTACCCAAACAAAATTTACAAGCAAAGAATAGATGAATTTAATTTCATGTAAATCCTAAACATACGTTTGACAATCAGTTACAAATGTATTACTTTCTTTGCTGTATTTTACAAATGAGTTAAACAAATTAAAATAGAAGAGTCCCTGGTTAATAAAAACATCATGTTCTCCACTGCCTCTTTCTCCAATTCACCATCACTACCAATTTAATAATACTTAAATTTTTAACAAGTTTATTAATATTGCAAATTGAACATATTGATTCTTATGGAAGCTTTCTCTTTTAACTGTTTCAGTAAATTAAGAATGCAGACATAGCATAGTGAAAATAGATTTTGTTAATTCTATAAATCTAGTGCATTCTATTTGTTACTTTATGTTTATACAGTCTTAAACACCATGGTACTCCCAATATTTAATTCTAAATTCTCAAATTCCATTTCTGGCTTGATATTGGTTCTCAACTTGGCAGAATGAGTGACTTCACAATTTACATTTAAAGGAAAAACAGTATAATTTAGAACATAGAACATTGGCCCTTTGGCCCACAATGGTGTGCTGACCATGTGACCAACTCTGAAAACTGCCTAGAGTTACCCTACTACATATCCCTCTATTTTTCTAAGCTCCACATACCTAAGAGTCTCTTAAAAGATCCCATTCTATCCACCTCTACCACTGTCACTAGCTGTGCATTCCACATACCCACCACTCTGCGTGTGAAAAAACTTCTGACATCCCCTCTGTACCTACAAGCACCTTAAAACTATGCTCCCTTGTGTTGGCCATTTCAGCCCTGGGGAAAAGCCTCTGGCTATCCACACGATCAATACCTCTCATCAGCTTAAACACCTCCAAAAGGTCATTTCTCTTCTGTCGCTCCAAGGAGAAAAGGCCAAGTTCACTCAACGTATTACCATAAGCCACACTCTCCATCCAGACAACATCCTTGTATATCTCCTCTGCACTCTCTCTATAGTATCCACATCTCTAGAAGTGCCTTTCATACTGGAAATCTGAAATTTAAAAAAGTATTCAGTAGGCCGGGCAGCATTTGTTGAAAGAGTAACAGATTCAGTTTAATGACCCATTTCACTAAACAAAATAGATCAGTCTCTGGATCTTTCAAGTTCTTGTGATTTAAAAGATCTGGTAGTGTGTCCATTAAAGTTGGTGATTTAAATGAAATATTTTGAGCATTGCAATTAATTCCAAGATATGCACAAGTTGATTTCAGTTTTATTATTTGAGGGCTTGTGGAATATACAATTGTCTCTGACAACTGCAGTCATCATCCAGAATTTTCTTTGTTTTTATCTGGATAATAATTATCTGCTGTTTCTGAAAGCTATAATGTTACTTTCTAGAAAAACTGGCAAAATATAAAGTTTAAAGGTGCAGAATTGCTGTCATCAAGTGCTAAAAATGCATGAATAAAGGTTGTACAGATCCACAATCCCTTATCTGAAATTCTGAAATCCAAAAAGCTCCGAAAACCAAAGTTTTTTTGCCAAAAGCTGACATCACTCAGGTGTGACGTGGCAGCACGAGCAGAGGCCGCCAAACGTCAGTTGTAGCTCAGCGCTCGTACTGGTTACACGTGCATTTGCTTTTCACTGATATCTTGTGTTCACTGTTGACCTTGTGTTTAATTTCACTGTGAAGATGTCAAAAAGAGCTGCAGGTACCCCTATGGGTAACAATGAGAAAAAGAGAAGGAAGCATCTATCATTATCAGTAACACAGAAGTGGAGTTATTGCAGAAGCATGATCGTGGTATGTTTGTGCTGCGTCTTACTGAAGAATATGGTGTCGGAACTACAACTGTATATGATTTAAAGAAACAAAGACAAGTTACTAAATTTTATAGTGACAGTGAAGTTCTACATTTATTCCAATAAGTCATTTACCATGTGTTTGATTCAGTTTGTTTGAAGCTGTATATTTTTATGTTTTATTGAAAGTTTTTGTTGGAAATAAAATACTTTTCTTGTCATTATTCCCTAAACCATAGAGAATAACAACTATTTACATAGCATTTACGTTGTATTAGGTATTATAAGTACTATGATTTAAGTATTATGATTTAAAGTATACAGGAGTCTGTGTGTAGGTCTGGAGCTCTGCCGGGTCCTAAAGTCCACTCGCACTGAGACAGGTTAAATAGGGACTTGAGCATACATGTTTTTTTGTATCCACGGGGGGGGGGGGGGGTCCCAGAACCAAGAAGGAGGGATTATGAAATCCAAAAAATTCTGAATTCTGAAATGCAACTGGTCCCAAGGATTTCGGATAAGGGATTGTGGACCTGTAGTAGATCATTTATTTAGATTCCATATTCCACAATACTCCCTATATCTTTTGATTTCAAATGTCTATTGATCTCATTTTTTGCATTTACTCAACTACTTAGCACTCACTAACCCCCTTGGCAGAGAATTTAAAACTATATGCAGTTTCCTAGGTGGAATCTAATCATAGTTGTATTAAATGGCATTTGTTGCACCTGCCAGAAAACTGAGTTATTTACAAGGACACCAGGTTTCTTTGAGTACCAACGTTTGGCTATCATCTCTTACAAAGTGGATGTTTGTTCTTTTTCACACAATATTCTATTTGTTACATCTTTACATGCTTGTTTGTATTTTGCAATCTTTTTACATGCACCTTTTCATAGATGTCAACTAGCAGTCTTTGAAATGTCACACTTGGATTGCATATCTCACTGTTTCTTTTTGTTTGAGCTTCAGCAAATTGATAAATTATCATTTACCAAGCTCCATCTGCACTATTTGTTCCTATTTTGCTCACCTAATTTTTCTTGAATGTTTGTTCACTGGGACTTAAACATACTCTCTTGTATTAAATTTGATTGTAATCCTCACTATGTAAAGTAACTTACATTTTGTAAAGAAAGTTTCATAAAATGTTAATTAAAAACTTTTATGCCCATAAGATTACATGACTTTTGCAATATTTCCAGCAGTGGTACTCAAATAGTTGCTAGTGAGGATGTATCTCTGAAAATAGATTTTGAGCTTTGATGTTCCAGCTGGCATAAAATACCTTCTACACACTTTTCTGATCCTATGTTCAATGGGTACATCAAAGGTTATTGTGAGTAGCTTGGATAACAAACTACATTTTAACATTACACAAATCATTAAAACAACATACAACATTGATTATTTTCTTTTATTTAATGATACAGCATGGTAACAGGCACTTCTGGCCGTACAAACCTGCACTGCCCAATTACACCCATGTGAGTAAATAACCTGCAAACCCCTGTGCTTTTGGAATGTGGGAAGAAACCAGAGTATCCAGAGGAAATTCATGTGGTCCTGGGAATGTACCAGCTCCTTAGACTGCTGGAACTGAACCCAGGTTGCTAATGCTGTGACAACATTATGTTAACTACTATGCTACTGTGCTGCTCAAAAGGAAATAAAAGCAGCATTTTTATATTTTAAAATGCTTAGCTGAATACTAATTAGATAATGCAATTATGGAAGTTATTGGATTTAATACTCAAATGAAAACAACATAGTGGCATCCATTTGATTAGGCCATCGGTTATTTGGGGCAACTTTTAAAGAACAAAAACTAATTGAGAAACTAGCCGGGATTCCCTTAGTATATTTAGGGCACTATGCTGCTTAACTGGGGCAGGAGGCTTTTGCTGAACAGTTTTTAACTAGCATCACTCGCATGTACTTGCATTGTTGATATGCACTACACTGTGCTTCGAGGGAACAGATTTTAAACAGTGTCAGTTGTATGTGTTTGTGTTCAAAAAGCAGCGATGTTTGTCACTGACAGTTGCCGAGAAATAAGCAGTAAGACAATTCAGAACCATTTTGCTCAATATAGTTTCAAGCAACTGGCTGGAAGAGAAAATGACAAAAATTCACTACTTAAAGTTAGGAACTACAGTGTATTGAAGGTATGGACAATCATCTTGAATGTTGCAATGAAAATGAAAATTTGGAGGATGCACTGGTGGACAACATTCTATGAAGCCAGTCCATTATCTGTATCAGATGTCTGGACTTATTTTGTTCATTTACAGTAAAAGAATGTAATGCAGGGGAATTCCTCTGTGAACAAGTATTAGGAACTAATACAGTTTTATTGTGCTGTAGTAGTATCAGTGGTGTTTTAATTTGTTCTGTAATTCACTTAAATACATAATTTGTTTCTCAGTTTGTCTTTTTGAAACTTTTGCACTTTGGCTAATTGAGGCAGCTGCTTAATTGGACCAAAATGTGCTGGACCCAATATACCCTAATTAACTGGAATCCACTGTATTGAATTAATTTTGGAATTGTCACCACCAGAGAACACATCTTCCAAAGGAAGTCTGCTGCCACACATCTCATTCCGTCAGTTTCTCTGATATTTAAATAATTAGTTTGAGAGAAATGACAAATGGTCAAACTGTCAGTGCTTACCCCTCCAAAAAAGACAAAAGAAAATGTATGCGCTATATGATAGATATAAATTTATTGAAGAACATATTCCAAAAAGCATATTAAATTGTATTAAAACTATTTGTAAATGTGGTGTATGTTTGTTTAAAAAATTATGCTGTAGTACACCAATGTTTCCTATATATAATCTACTTTGTTCATTGGTATGATTGCCACTTTGTAAAGAAAAAATGTTGAGGCAACAATAAACTAACATACTGAATGTCAGAATTTGGCCCAAGATAAAAATTTCTTTGCAACAGTCAAAAATTAATTTTATGAAAATATAAGCATATTAGTGTTACTACTTTAAATGAAATTTTTCTGTCAGAGTGATGATTTCTGACTGGTGATATGCGAGTTCCTGCTCCATGTTGGATAGGCATAGACTTCTCAGAAGAATGTTTATGACTCTTAAATATTAATTCACATCTCAGCTTTTGATCAGTAAATAAGGAAGTCTACCTTCTATTATCTAAAAATGTAAGTAGTTTGAAAATAAAGCCAATTTTTAGATTAAAATATGTCATTTTGTTTATAGCTTTTCTATTAAAAATTTTTTTTCTACCATCGTGAACAAACTTTGAGCTAGTGTATCACTTGATTAAAACCTGAAGTTAGAAAATGGCACAAACCCAATGGTTGACCTGTAATCTAGAAGACAAATATGGTCTTCTAAAACATTTAAAAAAAAAATTACAAGAATTCTGTGAAAAGGAATGGTTATTGAATACTCTTGAATCATAATTGTTCTCAGTAGTCATCTCTTTTTCTTTATGTAGAAGGTAAATTGTAACATTTTGCCGTAGATTTCCGTTGTTCTGGACACTACAAATAAATGAAAACTTGAGAATGAATACAACAGCAAAACCATGAACTGTACTTTTTTTCTGACATCTAATCTAGAAAGTAAAAAAGACAATATACTAATGCTTATTTTTAAACGTTTAGGAGCTATTATTCTGGGATATCAAAATGATTCCTAATTTTATTTAATGATTAATTTTTAAATACATTAGTGTTGCTATTCAAAAGCCTGTATGATTTAAATGAAAATTAAAATAAAACCATTTCCAGTCCCATGTTCATTACTAAAAACAAAGCTAGATAATTTTCATAAGAAAAATATATTTGCTATTATATCAATACATACCATGGATCAGTAAATCCTGACTATGACATAAATGGCTTGTTTAGCCTCCTATAGTAGGGTCATGCTATCAGTCTAATTTTCCGTAGCCCAGCAAACTTTTCTCTCTTATACTTTAGCTCCCCTCCTTTCTTGCATTTAGTGGTAACTTACGATGGGTCAGGATCATACTTGATGTCTGGACCTGTAATGCAGCAGTGTTAACTGCCTTGAAATTACTAGGTGAAGAACATTACATAAGTCTTGATGCACTTTATTGAGGTTGGAAGTTCTTCACTTGGTGTTCGTTTTTGTATTTTTTCAATGAAAATTACATTACAGAAAATATAATTTGTATTTATAAGTACTCTTGTAATATTCCTGGGCACTTGCAGCCCAATTAGATAAATTTTGCATAAGAACTATGTAAGGAATGGAAATCAAAGCTTGGTGAAAGAGATTAATTTTCAGCTTTGCCTTCGATGGCGGTTTTGAGGGAAGTATCCTCAGGACTGGATAACAAGGCATGACATCCAATGGGGGAGGGCAGTGGAATCAGAGAAGCACAGCAGAGCAAAAAGGAGCCCAGAGATTAGAAGGCTGTGGGGTGATGGGGTGCTTAGTGGTGGTTTCACAGAGATGAGTGATGAGGACATTCAGTAATTTAAAAATACGGATGACAATGTTAAAATAAATTCCTGTATCAGGATGAATTGATACAGCAGGAGTGCAAGAATCATGCCAATTTAACATATGGATAAAAGTCTTTGAAACAAGTGTATGGAGAAGATGAGTAGCTGCTAGGACAACAATGAAATAGCCAATTTAAGATTACAAAGATATTAAGTGTAAAGGTTAGTGAGGCAAGACAGACAGAATAAAATTATGGAAGTGATGGTCTTTGTTAGGAAAGAATATGGGGCCAGGAACACATTACAGGATAGTCAAGGACCCATGGTTCTGAATCCTATGGATAAGGCCACAGAAAATAACATTTAGTAGCTGGGCTCAGAAGAGAATGGCTTTTGTCTTAATAATATTAAATAATGAAATATATTTTAAAATATGTGATTATTTATTACAGAGTATTGAACAAAGTTAATAAGTCAAGAAGCAGCGAAAGGGATGAGAGCTCTGCATAGCAGAACTCCAGTCACTGCAGTAATTAGTAAAAGAAAGGCAAGGATAGATCCTAAATGAACCCCAAAATCACTGCTGTGTGAGTGGGAGATAAAGACAATGCAGACGATTCTCTGCATGCAAAATGAGGCAAGTAACAAATCAGGCTAGCACAATCAAAAGTGGATGACTGCATAGAAGCATTGTTAAAGGCCATTCAGAGGGGAGGGGCTGGTGGGTTAGTTTGTTACCGTCATATTAGGAAGAATTTTTTTTTCATTTTAGGAAGTTTTTTTCCTGTGGCAGGAACTGAAGTTAGTTAAGATTGCAAATTAATTATTACTAAGAGCAACACCATTCTTTTTGGGCCCAGCTACAAAATGTCACTTTGTGGCCTTACCTGAAGCTTCTCCAAATAATTTACGACCATAGGCCTCTTACTTCAACCTGAGCTGAGTCCCAACCCCATACTCTTTCCCAAGGAATTCATTTCAGCTCCTCCAAATAGAAAATGATTTGTCAGCCCAAGAAAACATCTAGCTGTTTTATTACAATTCAAGGTGTAATCCATTTGCAACCTGTCTATTCCAAGTTCAATCTAATACTTAATGTTAAATCTGTAATTAACAGTTTAAGCCTTTGCTGTAAACTATCATCACAGTTTGATTTTGTTGTAGTATTTCCCAAATTTTTATTTTGTATCTCGTGATACCTTAAAGCCAAGGGGCCAAAGGTTATCTTTTCTGTCATTTTTTTTCTGTTGAATATAAATTAAATCTAGAATGGGCCTTATCCAATTTTGGTGACCAGCTTCTCAAAATTAAACCGTCACTAATGGCATGCTGTTAGTTCTCAGTTGAAATATTTGCTTTTACTGCTGTGTCAAAAAGGCAAGAATAATTAAATCTAAGAACTTACTTATATTAAGATGCAGAGACATGCAGGCTTTAAGGAATTTGTGCAGTGAATTTTGTGGTGGGCCAAAGCACTTAAACAAAATAAAAGATTTAAATTCAACAAAATGCTCAGGGACTCAAATATGGTTTAATGGTCCTACAGCATTTGTAAAGAGGAAGAAATTTTCCATGATTAACGTGATTGCCTCTAAAAAAGAAGCACTGCAGTCTGTTGGTGAACAGTATCCATAAAACTATCAAATTTAAAATAATTTGGCAAACAGGGATCATCAGAATAGATATGATTTTAGCAGAATTGACTTCACGGGACGGAGGGACAAATTAAAAGAAATTTGCTAACCAACCCAAATCTCAGTTAAAAAAAGAAAACTTTAAAATCAGGCTTATTAAAATATGCAAAGCAAAGATACTTTACAGAAAAATAATTAATCCTAACAACTGAGCCATGAAATTCTGTAAGGGTTCTACTCAACTGAATTCTGCCACTGATATAACTTCCACTGTCCTTTCACTATCAGCATTTTCTGTTAGGAAAAATGTTATTCAAAAGTAAAACTGAAAATACCTGAGCAAAATCTATGCTCATATTCCCTGTCAATCTACTGTTACTGACTATACTTGTGAACCACATCCCTCTACCAGTTTCCCACCAGGTCCCTTTGCTACCCTGTGAATGGTAACATAAATGTAATCATTCTAGGCCTGCTGAACTAGAGTTTGGTAACAAGGTAAGTGAACCCTTAGTGACAGAACAAATTACTGAGGCTATGCTCTTCAAATGTTTCTGGTTGACCCTTGTCTCCTGGGTTTGCAACAGTTTTTAAATGTCTCTGTAGCTTTTAATACATGAACACATCTTGTAATGCTTTAATTTTTATAAAGGAACAAAAAAAAAATTATCTTTGTCTTCCTAATTGCCATGTTAGGAAATCCTCCATTCAAAGGAATGGAGATTCTGATCTTGCGTAAGGTTTTGCTAGCCTAGGATCACAAAAGTGGGTTGCATAAGATCATAGTCATAGAATAATGCAGCAGAGTAAAAGGCCCTTCAGTCCAATTCATCCATGTTGATCAAGGCGTCTAACCTAGTTCCATTCACGATGATTTTGTCTTTATCTCTCTAACCTTTTCCTATTTATGTACCTATTCAAATGTCTCCTTAATGGTATTGTTGTACCAGCATGAACTACCTTCTCTAGTAGCTTGTTCCACATAGGCACCACCCTCTCACCACCACACCTTTGGGTTCCTTTTAAATCCTTCTCCTCTCTCATAAAACATGTCTTCTCTAGTTTTTGATTCCCTTTCATAAGAAAAAGGTTGCATGCATCCACACTTTATGATTTTATACACCTCTATTAGGTCACTCTTCAGTCTCCAATGCTTTGAGAAATAAAGTTCTAGCTTGTCCAACCACTCCATAGAGATACGAGTCCTGCAATACATTTGTAAATCTTTACACTCTTTCCAGCTTAATGGTACCCTTCCTGGTAGGTGATACACATGAAATATCTCTACCATTCACAATGTGGCAACTATTCTTACCACTTATTTCTTACATCTGCTTTCCAATTTGATCCTTTAGTACCACCTTAGTATCCTATTCCTCAAATATCACCAACTACAAATTCACAAAACAAAGCCAACAACTCAATTTAATCTGTATGTCACATTTAACACAAGTAACTCAGAATCACATTATACAAGCTTTGATGTTTATCTTGCTAATAGTTTATAAGTCTCAGTGTTCCTACAATGTCATTTTCCCTGGGCTATCGTTTGAAAGGTGGGAGGTAGATTAACTCCACTGAGAACACTTCAGTTGTCAGGATTTGACATTCCAGAGCAGCAATGGCCCTGAAAGGTTCAGTTGTAGAATCAATATCAGGTTTAATACCACTGGCATACATCATGAAATTTGTTGTTATGCAGTGGCAGTACATAGTTATAAAAAATTAAAGTGAAAAGCAGTGCAAAAAAAAGAGCAAGAACAAAACTTAATCTTCTTGCCTGGACCAACAGGATAATGGCACAGCAGAGTGCAGAAAAAATGGGTGTGTTGCTATCTTGACATTGGATAATGGGCCTTTCATTAGTCAGTATCCAAGCTGAAATCATGTCTCAGCATTTCTCATCATTTTTGGTCAAAGAACAGGAATTATATGTTCCAAAAGTCCTTGTGACATAACGTCCTAGAGATGAAGTTTTATTAGCATCTGAGCATCTGTAGCAAAATGTGGAGGCTATTAAAGATGTTATATTGTCATGGGTGTTCCTAGTACATTGAAGCAGCTGCGCACTTGTGGTTAATGATGCCATGCAAAGACTACTCCTTTCCTTCCCCTCTATAGTAGATGTGTTGAAATAAAATACATCTTAATCGAGTGATGCTTACTATTGGCAGTGAATAACTTGTTTTCAAGAATCCACGTATTTTCTTGCATTTCAGGATGCATTCTTTTTTGTGCCATTTGTGTTTATTGTTTTGGCTTTTTAAATACTAAATTTGAAATATATTTATACAGAGGTAACACACTCCTCAAATGCAGGGACTGCCAGAAATGTGCAAAAGAAATGCTTACCCAAACCAAATTATCTCTGATCATCAGTGCTCTTCCGGACTGACAAAATCTCTTGTTGAAGAGTAGAAAGATTGAATGGGCCCTCCTTTTATTTTGAGGTGGTGGAGAGATGAAAGAAAAGTGATTAATTAACAAACGTAATACTCCTTCCATGTTTGTATATGCATAAAAGTTTTTGATGGCTTTACCTAAAACATACCCGGATCTTAGGGCATTTCAACTTAACCCATCCCTTTTGAACTATTTCCTCTAATAACAGAAAAGTAAAAAAGCTGAAAAGAAAGTTGATAAATCCATTCCTGGAGAAGTTAAGATTTCAGTTGGTCTCATAAAACTAACAAGGAGTATTATAAATATTAATTTCTCATTATCAGTCAAGCTTATAAAAAATATATACATTGTAACTTCACAGATATACAAATTGAAATTTAGTTGAAATTTAGACTTGGCTTTTCATCAGTGGAGAAAATTCCCCTGTTAAATCATATGATTAATTAGCACCTGATTAAATGGAGATTCAAAACAAAACTGCAAATGCTAAGACCCTGAAATAAAAACAAAGTGAAATAATTAATGGTCTGAGCCCCATAATTTCGGTAAACTAATTTGTTTTCTTCCTTTCCCAGTTCTGATGAAGGGTCACATGCACTTGTGTGGCTGTTAGACACTACATCATGCTTAGAGTGAGCAATTCTCTAATAGCATTAGTTGTGTATGCTTGTGTTATGTTTTCTGTTTGGGCTGATGATGCTGATTCAAATAGCTGTGATTTTTGATCATTTTATTTTTTGACTTTAAAAATTACAGACCTTTGCCAAGGTGCCATGAAAAGATTTGACACTAGCTGAAAAAATTTACCCTTGTTCCTCTACAGTTAATCAAAAGAACACGGCAGCATACACTGGATGACCTCCTCCATCAACAACTATTAGAAACTAATACAGTTTTATACTACTATAGTAGTATTGATAGAGTACTAATTTGTTCTGTGTTTCATTTAAGTGCATAATTTGTTACTCAGTTAAATGGTAATTTGTCTTTTTTATGTTTTTTTAACCATTTCCATGAAACTTAGCTAGCGAATTGGGGCAACCACTTAATTAGGCCAAAATACACTGGTCCCAATGTATTGCAATTAACTGGAATCCAAAGTGTTGTGATTTGACTATTTATGTATTCTGGATGTTTTGCAACTAAAGCATTATCCAGATATCACAAAACTTCCACCCTTTTATGTTCTAGTTCAATTAACCTTTTAATTGGTTAAATGGTTAATTCAATTAACCATTTCTGCACCAAAATGCAACATTTTTTGTAATCTAAGCATCTTTAGAACTCCACTGTTCCTAGGTTCTATTCCATTTTGGGTCTAAGATTGTTGTACTAGCAGTTAATCTGTATTGAAATGTATTTGTCACTTTTTTGTCCATTCTCTTATATCTATCAAGATCTTTTGAAATATTTTATAGTCTTATGTTTCCATTAACAGTACTTGAGTGACAAAGTCTGCATCATCAGCAAGTTTCAAAGCATTACTTTTATGTTATCAGGATCGAGAACAAATATATAGCTGAATGCTCAGCATAAATACTGTCAGACACAACTAATAGTTTCCTGCCAATTAGATTTATGTACCATTAACTCTACTCTTTGGGTATTTAAAATCATGAATAATTTGATTGAATTTGATTCCACTTGTGAAGAACAGCAAAATTAAAGGTCATCAATATAAGATACTCACCAACTTTATTTTAAACTTAAGAGATACAGCACAGTAACAGGCCATTCTGGCCCAACAAGCCTGCACTAATTATAACCATGTGACCAATTAACCTTTGGAGTGTGGGAGGAAACCGGCATGCCCAGAGGACATGAGGAGAACATACTAACTCCTTACAGACAGCTGCAGGAATTGAACCTGTGTCACTCAAGCTGTAACTGCATTACACTAATTGCTATGTTACCATGCCGCCCTCATAGTTTCAATCAAACATGAATTTTTACAACTTTTAGTGGTAGGTATGCAGAATTTATTAATATTAAATGAGTCAAATTGATAACAATCATAAAAGGAAGAAGAGGCTAAACATTTATACTAAAACAGATGATTGAGAATAAAGTGGCCAGAAATGACAACGAGCTAGTAACCTCTATCTCTAATATTATCCATTCTATATAGTTCTATTATTTTTCCAATATTTTAACCAATTCAGTAACATAAAATTTGATTTAACTTTATAAGCTTTATAAAGTGAAATATTACTGAATTCCTTCAAGACCTTCCAAAAGTTATATCTACGGATATTCTGCTTGGCTGCTTATTGAAAACTTAAATTAGGATTTTAAGACATGATCTACCCATATCAGATCCAAGTTGGCTCATTCAAAATATCTCAAATTCCTCTGAACAATAACTTTATAACAGATGCTAGATTAACAAGTGACTATTTCTCTGGTTTCTCTTTCATTGTCCTTATATAAGAGTTATGCTTATAATTTTCCAGTCCAAAGGGACAATTGCTGAATAGGAGAATACAGCTCAATCATCTAGCTTCCTTGCTTACTTCCTTTCAAACCCTAGGATGGAACCATCAGTTCCTGAGGATTTGTTAGTGGTTATTAGTATTTTTGTTGGTACAGTGTACTTGTTCAAGTTAGTGTAAACCGAGCTTTTGATTTTCATGGAATATGATTTTCTTCCATTGGGAAAACACACAGGAATTATTTAGTTATTTCCTCATTTTCATTTACAATATAACCACCAATTTTTAAAATATCCTCATTACTCTTGACTGATATCCCTTAATATTTTTGTGCTTACTTTATTTTCTTTCTCTACAGCAACAGTATATTTATAAGGGAACTAAAATGATGTAAAACATACAAAGTATTACAAAAAAAAATGACAACCAAATGACATCATAAAGCAGTGTTAAAGGAGTGTCTCAAAGGAAAGACCAAATGAAAGGCAGAAAGCATATGAGGGTTAAATGGTCTTGAGAAGGAGGGTCACCAATGGTGCTCTGATGAAAGTTCACAAAGAAAGCAGATATCTCAAAGAATTGCAGAGCCGAAGAAGATTGTAATGAGAAGGTACTTGAAAATGAGGATCTTTCCCAATAATCTGGATAATTTTGCTACAGCTTTCCTTTAGTTTTATTATCTCTCGCCTCTTTCAATTCAAGCCATAAAAGTTTTACTTGATAAATAACCTTGTTCCAGCCTTGCATTGCTATGCCTCTCCTTCCCTCTCCACAAAAGCACTACCTTGAACAAATAAGACAAAATATGTCATTATCAGTTTGATATTGTCAACTTCTACCTCATTCCATGAAAATGATTCTTTGAGAATTTGGAATCTTTGCAACCAAGTTCAAAGTAAATTTATTATCAAAGTACATATATGTCACCACATACAACCCTGAAATACGTTTTCTTACGGGCATACTCAATAAATCAAATAATTATAATAGAATCAATGGAACATCATATCCAAAAGGGTGGACAGACTGTATGCAAAAGTCAACAAACTGTGCAAATACAAAAGAAAAAAAATAAACAAATAGGCAAGAAATATTGAGAACATGAGATGAAGAGTCCTTGAAAGTGAGTCCATAGGTTCAGTGATTGGGCAAGTGAAGTTGAATGAGGCCATCTCTTCTGGTTCAAGAGCCTGTGATAGAGGGGGAATAACTGTTCTTGAACCTGCTGGCGTGAGTCCTGAGGGTCCCATACCATCTTCATTACTGCAGCAATGAAAAGAGATGCATGCTGCTTTCTTGTGACAACACTCCATGTAGATGTGCTCAGTGGTGGGGAGGGATTTATCTGTCATGAACTGAGCTGTATACGTTTTGTAAGATTTTCCATTCAAGGGCATTGGTGTTTCCATAAAAGGCTGTGATGCAACCAGACAATATATGCCCCACCACACACCTATAGAATTTGTCAGTTTTAGATGTCATGCCAAATATTTACAAGCTTCTAAGTAGAGGTGCTGCCATGAATAGCACTAATTGCACTTATGTGCTGGGCCCAGGACAGGTCCTCCGAAATCATTAACACCGAGGAATTTAAAGTTACTGACCATCTCCACCTCTGATCCCCTGATGATGACTGGCTCACGGACCTGTGGTTACCTCCTCCTTGTCAATAATCAGCTCCTTGGTCTTGCTTTCATTGAGTAAGAGGCTGCTGTTATGGCACGACTCAGCCAGATTTTCAATCTCCCTCCTATACATTGATTCTTCACCACCTTAGATTAAGCCAACTACAGTGGAGTTGTCAACAAACTTAAATATGGTATTGGAGCAGTGCTTAGCCACACAGTCAAGTGTAAAGTGAGTGGAGCAGGAGGCTAAGCACACAACCTTGTGGAGCACCCATGTTGAGACCAGTGAGACCTGACATAGATTAGGGGATTACTTCGTCGAGCACCTTTGCTCCGTCTGCAACAGAAAGGTTTCCCAGTGGCCAACCATTTTAAATTCCGTCCCCCATTCCCATTCTGACATGGCCTCCTCTACTGCCATGATGAAGTCACTCTCAGGTTGGAGATTTCTGGAGACAAAATGTGTCAAGTTGTATGAAGTGTGAGCAGACAGCCTTCACTAACTCTTGTAGTAGGAAAGTCAAGTTCTGAAGAAATTTTTCCTCTATCTCAGTTCTAAATGCCTTGTTCCATATACTTAAGACACTGCCTCCTCATATCAGACCCTTCAACCAGGAGAATCATTCTCTCTGCATCCAATCTGCCAATGAGATCCCCTCTCGTTTATCTAAGCTCTAATGATTAGAGTGCCCTGTATCTTCGCAATCAAAGTTCTTTTATCCCTCCAAGTATCAGTTCAGTGAGCCTTTAGTATTCTCCTACATACAGTATATCCTTTATCCGGTAAAGAGACTAAAACTGCATGCACAGTATCTGGTAACAATCAACACTGGCATACCTCAAGGATGAATGCTTAGCCTATTGCTCTATTTTCCCTACACCCAATACCATTTATAACTTTGCCAATGACACAATTATTGTTAGCAGAATATCACTTGGTGACATGGAGGCATACAGGATTGAGATAGATCAGTTGGTTGAGTGGTGTCAAAATAACAACCTTACACTCAATACCAGCATGACTAAGGAATTGATTGTGAACTTCAGGAAGGGGAAATTGAAGGACACACACCAATCTTCATCTGGCCCATCAAGTCTGCTTTGCCATTCAATAAGATCATGGTTGATCTGGCCTTGGACTCATCTCCACCTACCTGCCTTTTCCCCATAACCCTTTAATTCCCCTACTATGCAAAAATCTATCCAACCTTGTCCTAATTATGTTTACTGAGGTAGCCTCCACTGCTTAACTGGGGCAGAGAATTCCACAGGAAAGGATGAGTAGTTTCAAGTTCCTGGGTGTTAACATCTTTAAAGATCTATCCTGGGCCCAACATATTGATGCAATTACAAAGGAGGAACAACAGCGGCTATATTTCATTAGGATCTTGAAGTGACTTGGTATACATCACCAAAGACTCGCAAATTTCTACAGATGTACCATGGAGGGCATTCAGACTGGTTACATCACTGTCTGCTATGGAGGAGTAACTGCACAGGATTGGAAAAAGCTGCAGGAGATGCAGACTCAGCCATCTCCATCATGGGTGCTCACTAAGCACTTGAGCAGAGGACATCTTCAAAGGGTGATACCTCAAAAAGGTGTATCTATCTTTAAGGACCCCCATCACCCAGAACATGCCCTCTTTTCATTGTTACCATCAAGGAGGAGGTACAGGAGCCTGAAGCCACATACAGCTTCTTCCCCACTGCCATCAGATTTCTGAATGGACAATAAATCCATGCACGCTACCCCACATCTCTTTTCCTTTTTATTTGTGCTCTTTTTGCACTGCTGATTTAATTTTATATGCAGGTGATATTAAATCTGATTTTGATTCTGATTTTGAGGTTCGGTCTTCTGAGGTACCACAATTCTATACATACCTGTGCTCCTCTACATATATCTGTTCCAAGGCATTCTTATTTCTGTACCGAAAATTTCTGACAATAAAGACCAACTTTGTTATTTTCTCTTTGAGAGTGTAATACTTTCCTGGATGGCAAAAAGCTCTAGGTTGTCAAACAACACACACAAAATGCTGGTGGAACACAGCAGGCCAGGCAGCATCTATAAGGAGAAGCACTGTCGACGTTTTGGGCTGAGACCCTTCGTCAGGACTAACTGAAAGGAAAGATAGTAAGAGATTTGAAAGTAGTGGGGGGAGGGGGAAATGCAAAATGATAGAAGACTGGAGGGGGTGGGATGAAGCTAAGAGCTGGAAAGGTGATTGGCGAAAGTGATACAGAGCTGGAGAAGGGAAAGGATCATGGGATGGGAGGCCTCAGGAGAAAGAAAGTCGGGGGGGTGGGGAGCACCAGAGGGAGATGGAGAACAGGCAAACAACTAAACATGTCAGGGATGGGGTAAGAAGGGGAGGAGGGGCATTAACAGAAGTTCGAGAAGTCAATGTTCATGCCATCAGGTTGGAGGTTACCCAGCCGGTATATAAGGTGTTGTTCCTCCAACCTGAATTTGGATTCATTTTGACAGTAGAGGAGGCCATGGATAGACATGTTGTTTACCTATTCCATTCTCATGCTAATTGTAGTCAGCAAAGTTTCACAAACAAATGAGCAGAGTGAGGCTTTTTAAAATTATATATTAATAAATAACATTCAATAAGGAGTAAAGGCCAACATACTAGAGAAATACCCCCTCTTTTTCAATTAAATCAACGAGAGGTTAGACAATCTTGGGTTGTTTTCTCTGGAGTGTGGGAGTCTGAGAAAAGTGTGGTTACCTGTCTCAATGATTATCATCCAGTACCACTTATATTCACTGTGAATAAGTGCTTTGAAAGGTTAGTGATGACATGTATCAACTCCTGTCTGAGGAGCAATTCCACAACCTATGGTCTCACTTACTTATTTTTTCTTTTTTGTATTTGTGCAATTTGTTGTCTTTTGCACATTGGTTGTTCATCTGTGCAGTTTTTCCATTTACTCTATAGGGTTTCTCTGTATTTACTGTGAATATCCACAAGAAAAAATATATATATACATACACACGCACACTTTGATAATAAATTTACTTGGAACTTTGAATTTTCAGGTGTGATCTTTAAAAGTATATAAAATTATGAGGGGCATAGATAGGCTAGATTGTTAGAATCCCTTTCCCAGGATTGATATGTCAAATTCTAGAAGGCATAGCTTTAAAGTGACAGAAAGCAAGTTTTTTTTTGAACAAAGAATATTAGGTGCCTGGAATGTGCTGCCAAATGTATTGATGGAAGCCAATATGATATTGGTATTTAAAAAGTATTTAGACAACATGGACATGAAGGGAATAGCAAGATATGAATCAAGTGCAGGTGAATTAGTTTTATTTGGCATTCTGGTCTGCACGGACATAAAGTACCATTGGGCCTGTTTCATGTTCTCTACAGTTCTGTGTTCTATCAGAATTTGTGCATCAATTTAAATAGATTCTCTAAGAAAGAACACCTGCTCAGCGCAGCCCTAAAATGTTAGCCTTGATTATATTCTTTGATGATAAACTCATAATTCTAATTCTGGTAATACATTCTAATTCTGATAAAAACATCAGCCATTATATTTGGCTCCACTATCCATCTTCCTCAGATTTTTCTCCAAATGGAAACACGGAATCAATCTTGGTGAAGATGGGAGTCAAATAAAGCTACATCATGGTTCCAACTCTGTGCTTTAATCTTTCCTGCTGAAAGATACAGTGGTTTTATTTATTTAGATACAACAGTCCTTTGAGTCACGCCACACGGCAATCCCCCAATTTAATCCTTGCCTAATCACAGGACAAATTACAATGACCAATTAATCTATCAATCAGTACATCTTTGGAATGTGAGGGGAAACCAGAGCACCTGGAAGAAACCCATGCAGTCACAGGGAGAGCGTACAAACTCCTTTCAAGCAGCGGTGAGGATTGAACCCTAGTCGCCGGTACTGTAAAGCGTTGTGCTACCATGCCACCCTGTGGCAACCCAGGTTCAAAACCAGAGAAGAAAGTCATGCTCAATTACAAGAGACTGCCAAAGTAGATCAACTCAGATTTAAGTGTTTCACATGTGTTTTGATGCTTGATCAAGTAAGTTCCATTTAAGTCTTCTTATTGAGTACTTGTTTTAGCTTTCTGGAGAGTGAGTCATCCCAAGGGATTTAACAAATTGGAATTCTATCTGACTTTAAAACTAATCCATTGAGATGAAATATTTTTAAGAGACTACTAGACAGGTATATGGAGGAATTTAAGGTGGAGGGTTATATGGGAGGCAGGGTTTAAGGGTCAGCACAACATTGTGGGCCAAAGGGCCTGTACTGTGCTGTATTGTTCTATGTTCTAAATGCTGTTGAATGAAGTGGGAAAGTAGAGTGAGGGGAGGATAAGGAAAGAGATTTTTAAAAAACAGTTCAAAGTTATTACTTAAGAAAGCTACAAATAAACCATGATAGAAGGATACTTATGAAAAAACACATGGAGGAAGACCGAATACTGGACAACTTACCCCCTCATTGTAACCACCTTTAGAAGGTAAAATAAACTGTACCAAAATTATTTAGTTTGTATGTTTGTGGTTGTTGAAATTATCCACTTCCCTGTGGATTTCTGGCTACACCAATTGGAAAAAGACAGAACATCTTCAGAATCTGAATCAGAATCAGGTTTAATATTACTATTAAAATTTGCAGCAGCAGTACAGTGCAATACATAATAATAAAACTATAACTTACAATGAGAAATATGCATAAACATTAAATTAAATAAGTAGTGCAAAAAAAGAAAAAAAAATATAGTGAGGTAGTGCACATACATTTATTGTCCATTCAGAAATCTAATGGCAGAAGAGAAGAAGATCTTCCAAAAATGTTGAGTGTGTGTCTTCAGGCTCCTATACCTCCTCTCAGATGTTGGTAATGAGAAGAGGGCAAGTTCTGAATGGTGAGAGTCCTTAATCATAGATGCTGCCTTTTTGAGGCAAGTCGTTTTGAAGATGACCTCAAAGGCTAGTACCCATGATGGACCTGGCTGAGTTTACAACTTTTTGAACTTTTCCCGATCCTGTGCAGTTACCCCTCCATACTAAGCAGTAATGCAAATAACCTTTGCTGACATATTAAGTCTCATCAAGCTCCTAATGAAATATTGTCACTGTCATGTCTTCATTGTAAATGCATCACTATGTTGGGTCCAGGATAGATCTTCGAAAATGGTGACACCCAGGAACTAGAAACTGTCTACTCTCTCCTGCTGATCTTTCAGTGAGGATTGTTGTGTGTTCCCTTGACTTCCCCTTTCTGAAGTCCACAATCAATTCCTTGGTCTTACTGACATTGAGTGCAAGGTTGTTGTTATGACACCATTCAACCAGCTGATCTAACTCACTCCGGTATGCCTTCTCATCATCTGAAATTCAGCTGACAATAATTGTGTCATCAGCAATTTTGCTTCATGAATACGTCAGCTACACTGAAGGTTAAAACAGCATTTGGTACTAACTGCAACAATGTGAAGCTGCTGATAATGTTTTTCTCACCGTGGTTAAGTTAGCTGGTAGCCATTGATAAGCATGTTTTCATTTAAGCAATTAATTGTTATATTTCAAGACAAATAGTTTATTGTTCAGAAATATTGTACAAAGTACAAAGTAAATTTATTATCAAAGTACATATATGTCACCATATACAAGACTGAGATTTGTTTTCTTGCGGACATTACACTGAAAATCTAAAAAAACACAATAAAAACAATGAAAGAGCACACCCAACAGGACGGACAAACAACCAATGTGCAAAAGACCACAAACTGCAAATAACGAAAGAAAAAAAAATGCATTATTCATTACAACCAGAATATAACAATTCTGATAATACATTCCTTTAACGTGAAAATGCCTTTCTTGCACATTCTTGGTGTAGGCATTATGTACAAAATAATTAGAACTTCTAGCCACAATTTTTAAAATAATGTAGTTCTCAAAATAAAATTGAACAAAAAGGTCATTCATACCTTATTTTTTCCAAGATACTGTACAGATGAGACTTGAGGTAGAGTTCCAGTTTTATGCATTGATACTTTTGGAAAAACTGGCTTTAAAATCCGATTGGGATAACCAGCATGCTTTGTTGCGGCTGGCACGTTCAGCTTTGGCAGTTCCACAGGGACTTGACGTCGTATAGGGATACCCTGCAGATAATTTACAAGAAATAAATCTTGTATGCCTAACAAATCTTTATGACAAATCTCTCCTGTAAATGAAAATATGTTTTAGACTTGGTTTAGCATATTAATGTAAAATCAGTATCTAAAAAGAAACACACACAAAATGCTGGAGGAACTCAGCAAGTGAGGCAGCAGCTATGAAAATGAATAAATAGTTGATGTTTCGGACTGAGACCCTTCATCAGGACTGTATAGGAAGGTGGGTGGAGGGGAAGGAGGACAAGCTAGAAGGTGATAGGTGAAGCTAGGTGGGTGGGGGGGGGGTGAAGCTGGGAAGTGATAGGTGGAAAAGGGAAAGGGTTAGAGAAGAAGGAATCTGATAGGAAAGGAGAATAGTCCATGGGAGAAAAAAGATGAAGAGGGGGCAACAGGGGATAGTGGTAGGCTGGTGAGGAGAAGATGAGGACCAGAATGGGGAATAGAAGAGGAAAGGTAGAGGAAAACAATTCCTAAAAGGAGAAACTGATGTTCACGCCAATAAGTTAAAGGCTACCTAGTAGGCTTATGAGGTGTTGCTCCTCCACCCTGAGAGTGACATCCTGGTGGCAGAAGAGGAAGCCATGGACTAACATGTTGGAACAATAATGTGGAGAGGAATTAAAATAGTTGGACACTGGGCAATTCTGATTTTTGCGTATGGAGTGAAAGTGTTTGACGAAGTGGTTCCCCAATTTACATAAGATCTCACCAATGTAGAGGAGGCCACATCAAGAGCACCAGATACAGCAGACAACCTCAAAAGATTCAAAGGTGAAGTGTTGCCTCATCTGGAAGGGCTGGGCCCTGAATAGTGGTGAAAGTGGAAGTGAATGCGCAAGTGTAGTTTTTCCATTGCTTGCAGGGGTACAAACCAGGAGGGAGAAAAGTGGAAAAGGACAAACGGGACAAGGGAATCATGGAGAGAGCGATCCCTGTAGAAAGATATATTTTGTGGTAGGGTCGTGTCAAAAATGGTGGAAGTTACAAAGTATGATGTTTTGGATGTTGAGGTTCATGGGGCTGTAGGTAAGGACAAGAGGTAGGTAGGAGGCGTTGTGGATAATGAAGTAGGTTTTCAAAGCTTGCAGAGAGATTTAGGCAAGTTAGAAGAGTGGGCTGAACAGTGGCAGATGGAGTTTAATGCTGATAAGTGTGAGGTGCTACATTTTGGTAGGAATAATCCAAATAGGACATACATGGTAAATGGTAGGGTATTGAGGAATGCAGTAGAACAGAGTGATCTAGGAATAATGATGCATAGTTCCCTGAAGGTAGAATCTCATGTAGATGGGGTGGTGAAGAAAGCTTTTAGTATGCTGGCCTTTATAAATCAGAACATTGAGTATAGGAGTTGGAATGTAATGTTAAGGCATTGGTAAGGCTGAATTTGGAGTATTGTGTACAGTTCTGGTCACCAAATTATAGGAAAGATATCAACAAAATAGAGAAAGTACAGAGAAGATTTACTAGAATGTTAACACGAGTGAATCTGCAGATGCTGGAAATAATAAAAAAACACAAAATGCTGGCAGAACTCAGCAGGCCAGACAGCATCTATAGGAGGAGGTAGTGACGACGTTTCAGGCTGAAACCCTTCATCAGGAGTGAAGTAACATGGGATGGTCAAGAAGTGTTGGGGCAGGTGCAGCACTTCTTCCGTTTGCAGGGATGAGTGCCCGGAGGGAGGTCGGTGGGGAGGGATGGGGGTGGGGGTGAACGGACAAGGGAGTCGTGTAGGAAGCGGTCCCTGCGGAAAGCCGGTTCCCTGCAAACGGAAGAAGTGCTACATCTGCCCCCACACTTCTTCCCTCACCACCATCCCAGTCCCCAGACAGTCCTTTCAGGTGAGGCACCATCTCACCTGCGATTCAACTGGGGTGATATACTGTATCTGGTGCTCCCGATGTGGCCATTTATACATTGGGGAGACCCGCCGCAGACTGGGAGACCGTTTCGCCGAACACCGGTGCTCAGTCCTCCAGCAGTGGCGGGATCTCCCTGTGGCCACACACTTCAATTCCACAGACCACTCCCACTCCGATATGTCTGTCTATGGCCTCCTCTACCGTCAAGATGAGACCACATGCAGGTCGATGGAGCAATACCTTATCTCCCACCTAGGTAGCCTCCTACCTGCCGGCACGAACATCCAACTCACAGACCTCCGTTGATACCCCTGCCCCCCACCTTACCCCCATCCCTATCTATTATTTTAGTCTGGTTCTTTTTCTCGCTCTTCCCCCCCCCCCACTATAATCTCCCCCCAGCCCTACCTTTCTTTCTCTTTTATTTCCCATAATTCTCCACCTTCCCCCTAGCCCATTTCCCTCCAGCCTATCACTTCCTAGCTCTCTACTTTATCCCTCCCCCCACTTCTTATCTCCCCTTGACCATCCCATGTTACTTCACTCCTGATGAAGGGTTTCGGCCCGAAACGACATCACTACCTCCTCCCATAGATGCTGTCTGGCCTGCTGAGTTCTGCCAGCATTTTGTGTTTTTACTAGAATGTTACCTGGGTTTCAGCACCTAAGTTACAGGGAAAGGTTGAACAAGTTAGGTCTTTATTCTTTGGAGCGTAGAAGGTTGATGGGGGGACTTGATAGAGGTATTTAAAATAATGAGGGGGATAGTTCGAGTTGACGTGGATAGGCTTTTTCCACTGAGAGAAGGGGAGATTCAAACAAGAGGACATGATTTGAGAGTTAGGGGGCAAAAGTTTAAGGGTAACACGAGGGGGAATTTCTTTACTCAGAGAGTGGTAGCTGTGTGGAATGAGCTTCCAGTAGAAGTGGTAGAGGCAGGTTCGGTATTGTCATTTAAAGTAAAATTGGATAGGTATATGGATAGGAAAGGAATGGAGGGTTACGGGCTGAGTACGGGCCAGTGGGACTAGGTGAATGTAAGTGTCGGCACAGACTAGAAGGGCCGAGATGGCCTGTTTCCATGCTGTAATTGTTATATGGTTATAAGAGGAACTCTATCCCTGTTAAGATGGCAGGATGACTGGGAAATAGCGAACATGCAGGTGAGGACAGCATCAAGAAGGGAAATCCTGTTCTTTGAAGAAGGACAACACCTCTGATATCTCGGAAAGGAAAACCTCTTCTTGGGAACAGATGTGGTGGAACAAAGGAACTGGAGTAAGGTTTATGAACGATATCAGTAGACAATTTGCCTGCTGAGATGGAGACAGAAAAAAAAATCGAGAAAAGGGAGAGAGGTGTCAGAAATGGAGCAAATGAATTTAAAGGCAGTGTGGAATTTGGATGCAAAGTTGATGAAATTGAAGAGTTCAGCATGGATGCATGAAGCAGCACCAATGCAATCATCAATGTAGCACAGAAAGACTTAGGGAGCATTACCGAGGAAAGCTTAGGACATGGACTATTCCATATAGCCAACAAAAAGGCAAGCATAACTGGGCCAACGTGGATGCCCATGACTACTCCATGAGTTTGAAGAAAGTGAGAAGAACTGAAGGAGAAATTGTTGAGGATGAGGAGCAGTTCCGCTAAATGAAGGAGGGTGGGGGTGGAGGGGAATGGTTGGGTCTTTTGTTGAGAAAGAAGTGGATAATTTTAAGGCCTTCTTGATGGGGTATAGAAGTGTATAGGGATTGGATATTCATGGTGAAAATGAGGCCATTTGGGCCATGGAATTTAATGTTATTGAAAAGATTGAGAGCATGTGAAATGTCGCAGATGTAGGTGAGAAGGGACTGAATCAAGAGGGATACAGTGGAGGCGAGTTATGCAGACATGTTCATTGTAGCAGGAGCAGGGAGAGACAATCAATTGTAACCTTTAAGCTAAATAACATTCATAAACAATGAACAACAAATTATTGATTTTGCTTCAAGATTGTAATAGAAATTTAATTCAATCTTTAAAAGATGAAGCAAACTAAAATAAACCCAGTTCTTTTAAACTCTAGAAAGAATATGACAAAAGATATGAATGCAAAATCTACCCAAATGCCTCTTGAAACAATTTAACCTTTACATCAATTATTTGGTATCAAGCCATTGGTAGAAAGGCTCATGGTTATATACAATGCAGATTTGCTTGAGAAAGTGGCCTTTTTCAACTAATGTGCTCCCTCTAGTGAAGAAACCTCTGAATTCTATTGGCAATACAGTTCTAGAATGGTGATCCTCCAGCAGCAAAAGATTAAATAGTGAAGTATATTCAAGTGGACATAATAGGTGACTCAGTAAAACTTGTGGGTGATGGCATTCCTATGTATTTGAAGGGTGGAGTGATGAAGGTTGTGAAGTTAAAAACTGGTGGTGTTTTGCTTGGCTTTTACTTCCATTTCTCTTCTGGCCTCCACCAAATAGTTGCTTAATACTTTCTTGGAAGTGATTGCTTAATGTTCAAGGCTAGAGTATCATAAGTTCTATTCAAAGGTGCTATTCACTGGGTGCAAGCCAAGCAAGGGTGAGTTGCATATATTGCTGTGACTATATTTTTAAATTTCCAAAAATATGATCACTTTATTTATGGACTAAGATGTTATTTTAAAGGCCTGCAACATCACGCTACTTGTGTTCAAAGCAGATACGACCCAACTTTTGAGCAACCATGATTTATTCAGTTGAACTCCCACCAGAACATCACATAATTGCCTCAGTTCCTGTTTGCAGACTTTATGTCCAGAAAGCACAACATCTCCATATAGCTGAGGAGAACTTGAAGAATCCTGTACCCTGTCAAAGTGAGTTCCTATTCAACGGGTACAAGTCTGATTTGGAATTGAAGTACTGTTCATTCACGGCTGCTGGATCTACGTGCCTGAACACCTTAAGCACTGCGGGAATAACTTCTATTGGAGAGCTTCAGCAGTTCAAGAAATCAGCTCACTACCACCTTCTCTAGAGCAAATATTGGATGGTCCTAAGCTTAGCTGCAAAAGGAGAAAGATTGGGCATGAGGCTAGCAATCCCATCTCATATAAACCCAGAACTAAGTAAACACCAACAGAAGCTCCAGACTTAATCCCTGGGAGAAGAAGGATCTTCTATGATGGAAAACTTGAAAGACTAGCCCAGGATAAAGTACTCTAATGAGCTGCTGTCAGCAGCCCATGCCCAGCAGGAATGATGGGCTTAAGAAGAATACATGGGCTTTGCTTGTGATATGCACATCCAATAAATGAATGAAAAGAACCTGAGGCTTTCCAGGAAATTCTGATAATCTGCATATTCAGTCTGTGGAATCTGCCCTAAAGTAAAATCTAAATCCTTTTAGAAATATTTTGGAATAGATTGTCACCTTCACCACAAATCAGTATGATGTTACTTGAAAAGCAATAATTGAAAAGCAATTGAAAGCAAAGCTATTGATTACCTGCTATATTTTGTATTCTATTGTAATGATATTAGGCTTGCATCAAAAGAAATGTTTACAGTTTTAATTACTTTTGAGCATATTGTTAATTTCAAATTAATAATTAAATATTGCTTTGGGGGACAGCAAAAGGTTAAGCAATATGCCAGTTTCTCACATCTTACCCGTTTCCGTCCCTTATGGATTCTCCATAGATTATGAACCACACTTGGACTTAAATTGTTTGCATTTCCTTCTAAGCATTTAACTGAACGATGTACAATATTGGTTTGTCTTTCTGCCAATCTAAAAAGAAGAGAAATCACTATTTAATAGTTTTACTATAATACTTAATGTAAACTAGTATCCTCCTTCCTAAATTTAAATCATTTATAACTTATCAAAAACCTTAAATGGATTGCATTTTCTCACTTTGAATTTTAATTCTGTTGTCATGTTTTATGTTATCAGGATGAGAGGATGATTAATTGATTGCACAGTAAAACTCACTCTGAATGTAAGTCTGCATGCATACCTGGTTTACTGAGTACCTCAGGTCAAGCCAGTTTTGCAGAGAATCCCATAAACATTCAGTAGGTGTAGAGCCCAGCACAAAGCAGGGAACAGTATGATGGTAGAAACCCAATGGAATATCAATAATATTTACAAAATAATTCTTCAAAAACCACTTAAATGTAAAGCAATTCCTTAAAATGAACAACTTAAAATGTCATTTAGCATTGTTTTTATGGAAAAAATGGATTGAAAAGATTTTCAACTTTTACACCTATAAGTGTAAATCTAGTTTCTAAAAGCACAATAAAATAATATTTTATAAAATTATTAAATGAAAGCATTTCAGAAATACACAGAAATAAGAAAATTAATCCAAAACAGGACAAGATCTTATTTAATCATTATATTGATTTAATAGTGAAAACAGGCATTAAAATTTAATAGGTATTTTTTCTACAGCCAAAAACAGATTAACCACCATCAGAAACAGATTATCATGTATTACCTTAATTGAAAACTATGTCTTACCTCAGATCATGAAAATATGGATGCTGCAATGCATGCTTAGCAGTAATTCGTTCTTCAGGGTCATACTCCATCATTGCATGCATCAATGAAATAGTTTCAGAACGAGTGTGAGGAATGAGACATGATATTCCTGTTCCCTTCTTTTTTGGAAAGTTAAAACTCATAGCTCGTGTTCTGTATCAGAAAAAAAATTAAGAAATCACACTAAGCTGTTTCATCCTAAATGTCTGAACTCCAAGTATCACAGGAATATAGAAAGATTGCTTAGAAGGAGAATCATAAGGAATTTATCTCTGTTACGAAGGTGAAACAACTCTGAGGGGCAGAAGGGTACAAAGTCGCCCCCCTCCTTTTTGAGAATCGCAAGATTGCTATTATTTTGGGTCTGAAACCCAGGAAATGAGAGAGATACACATCACGAGGGAGAGAGATGCAGAATACACAAGGTTTGGAATGTGTCCTGACATCAGCAGAACGGAACCACTGATAACTGCCATTGTCTCTTGGAGAACGAATTGTGTATTGAGTACTGTACTATTCATTGAAACCCCTCAGGGGACAACCAGGGTGGTCTGGTTGAGGGATTGCATCAGCCCAACCTGATTGACATCTGAGACCCCGTGAGTAAGGATAAAAGAGGGGTCTGGGGAACACCCCTTTAGACGCACCAGGAGAAACGCTAGAAATCCCGTGACAGCGTTTTATAGCAAAAGCCGGTGGGGGCTTGTGTGCGTCCTCCCTTGCCTGGGTGGTGAGCTCACCACGGAAGAACAGTTTAGCTCAAGGAGAGGTCACACTTGAATGGCCACGACAACAAGACCCCTGACAGATCAAAATCATAAAGGAAAGCCAGCAAGTTTTCTCCCTCTCTCCCTCTCCCTCCCCCTCTCTCTCTCCCCAACAAAGTGCAACACAGTGACAACCAAAAGACGGCAGCTTGTGGAACTGCAGTGAACTTTATATTTCCATTGGACAATACATTATCCCCTAGACAACGCTAGAACTTATTTCTTATTGATTATTATTATACCCGCACTTTTAGATTTAGTATTGACAATGTATATTATCTGTATATTTGCATTGATATTATTTTTGTGTATTTTTATGAATAAATACTGTTAAAAATATTATCATCAGACTTCAATGGACGTCTCTATCTTTGCTGGTAAGTTACCCAGTTACGGGGTTCGTAACATCTCTTAAAAAGAAAATTTGAATGGTCTGACACGGTGGTCAGCAGCACAGGAGCGCCGCAGGGGACTGTGCTCTCTCCGGTCCTGTTCACCCTGTACACATCAGACTTCCAATATGACTCGGAGTCCTGCCATGTGCAGAAGTTCGCTGATGACACGGCCATAGTGGGGTGTGTCAGGAGTGGTCAGGAGGAAGAGCATAGGAAACTGATACATGACTTTGTGATAAGGTGCAACTCAAACTACCTGCGTCTCAATATCACCAAGACCAAGGAGATGGTGGTGGACTTTAGGAGACCTCGGCCTCATATGGAGCCAGTGATCATTAATGGAGAATGTGTGGAGCAGGTTAAGACCTACAAGTATCTGGGAGTGCAGTTAGACGAGAAGCTAGACTGGACTGCCAACACAGATGCCCTGTGCAGGAAAGCACAGAGTCGACTGTACTTTCTCAGAAGGCTGGCGTCATTCAATGTTTGTAGTGAGATGCTGAAGATGTTCTATCGGTCAGTTGTGGAGAGCGCCCTCTTCTTTGTGGTGGCGTGCTGGGGAGGCAGCATTAAGAAGAGGGACGCCTCACGTCTTAATAAGCTGGTAAGGAAGGTGGGCTCTGTCGTGGGCACAGAACTGGAGAGTATGACATCGGTGGCAGAGCGGAGGGCGCTGAGTAGGCTATGGTCAATCATGGAAAACCCTGAACATCCTCTGCACAGCACCATCCAGAGACAGAGAAGCAGCTTCAGCGGCAGTTTGCTGTCAATGCAATGCTCCTCAGACAGGATGAAGAGATCATTACTCCCCAACGCCATTCGGCTCTACAATTCAACCACCAGGGGCAAGACATGTTAAGTGCCGGGGTTAGGACTGAGCTTAAGTTACCACTCAATGCACTTTAGTAAACTATTTAATAACTTTTTAAAAGCTATTTATTAATGCTTTTTGGGAGGGTGATTTTAGATGCATATCATATTTATACTGAGTGAAATACTGTATGTAATTAGTTTTGCTACAATAAGTGTATGGGACACTGGAAAAATGTTGAATTTCCCCTTGGGGATGAATAAAGTATCTATCTAAATATCTATATTAATTTACGAATCAAATGATCTTCCCTTCCATACTTTTTGTATGTTTACTGTATTTAACAATATCGTTAGTTGGATAAGATCCCTAGGAAAGTGACTGTGGAGATCTTGCAGGGGGAAGAAAACAAACAAAATATTGAAATGAAAACAAGATTAAAATATTTTTAAAAAAGAATTCTAATGTTTTTCAAAATTATATCAATCAGAATACAATACTACAGTTTGATGACTACTACATAAGGGTATGTAGTAACCATTTTGTGAACAAGAAAACACAATAATAGCATTTGATCAGTAAAACATATTGATAATCATGTTAGGAGACCTTTGTTTTTCCATAAATTATGCCATATAAGTTTAGATGTCCATTGAAGAATTGGATTAGGCCTCTGTTTAACATTGGCTCAAGAGCGGAATCTCTTGACACCATTCTAGATTATGTTCTCAAAACTTTGATTGAGAACTACAAAAGCCTCCTGACTCAGAGAAAGTCTACTTTAGAGTAACAAAACTTTTGTGAAATTCATTTACAAATATATTAATTAGTATAATAGGTTGAAGTGCTCCACTTACAAAATGAAGCACCTGATAGCCACCTACCCACTAACAAGCAACAGCAAAATGAAGCTATCACATCATTTTGGATCAGAATGGTAATTCATGTGTGGAGCCAAAAAAGAAGGGGGAGATCTTAAATTAATTTTTTGCATCTGTAGGCAAGGTGAGACAAAGTAGCACTGACTTCATGGAGCCTATCCAGATTACAGGCTAGAAGATGCTGGCTGTCCTGAGGCAAATTAAGTGGAAAAATCCCCAGGGCCTGACAAGGCATTCCCTCAGATCCTACAAAAGGCAAGTGCAGAAATTGTCGGGGGCCTAGCAGAAATACTTAAATCATCCTTAGCAAAAGGTGAGCTACCAGAAGATTGGAGGAAAGCCAATATTGTTCTGGTGTTTAAGAAGGCTCTAAAAATAAACCAGGAAATTATAGGCCGGTTAGTCTGACATCAGTAGTGGGAAAGTTATTGGAAGGTATTCTAAGGGACCAGATATGTATAAGTATTTGGATAGACATGGTCTGATTAAGGATAGTAAGCATGGCTTCATGCATGATAGGTCATGTCTAACCAATTTTATAGAGATTTTCGAGGAAGTTACCAAGAAACTGGATCAGCTGGAAAAATGGGCTGAAAAAATGGCAGATGAAATTTAATGCAGACAAATGCAAGTTGTTGCACTCTAGTAGGACTGACCAGGGTAGGTCTTACACAGTGAACAGCAAAGCACTGAGGAATGTGGTAGAACAAAGGAATCTGTGAATACAGGTTCAGAATTCATTTTAAGTGGCATCATAGGTAGATAGGGTCATAAGAAAAGCATTTGGCACATTAGCCTTCCTAAATCAAAGTACTGAGTACAGGTCAACACGTACAAACAAGCTGGAGGAACTCAGCAGGTTGGGCAGCATCTGTGGAAATAAGCAGTCAACGTCTCGGCCCGAAACACTGACTGCTCGTTTCCACGGATGCTGCCCAACCTGCTGAGTTCCTCCAGCTTGTTTGTATGTGTTGATTTGAACACAGCATCTGCAGTGTACTTTGTGTTTACTGAGTACAGATGTTGTATAAGGCATTGGTGAAGCATAATTTGGAGTATTGTGTGCAGTTCTCGTCACCCGTCAATTGGAAAGATGTAAATAAAGTTGAAAGAGTACAGAGAAAATTTACATTGCTAGGTCTGGAGGAGCTGAGTTATAAGAAAAGATTGAATAGGTTAGGATTTTATTCCTTGTAACGTAGAACACTGAGAAGACATTTGATAGAGGTATACAAAATTATGAGAGGTGTAGACAGGATAAAAGCAAACTGGCTTTTTCATTGAGGTTGGGCGAGACACAACTAGAGGTCATGGGTTAAGGGTGAAAGGTGAAAAGTTTAAGGGGAACAGGAGGGGAAACTTCATCACTCAGCGGGCCATGAGAGTGTGGAACGAGCTGCCAGCACAAATGATGCCTGCAAGCTCGATTTCAACACTTAGAAACATAGAAAAATTATAGCACAATACAGGCTCTTCAGCCCACAATGCTGTGCTGAAAATGTACTTACTTTAGATATTACCTTGGGTTACTCAAAGCTCTCTATTTTTCCAAACTCCATGTACCTACCCAGGAGTCTCTTAAAAGACCCTATTGAATCCGCCTCCACCACTATCGCCAGCAGCCCATTCCATGCACTCACAACACTCTGTGTAAGAAATTTACCTCTGACATCTCCTCTGTACCTACTTCCAATTCAGCCCTGGGGAAAAGCCTCTGACTATCCACACGATCAATGCCTCTCATCATCTTATACACCTCTATCAGGTCACCTCTCATCCTCCGTTGCTCCAAGGAGAAAAGGCCAAGTTCACTCAACTTATTCTCATAAGGCATGCTCTTCAGCCTAGGTAACACCCTTGTAAATCTCCTCTGCACCCTTTCTATAGTTTCCACATCCTTCCTGTAGTGAGGCGACCAGAACAGAGCACAGTACTCCAAGTGGGGTCTGACCAGGGTCCTATATAGCTGTAACATTACCTCTCAGCTCTTAAACTCAATCCCACAGTTGATGAAGGCCAATACACCGTATGCCCTCTTAACCACAGAGTCAACCTGCACAGCAGCTTTGAGTGTCCCGTGGACTCGGACCCCAAGATCCCTCTGATCCTCCACACTGCCAAGAGTCTTACCATTAATAGTACATTCTGCCATCATAGTTGACTTATCAAAATGAATCACCTCACACTTATCTAGGTTGAACTTCATCTGCCACTTCTCAGCCCAGTTTTGCATCCTATCAATGTCCCGTTGTAACCTCTGACAGCCCTCCACACTATCCACAACACCTCCGACCTTTGTGTCATCAGCAAACTTACTAACCCATCCCTCCACTTCCTCATCCAGGTCATTTATAAAAATTATGAGGAGAAGGGATTCCAGAATAGATTCCTGAGGCACACCACTGTCACCGACCTCCATGCAGAATATGACCCGTCTACAACCACTCTCTGCCTTCTGTGGGCAAGCTAATTCTGGATCCATAAAGCAATGTCCCCTTGGATTCCATGCCTCCTTACTTTCTCAATAAGCCTTACATGGGGTACCTTATCAAATGCCTTGCTGAAATCCATATACAGTACATCTACTGCCCTACCTTCATCAACGTGTTTAGTCACATCCTCAAAAAATTCAATCAGGCTCGTCAGACATGAACTGCCTTTGACAAAGCCACACTGACTATTCCTAGTCATATTATGCCTCTCCAGATGTTCATAAATCCTGCCTCTCAGGATCTTCTCCATCAACTTACCAACCACTGAAGCAGGACTCTGTCTATAATTTCCTGGGCTATCTCTACACCCTTTCTTGAATAAGGGAACAACATCTGCAGCCCTCCAATCCTCTGGAAACTCCCCCATCTCCATTGATGATGCAAAGCTCATCGCCAGAGGCTCAGCAATCTCCTCCCTCGCCTCCCACAGTAGCCTGGGGTACATCTCGTCCAGTCCCGGAGACTTATCCAACTTGATGCTTTTCAAAAGCTCCAGCACATCCTCTTTCTTAACGTCTACATGCTCAAGCTTTTCAATCTGCTGTAAGTCATCCCTACAATCGCCAAGATCCTTCTCTGCAGTGAATACTGAAGCAAAGTATTCATTAAGTACCTCAGTTATCTCCTCCAGTTCCATACACACTTTTCCACTGTCACACTTGATTGGTCCTATTCTCTCACGTCTTACCCTCTTGCTATTCACATACTTGTAGAATGCCTTGGGGTTTTCTTTAATTCTGCTTGCCAAGGCTTTCTCATGGCCCCTTCTGGCTCTTCTAATTTCATTCTTAAGCTCCTTCCTGCTAACCTTATAATCTTCCACAGTACATGCACACACAGACCACAGTACGTGCACTTGCAACACTGTGTGTCAGACAGAGTGGTCAGCAGCACTGGGGCTCCACAGTGGACTGTCCTGTCTCCCTTTCTCTTCACCATCTACACCTTGGACTTCAACTACTGCACAGAGTCTTGCCATCTTCAGAAGTTTTTTGATAACTCTGCTGTAATTGGATGCATCAGCAAGGAAGATGAGGCAGAGTACAGGGCGAAGGTGGGAAACTTTGTCACATGGTGTGAGCAGAATCATCTGCAGCTTAATGTGAAAAAGACTAAAGAGCTGGTGGTGGACCAGAGAAGGGCTAAGGCACCGGTGACCCCTGTTTCCATCCAAGGGGTCAGTGTGGACATGGTGGGGGATTACAAATACCTGGGGATACGAATTGACAATAAACTGGACTGGTCAAAGAACACTGAGGCTGTCTACAAGAAGGGTCAGAGTCGTCTCTACTTCCTGAGGAGACTGAGGTCCTTTAACATCTGCTGTACGATGCTGAGGATGTTCTACGAGTCTGTGGTGGCCAGTGCTATCATGTTTGCTGTTGTGTGCTGGGGCAGTAGGCTGAGGGTAGCAGACACCAACAGAATCAACAAACTCATTCATAAGGCCAGTGATGTTGTGGGGGTGGAACAGGACTCTCTGATGGTGGTGTCTGAAAAGAGGATGCTGTCCAAGTTGCATGCCATCTTGGACAATGTCTCCCATCCACTCCATAATGTACTGGTTAGGCACAGGAGTACGTTCAGTCAAAGACTCATTCCACCGAGATGCAACACTGAGCATCATAGGAAGTCATTCTTGCCTGTGGCCATCAAACTTTACAACTCCTCCCTCAGAGTGTCAGACACCCTTAGTCAATAGGCTCGTCCTGGACTTATTTCCACTTGGAATAATTTACTTATTATTATTTAATTATTTATGGTTTTATATTGCTATATTTCTATACTATTCTTGGTTGGTGCGACTGTAACGAAACCCAATTTCCCTCGGGATCAATAAGGTATGTCTGTCTGTCTGTCTGTTCTAGATCTCTATCATTACCTAGTTTTTTGAACCATTCGTAAGCTTTTCTTCTTGACCAACAGCCTTTGTACATCATGGTTCCTGTACCCTACCATCCTTTCCCTGTCTCACTGGAAAATACCTTTGCAACTATCCCCTGAACATTTGCCACATTTCTGCCATACATTTCCTTGAGAACATCTGTTCCCAATTTATGCTTCCAAGTTCCTGCCTGATAGCTTTATATTTCCCCTTACTTCAATTAAATCCTTTCCTAACTTGTCTGTTCCTATCCCTCTCCAATGCTATGGTAAAGGAGATAGGAGATTTAAGAGAAGTTTAGGTAGGTACACGGACATTAGAGATGCTAAGGGCTATGGTCCCAGTGCAGATCGATGGGAGTAGGCAGTTTCAATGGTTCAGCATGGACTAGATGGGTTGGAGGGCTTCTCTCTGTGCTGTATTTTTCTATGACTCAATATCTCTACATAGGCCACCAAATAGTCAGAAGAAATAGAGGAGGAGATCTGCAGGGAAGTTAGCATACAAGAACAGTTGTGGTAATATTTGAGTAACTTTAATATTGGTTAGGTTAATTTTAGAGTAAATAGCATAGAAATGGAGAAAATTCTGAAACAAGTACAGGAGAACCTCTTTACTCACTATGGTTTCAGCCTAATGAGGAAGGAAGCATTGCTGATACTGGTTTTGGAAAATGGGGCAGGGTAAGTGGGCCATGTGATATTGGAGATAACTTGGGAAACAGTGATTACTATATCACAAGGTTTACTTTGGTACCCTGCTTGGCACTTCCCACTGAATACTGAGCGAGTGATATGGCCACACAATGTTGAGATGTGGGGGCTCAGAGCTGTACACTGAGCGCAGACCATTGCTGTAAACTAGCAGCACCTGTATTTATATACCATCCAGATCCTCTCTCTTTCTTTCTTCTCCTCTACATCTCTTCTCAGTTGCATCTCTTGATATTGCAGACCACTTTAATTGCTTCTATGTGAATCATGACAATGGATTTAAATTATTATTTGATAAATGCATAAAGCTTGAACATGAAGTGATGTAGATGTAAATTTTCAGGGAAGTAATCTCATATATGTAATGAACAAAAGTTATTGGAAAATAGAAAAACACTGTATGAAACAGTAAATGAAGATCTTGATTGTATATTGAAAGAGTGATCTGTCAGCATTGGAGTGAACATGTGCTGCTTAATTGTATGCTGATCATGAAACAAGCAAAAAACTATCATCATCAAACTAAAAATTGAAGATAACTGAAAATTCATAAGGCTAGTTGCAGAAATTTAAGAAAGGGTATGACATTACATTTTTAAATATTTATGGTGATAATGACACTGCTGATCAAGAAGCAGCAGAGAAATTTATTGATGATTTGGCCATGATCATTGCTGATGAAAGTCTAACACGCTGAATGGCTGTATCAATAAATATGTGTGATGAACGAGTGTAAGACAAAGACTGCTTACTGGTAGCACAGTTTGAAATGATGGTGATCCCAAGCTCATAATTAATTCCAAAATCTGAAAAATCATTTTGGTTAAGGGATACTCAATCTGTGCTTGCAATTTCCTATTAGGATGTTAGAAGACCCACAGTACTGTACCATAATGACACAATTTCATGGTCACAGTTGAGATAGTTATGAAATTATTTCTAACTCTCAAACAAGTCATCAGGAGAAGATACTGTGCAGTGTTGAAAAATTTTGATGCCATTTGGAATTTTGATGAATTTGGACCATGCATTTATTGTCTCTCTTTGTTTGTGCATCATGCAGACATTAAAAATCATTAACAGAAAATAGTCCTGATATAAACTTGATAGATATTAATTTTATTGTAATTTTGGATGTACTTACTGTTTGAACTTTCTCAGAGTTTCAGATTTTGGAGTACCAACAACTTCATGGATTTTTGCAATTTGATCAACTTCATTAGAACCAGGAAATAATGGCTGTAGACTACAGGAGAGAAGTAATAATTTTAAAGTAATGAGCATTTATTTCACTGTATTTCAAAATTGTTATGATCTATATGATGAATCTTTTACTGTATTAAAGAGATGTACATATTTATACCAGTTCATATCAGCATTTTCCAATAAGCCAATATTTCTAATACAATTTGCTCAGTGTGTTTTCATTACCTTTCTTTCACCAATACAATCCAATACCTCAGTCTTAACCCTAGCACTGAATTCCAGGATCTCACTATACTCCACATGAAAATGTTTCTTCTGCCTGGTACTGAATCTCCTACATTTATCTTTAGATTTATGATGTACCTTGCTTGCTCAACTATGGGAAACTGTTTGCTTCTACAAGGATTGCTTAACCATTTCATATTTTCATACTTTCATCAAATTACTGCATAATTTGCATTGTTCTCAAAGAAATATTTCAAGTTTTTAACTTCATAGAAGGCAGTGAGCTGGTGACAATATATTGTTCATGCTTTGAAACAACAAGGTAGTGTATGCTGCTTAAAAATCTGATTAAGATTTTAAGGAATAATACCTCAAATTTTGGTATAATCCCCAAATGCTGATAACTCCTCCTTTGTATCCAAATTATATACTTCAGTTGGAGTAAACTGGAATCAGAAAGCCCATTTAATGTCATTACAACTTTCAACCTTAATGCGAGGGGGGAACTGTTCTTCATTTCTACTCTCTTCTAATGATTTTTTTATAGATATATAGTATAGCACATCCTTATTCTCTAATTTTCCATGTATCAGCTAATTATAAGCTCTCATCATAAACATTATATCACTGCACTTCCTTGCTGTTACCTTCTAAAGGATTCCAAGAGATTTGTCAACCATGGTTGTCCCTTCATAAATCAATGCTGGCAACTTCTAACTGATTTCTCAATATTTAGATCAGTGGTAATTTATCAGCCAAGAGTTCTGAAAAAATTTCATTAATCACATAAACTAATTGCCCTGTCGCTACCCAATTGTTAAATGCATACATAAACTGCTTCAGAAGAGTTGTGAGTAGAACTGAACAACATGCAAATTTTAGAGCACATTTACAAATCTGACTTCATTACAAAGGGAGGTCATTGGTTAAAAAAAAAGATGAGTGGAAGAAGAACGTCCAAGGAACTCTTAAAAACAATATCCTGATATAGACAATTGACCTACAAAAACCACAACATCTTCCTTTGAGCAACTACAGTCAATGCAGACATACCTTAGTTCAAGAAGATTCATTTTATTAAGCTATTATGATGGCAAATGTGATCAAATGTGTGGTTATTTTCACCATATCACACTTCTGGAATACAGCTCCTTTGTCTATGTTTGCATTAAAGTTGTATTTATGTTTTGAGCCTAATGAAAATACAGACTGAGGACTGGTAAATCGGTTTAGTGATGTGTAAATATTGATTATTAACAAGGGTTGATAAACACTTTATGTTGCCGTGATTGACAGTGGACTGATGGTATTTAACCATACTGGATTTCTTGACTTTTGTGAATAAAACATGCCTAGGCAAAGTTCCACACTGTCAAAAAGATGTAAGTATTGTAGATCACCTACAAATCTTGTGTGGGAGTTTTAAAGCATGAGGTTTTTAACATTACAGATGAAATGTGGTGATGTTGCCTTTACCGACATTGCTTGATACCAAATAAAATTAATTGAATTGATCAAAAACTGGTTTTCTGGGGGCTAAGATGAATCTTTTACAAGACAACTAGATAAAAATATTTGCAAATACTTTGCATTTCACTTTTGCCCTGTTGTGCTCAGCTCACCTATCTTTCAGGATAGCATGTTCATAGTATACTTTTGTTTACTTCACGTGTGGTCAAATATGGTAGCTTCAGCTGATTGACATCCCAATTTAGGTGCACTTCTGCCTTCTTAGTATGTTCATCTACTCATAATTGCTACCTTAACTTGATTGAAACATACGGATTGATAAGTCAAACACTGTAGTTACAGATTGAGGAAGTTTACAATTCAGCAGCTGCTAATGACTCAGTGATGCACAGACTTTGTCTCCAGAAGGACTACGTAGTATCAGTCCAGCCAAAACTATCATGGGTAGATACACCTTCAGTATGATTAATCCTCTAATTGGTTCTCTCACCAAATTCCTTGACAATACAGCTAGTTTGCCAGTGGTGATATAATCCAGTTATTCTTAGTGATAGGCATTTAAGTACCCTATCAGATTGCATACAATATTAGTATTCAATCGATGCTAATTCAATGTGATATCTAGTATAGAGATGCATGCTTTGATGAACTAAGGAGATGCTGATGCAGGCTTACCCTATTTGACAAGCAGATGCTTTCCTTGAACACGAGGAAATCTGCAGATGCTGGAAACTCAAGCAACACACACAAAATGCTGGTGGAATACAGCAAGGCCAGGCAGCATCTGTAGGAAGAAGCGCTGTCGACATTTTGGGCCGAGACCCTTCATCAGTCCTGACGTTGACAGTGCTTCTTCCTATAGATGCTGCCTGGCTTGCTGCGTTCCACCAGCATTTTGTGTGAGATGCTTTCCTTGTCCATGTTCAGCTCAATGGTTTAATATTTCACAGAGTCAGCATGAAGTGTACTTTATTTCAATATGCTCAAATTTAAATTTTCAGGATTTCTGGAAGTCAGGATTACAAAACTAATTTGCTTTCACATATGCAGCTGTTATGCCCATTCTACTGCAACTTTTAAGTGATTGGTCACCTTTCCATCTGAGAATCCAAGTTCATGTTCTTCCCTGAGCATCAAGACTGCATTCTCTGTAATAGACTACAGTAAAATAATCTGGTGCAGTGGGAGCTACTATTGATGTTACTTTTTTTCATTGAAATGCTTTATACGTTATAATTTGAAAATATATTTAAGTGAGACAGTGAAGGTGAAAGGGAGTGCAGGAACATGGTGAGATTAGTAATTCAGGATGCAGGATCCTGGAATGTCGGAAATAGGGCTCCAGTGGGTTTAAAAGGAGCATGGCAAACATTACCTGGTGAAACAGGTGGCAACCCATCAGATTTCTGAGTCACTGGACAGCTGACTTTTGAAATATTACTTTAAACTTCTCTGCCCTCCTGCCTAAATACTTCCATATTATAGAAACTTTTACACACTGCTGCTGCACTTGTGATTGGAAACAATGTTACAACTGTTCAGGGTGTTGGTGATCCTGTATCTAAAGTACTGTGTACAGACCTGGCGTCCATATCCAAGGAGAGAGATAACTGCATTTCAGACAATTCAGAATTTAAGTAGATTCAAAGGGTCAGAGTTGTCTTAGGATAAGGTTGTGTCATTGAGTATGTTCTAGATTAAGATTTCCAATAATCCAAAAATCTCTCTGCAGATCTGGGCAACATGCAGTAACATGTGTAGAAGCCAATATCTTATTGGATAGTGAAGCCAGGCTTGTGAGTCTGTAGGGCCAACACATACACTCATAACTGAAGTCTTTGTATCTGCTTATTATACTTCCCTTCAACTCATAACTGTCAGGGCCTTTGCCTTTTCAAATTCCAACCCCAAATTTAGAGAATAACTCAACTGTTCTGATGTTATCTCAAGATTGATCCTCCCTCTTCAGTAAATTGAGTGTCCATTTGTATATCCTTCTACTCTTTGGCAGTTCCTTGATGATACAGATGACAAACTTCTATAGGTGTGTGGTGTAGAGTATACTGACAGGTTGCATCACAGTCTGGTACGGAAACATCAACGCCCTTGAACAGAAAATCCTACACAATGTAGTGTACATAGCCCAGTCCATCAAGGGGTAAAACCCTTCCTATTACCTCGCACATCTACATGGAGCACTCTTGCAGGAAAGCAGCATCAATCATCTCCCATCAGGAATGCTTTCTTCTCGCTGTTGCCATCAGGAAGATGATAAAGGAGCCTCGAGATTGTTACCATCAGATTCAGAAACAGTCATTACCCCTCATCCATCAGGCTCTTGAGCCAGTGTGTATCAGCCCAGGCCATCACAGGTAAAGCCCTCTACACCACTGAGCACATCTACAGGGAGTGCTGTTGCAGGAAAGCAGCATCCATTACCAAGGACCCCACCATCCATACAATGCTTTTTTCCTCACTACTGCCATCAGGAAGGAGGTACATGAGCCTCAGGTCTCACACCACCATGTTCAGAAACAGTTATTACCCCTCAGCTATCAGGCTCTTAAATCAGAGGGGATAACTTCACTCATCTCAACATTGATCCCACAAACTTTGGCTCACTTTCAAGAACTTTTCAATTCATGTTTTCAATTTTATTGCTTATTTATTATTATTGGGTTTTTTGTATTTGCAGTTTCACTAAAAGAATTGTGACTTTTTAAATAATCTTCCTGCCCAGAGTGATGTGAATTAAGATGGAAAACAAACCATGAATGGAGTTCTTTTTGAGTCAAATATTATTTCTTTCTGTTTCATGGCTGTTTCCCCAAATAAAGGAAATTGGAATTTATATGGTGATCATCACCGAAGGTTTTCTGAAAGCTTACATTTGTAATGTAGGAAATACGGTGGACAAATTGCATACAGGAAGAATCCCCAAACAATAGTTAAATAATAACCTGCTGATTTTTTGTTTGTTTGCGATGTTGACTGAATAATATTTACTTGGAAACAGTCTCCTTCAAAATAATACTATGGAAATGACATACATTCATTTTTGCACTAACAATCAAACTATTGTAGATTTTTGTCTACTAGCCTCTGGAATATATTCTCAATATTCAAATTTTCCATTTTGGAATGAGAGTACACTCAACCGAATCATGCCTGACAATGTTATTTGAGAAGAAACAAAATAAACTATATTTACATCACATATAATCTGAAATCCTGAGCATGAAGTGTGCACTCCACTGAAATACCTGTAACCTACTTATGATAGATCTCATTATTTAAGTGTTATATATTAATAGTACTATAATTTTTGGTTGGTGAATTTTTACTGAACTTTGGTATTTAGCTGAGCAGAGGTACAACCACAACAGGTTAGAATTTAGAATTAAAGTTGACCATTCTAATACCCTATTGGCTTACTAGTTCTTCCACTATTCTGAGATATCAAATGGTTGAAAAATATTAATGTTTTTCCATTAATGATGGTTATGCAGCAGGACTAAAAAGTTTGAAAGTCACCTGGTTATTTCAAAGAAAACACAGCCTGTGCTCCAGATGTCCATTTTGAAGCTGTAGTACCCATCAGTAAGTAGGCATTCTGGGGCTCGATACCATCGGGTGGAAATATATTCTGTATACGGCTGCTTTGAGAACATACTCCTGCAGGAACCAAAATCTGCCAACTTCAGCAAGTTTTGCTGTAACAGTAAATCCAGTATTTTTAAAAACATGGAGCAGTTTTCAATATCACCCTCATAAACAAAAAAATACTGCTTTAGACATCAGTTTCGGAGCAGAATCTTAGCGCACACTTCATTTGTTTATTTGAATTTCCTTGGTTTCATAGGTAGTGGTTGGAAGAAGGGTCCATAAATAAGAGTTGACAATTCATAAAGATAATCTCACTCAGAATTCCACAAAAATAGCTATCTAGTTACATATTTCATGAAAGTTGGTTTTCTGAACCCAACTTTTACAAAATCTCTCGAGTAATATACACACATATGAAGTTTGAAGAGAGCACCGGGATATTATTAATCCTTACATCTCTTCTGTAAAACTGATTCAAATTTCTGCATTTAACACTGAGAGTGGGCCTTGCACAAGAAAGCACATAGCTGCAACAGGGTCAATCTCTGCAGCTATAATTCTTATTTGGATACAGTCTGTGCAAAGTTTGCTATGCCTATCACATTTCAGCCACCATAATGGAAAGATTTCAGAAAAATGATGATAATAGCAGAAAGACAATTCGGGCTTACTGTTAAGGTACATCTTTCCTTAATTTGACATCAAGGCTTTCATTTCATTGTCATAAGACAGACAATCAGGCCATTCGGCCCAGTGTGTCTGCTCCCCTATTGGATCATGGCAGAGTTATTTTTCCCTCTCAATCCCCTTCTCCTGCATTTTCCCCATATTAAATAATAATTAAATAATACCTAATGACTTGACCTCCACAGTTAGGAGGCAGAGAATTCCACAGATTCACCACACTCTGACGACAATTCTCCCTCATCTCTATTCTAAAGGGACATCCTTCTATTCCGAGGCTATGCCCTCTGGTCCTAGACTCTTGCACTTGTGGGAACATCCAACCTATGCAGACCATTCAATAATCGGTAGGTTTCTGTGAGATTATATGTCTTCCCCACTCCCCGAATTTCAGTAAGTACATGCCCAAAACTATCAAATGTTCCTCAAGTTTTTCCTCTCATCCCTGGAATCATTCTCATAAAGCTCTAGTGCCAGCATATCCTTCCTTGGAAATGAAGCCAATTTTAGCCTCCCTCTCTCAAACTGCATTGTGGATACTACCATATTATGATCACTGCTTCCTAAGGATTCACTTATCTTAAGCTCCCTAATCAAATCTTGTTCATTGTACAAATCCAGAATTGCTTTTTCCTTAGTGGGGTCAACCACAAGTCCTCTAAAACAGTTATATCATAGGCTTTCTACAAATTCCTTTTCTTGGGATCCAATGCCAAACTGATTTTTCCAATCTACCTGCATATTAAAATCCTCCATGACCACAAAAACATTATCTTTTTTCCATGCCATCTCATTCACCTTTTGTCATTTGTACCCCATATCCTGGCTATAATTCAGAGCCCCATGTATTACTCCTATCAGAACTTTTTCTTAATTCTACCATAAGGATTCTAGATTTTCTGTTCCTATGTCGCCTCTTGCAAGGATGCAATTTCATTTTTTTTAAACCAGAAGAGCCACTCAACCCCACCCACCCCAATCCATCTTTTCAAGAGGATGTGTGTCCTGGGTGCAAATCCAAGTGGAAAGCTAGAGGATTTGGAAGCTTCTAAAAACCAAAAGAGTGCAATTTAAAAAGCCATAGGAGAAAAAAATTGAAAGATAAAGGTAAGCTAGCCAATAATATAAAAGAGGATCGCAAAAGATTTTTTCAGATATATAAAGAGTAAAAGAGAGGTGAGAGTGGATATTGGACTGCTGGAAGATGATGCTGCAGAGGTAGTAATGGGAGACAATAAATAGTTGAGGAACTTAAGTATTTTGCAACAGTCTTCACTGTGGAAGACACTAGAAATATGACAGAAATTCAAGAGTGTCAAGGGACAGAAGTGAATGTAGTTGCCACTAATAAGGAGAAGGTGCTTGGGAAGCCGAAAGATCTGAAGGTATACAAAAGATGGACTATGCCTCAGGGTTCTTCCTGAAAGAGGTAGCTGAAGAGATTGTGGAGGCATTTGTCATGATCTTTCAACAATCACTACATTCTGGAAAGTTTCCGGAGGAATGTATAATTACAAGTGTCATTCCACGCTCTAGGAAGGAAGGGAGGCAGAAGAAATGAAATTATAGGCCAATTAACCTGTCTTCAGAGGTTGGGAAGATGGAGTCTATTATTAAGGATGAGGTTTTCAGGTACGGGAGGCACATGATAAAATAGGTCAGCCAGCATGGTTTCCTTAAGGGAAAATCTTGCCTAACAAATTTTTTTGGAGTTCTTTGATGACATAACAGGCAAGATGACACAAAGGAGTCAGTGAATGTTGTCTACTTAGATTTTCAGAAAGCCTTTCTACAAGGTTCCTTACATGAAGCTGCATAATAAGAACCCATGGTCTTAAAGGAAAGATACTAGCATGGATAGAAGATTGGCTGACCAGTAGAAGCCATAGAGTGGGAATAAATTAGGGCCTTTTCTGGTTAGCTGATGGTGACTAGTGGTGTTCTGCAAGGATCAGTCTTATAAGATATAGGACCAGAATTAGACCATATGGCCCATTGAGTCTGCTCCACTATTTCATCATGACTGATTCATTTCCCTCTCAACCCTAATCTCCTGCCTTCTTCCCCTAACCCTCCATGTACTGACTAATCAGGAATCTATCAACCTCTGCCTTAAATATACTCAATGACTTGGCCTCCACAAACGTCTATGGCAATGAATTCCACAGATACTCTCCTCTGGCTAAGGAAATTCCACCTAATCTCTGTTCTAAATGAACATCCCTCCATTCTGAGGCTGTGTTCATTGTTCCTGGACTCCCCCACCACAGGAAACATCCTCCTCACATCCATTTTCTCCAGACCTTTCAATCTTCAATAAGTTTCAATAAGATCCCTCCCATTCTAAACTCCAGAAAGTACAGGTCTAGAATCATCAAATGCTCTTCATACCATATGTTTCCTGGAATAATTTTTGTGAACCTCCTCTGGCCCCTCTCCAATGCCAGCACATCTTTCCTTAGATAAGGAGCCTAAAACTACTCATTATACTCCAAGTGCAGTCTGACCAATATCTTACAAAGTCTCAGCACTACATCCTTGCTTTTATATTGTAGTCCTCTCAAAATGAATGCTAACATTGCATCTGCCTTCCTTACTACCAACTCAACCTGCAAGTTCATCTTCAGGGGAACCCTGCATGAAGACTCCCAGGTATCTTTGCACCTCAGATTTTTGAATTTTCTTCTAATTTAGCAAATAGTCTATGCTTTTATTTCTTCTACCAAAGTGCATGACCATACACTTCCCAACACTGTATTCCATCTGCCACTTCTTTGCCCATTCTCCAAACTGGTCCAAGTCATTCTGCAGCCTCTCTGCTTCCTCAACACTACCTGCCCCTCCACCTATCTTCATATCATCTAATGGTCCTATGTTTGGCTCCCAACTATAATTTTCTTTCAGCCACAACTCTATGATTCCCTCTTCTGTTCTTACTCATTCACTATGCTGAAACATCTCCCATACAGGTAATGTTAGGTTCCTAGCAGAAGCACTTCAAATAGTATTTCAGGATAAACAAGAAATGCTAGCAATACTCAAACATCAATTGATGGCAATGTGAGAGAATAAGTTGCAACTGATTTTGGACTAACTGGCCTATTTTCTGTCACTCCTTTCTTGAACAGTGGTATTGACTGAAATATTACAAAATATTGGTAGATCAGGTTGGCTATTTGGAAGTTTGATTGATTGCTGAGCTTGGCAAAACATTTGCAGACGTTTCAGCTCCAATCAAGCAGCCACCATCAGTGTGCAGTTGAAGGTGCAGAATATTGGTAGCTCAGATGGGCTATTTGGAAACTTGGCTCATCATCGAGCTTGGCAAAATGTTTGCAGATGTTTCAGCTCCAATCAAGAGGCCCTCATCAGTGTACAGATAATATTGTATTTGCTTTTTCTGATCCTTCAGGACCTCTCAGAATCCTGGTATTTTTGCTAGATTATAGCCAATACATCCACCTTCTCTGCAGGCACTTTTTTAGACTTTGTAGGATGTAAGCCAGCATATCCAGAGAACCTGTTAGACTTCAGCCACAATTGTTTGCCTAGCACCTTTTTTATCTAGCAAAAGATTTACTTCACCATCCTTATAGGTGTTTGACTATATACTGTTGTGTGAATGTTTTTAATGACTCCTAGCATGAATCCCAGAGCATTATTATTTAGAATCTTCGCTATTCTTATATTTTCCAAAATAGATTCTAGGTCTTATACTTGCTACACCTTCTCACCAATCTGGTCTAGGTATCTAATGAGCAATTTTGACAAATGTCAGAGAGGCAGTGTTGGAAGCAAGCATTCAATCAGTCAATCTGAGAGAGCCAATTTGTATTCCATGGTGTCATGCGATCTCCTGGGATAAGATATTGGTTATCCAAACAATCCAAGGACAGTTTGCTGGAGAGCTATCTCACCTTTAGAGTTTCTCTCTTCAATGAGGTCCAAACTATGAAGGCAGAATCCCAACTTTCCAAAGTAGATATAGTTTGTATGTGCTGAAGAGAATATGTAACCTCTCCCAGCCAACAATGCCTATGGCTAAGTCCATAAGTGCTGGCGTAAAGCTAGCCATCACTTCCAAATTGGAAAAGGTAGTCTCCATATTCCACATAGAACATTGGAGAAGGTGAAACTGCAGTTCCCCTATACCCATGTCATCTTATACAGGCTTTCAGGTTGTTAAAAGCATCTCTATTTATATGTTCATCAGCCTTCATCCATTGGTTGTCTCATTCAAGTCCTCTGGAACTCTGCCACCCAGGAAGCTTGCATATAGGCTCACCACATGAAGATCCTGCCTCCATGGTACCCTCCAATGACTGTGAGGTAACAATCTCAGAAGAGTCACAACAATATAATCTTGTTACATATTCTTCATTCACAGTGAAAGCCAGGCTTGTGATAATGAGTTGCTTCTCTTCCAATGATCTGAACCTGTGGGTACCACAAATCTGCTTCTAACATCTCCTACAAGAGGAAACGAAGACCATTGCACACACATTGCATTAATGTCAGTAGATTATGATGTCATGGTTGCATTCTGTAAGTTTGGTGCAAATGTGAGTTTTGTGTATGAATTATCAGATGTGCAAGTGAAAACAGACACAGTGGTATATGTTTAGAGCAGTGGTTAGTTGTTGATAGCTGGCATTTATTACCATCTCTTCTTGTACTCAGGCAATTTGTCAGTTGATTTTATTTTCTTGCACAGGGGCTATTCCTAGGGTAACATTCAAGCATTTCTCTCTTTCTCAGCAACTCCTTTTACTGCAGCCTTATTTCAACTTTTGGTTACTTCACAAGTTTCAGGAACTCTGTTACAATCCAGATCTTCCATTGGGATTTCAAAGTCACCAGTGGTGATGTGCTCTTTCTTGGTAGTGCTTCCACTGTTTTTGTCAAATCTTTCTCTGGTACGATGGCATTGAGAAGCAGCTGAATTCAGTATTCACTTTCTTTAAGAGGTTGGAGACATGACATAAGTTAACAGAGATTAGTTTCAACTTTCATGTAGGATTCCAGAAATTTTATATACTTCATTTTGTTAAAAGGTTAAAATTGGTTAAAAGGCTAGTGTTAATCCTAAGAGCTCAAGCACAAGGTACCTGAAAAAAAATGCATACTAACAGTGCCAATATAAACTTGAATGACTCTCTCAAAAGTACATTTCAAAGTGAAGTACCACAGAAACACTGATGTTGGAAGTGTTTTTCATATTTATGGTACATGAATTTTTCTGATGCTCTAATCAGCAACAAGATACCAAGATACAATCATGGTCAGTGGCAACTCATTTGAAGAACATTCTAAGATAAATTAATTCAGGAATTTCAAAAATTCCCATTTTTACAGGTTGTTAGAAATCTGTGAACAATATAGGAAGATTGCTTCTACCAGAAGCCAATCATCTTGATAGTTTTAAATTCTGTGCCTCAAAAATATTGATAATGTCTAAAATATCTTAATTTCTGAAAGGTATCTAATACAAAACATTCTTAATAATTTAGAAAACGTTCTTATTAACATTTACAGCTGCAAAAATAACCTGTTCAGCAAAAAAAAAGCAGAAAAGCACAGAAATCTGTGACAGATGGACAAGACTTTCACAGACACTTCAGTTGTTCAGAGGAGGATCTGCGCCTCTTATCTGACACAAAAGGGATGTTTTGGAAAAGGATTAACGACTTCCTTTGAGAAAAGGATCAATAGACTAAACTAACTACAGTTCAATGAAAGCAGTTCATCAGTGTGATGATAAATGGCACCTCTCTCACCCAAGCATTAGTGCTACCTTCATGAATGGAGGCCATGTACAGGATGTAAGATGCCATGGAAAACCTATGCAGAATTTGGGAAAAGGAACTAAGCTATTTTATTATTGGAGAAATGCAAAGTTACAGAGTAGTTCTTAGTACCTCCTCAAGTACAGCTCATAATTGCATAATAAATTACTTCCACAAATTTCTAATATTCGTGGCCCACAACTCTAGACAAAAGATGCTAATTCTACCCAAATACCCAATTATTCTTTGATGCATCATCAATAACTCTCTCTGAGACGTAAAGGTGAGATATCGGCTTTTATTGACTGGAAGAAAGAACAAGTAGTGGTTGACCACAGTACTACATCCTGGAGACAGAGAGGTCGGGCTCAGACCTCAATCGCCTTTATACAGGGGTCTGTGGGAGGAGCCACAGGAGCAGTCCGCAGGGGGCGTGTCCAGACAGGTATATGTAGTTCACCACATTCTTAAACCAAGCATCCCATCTCCAGAAATGATCCATGAATAAACTTCATTAAGTATTGCACAGTAAAGCACACGGTGGCTCCAAAATTTAAACTTGTATAGATAAATCCTTGAGGAATGTATTACTAAAAATCTGAAACTTTGCAGTTTGCTGGAAGATAGAGCAAAATTGCAGTCAGTGGAATGAGTTGAAGTATAACATGGGGCAAAAATTGAAAAAGGTGCTGAAAATAGGACTGAAGGGTTTACATTTGAATGCATGCAGTATACAGAATAAGGTAGATGACCTAGTAGTGCAGTTACAGATTGGCAGGTATGATATTGTGGGCATCACAAAGTCATGGCTGAAGGAAAATCACAGTTGGGAGCTTACCATCCAAGGATACACATTGTACTGAAAGGATAGGCACGTGGGCAGAGAAGGTGGGGTGGTTCTGTTGGTAAAAATTGAAATCAAATCTTTAGGGAAAGGTGGCACAAGACTGGAAGATGTAGAATCTTTGTGGATAGAGCTAAGAAACCGCAAGGGTAAAAAGACCCTGATGAGAATTATATACAGTTCTCCAAATAGTAAGCAGGATGAGGAGGTAGAAAATGGGAGGTAGGAAAGGCATGAGATAAGGCAATGTTACAATAGGCATGGAAAGATTTCAATATGCAGAACGACTGAGAAAATCATGATTGTACTGGATTCCAAGAAATGGGATTTGTAGAATGAAATGGAATTCTCCCACAAGGGTAAAGGCAATTCTGGATTAAGTGTTGTGTACTGAACCAGATTTGATTAGACGTCTTAAGGTAAAAGAACCCTCAAGCGTAGCAATCATAATACAAATACAATTCACTCTGCAGTTTGAGAAGGAGAAAGTCAGATGTATCATGCATTAGTGTGGAGTAAAGGGAATTACAGAGGCATGAGAGGAGCTAGCCAAAGTTGATTAGAAGAGGACACTATCAAGGGTGGCTGGGATTTCTGGAGTCAATTCAGTAGGCGTAGGATAGATACATCTCCAAAGATGTATTCTAAAGGAAGGATGAGGCAACCAAGGCCGACAAGGGAAGTCAAAGACAGCACAAGTAAAAGCGAGGGCACATAATACAGCAAAAGATAGTGGAAAGGCAGAGGATTGGGAAGCTTTTAAAAACCAACAGAAGGTAACTAAAAAGCCATAAGGAGAGAAAAGAAAAAAATATGAAGATAAGTTAGCCAATAATATAAAAGAGGATACCAGGTATTATATTCTACCAAGAAATATACAGTGGTGCTAGAAAGTTCAGGAATCCTGTAGAATTTTCTCTATTTCTACATAAATATGACCAAAAATGTCATCAGATCTTCATGCAAGTCCTAAAACTAGATAAAGAGAACCCAATCAAAATAAATAACACAAAAAAAATCATACTTGTTCATTTATTTATTGAGAAAAATGATACAACATTTTTGTTGGAAAAAGTACGTGATCCTCTGGGGTAATGCCTTCTACAAGAGCTATTTGGAGTCAGGTGTTCCCATTAATGAGATTGGAGGTGTAGGTTGTAGAGGTGGTCTGCTCTATACAAATGACACACAAAGTCAGGTTACTGGCAGAGCCTGCTCTTCTCAAGAAAGACCTGTTTATACGTACCATGCATTGGTCAAAATAACTTTCAGAGGACCTTAGAAGAATTGTAGAGATGCACAATGCTGGAAAAGGCTACAAAAGCATTTCTAAAGACCTGAACGTTCATCAGTCCAAATGGAGAAACTGTGTATAAATGGAGGAAACTCAGTACTGCTGCTACTCTCCATAGGAGTGGACATCCTGGAAAGATCACACCAAGAGCAGAACATGCAACGCTGAAGGCGATGAAAAAGAACCCAGGGGCAATAGCAAAATCTCTAGAACTTGCTAAAGTCTCTGTTTATATGTCCACTATAAGAAAAACACAGAACAAGAATACTGTACATGGAAGGACACCATGGAGGAAACCACTACTCTCCAAAAAAAAAAACGCTGCGGCACATCTCAAGTTTGCAAGACCACCTGGATGTTCCAAAATACCTCTGGGACAATATTCTGTGGACAGATGAGACAAAAATTGAACCTTTTGGCAGAAATACACACCGCTATGTTTGGAGAAAAAAGAGCACTGTACATCAACACCAAAACCTCATCCCAACTGTGAAGTATGGTGGAAGAAACATCATGATTTGGGGCTATTTTGATGCCTCAGGGCCTGGACAACTTGCAATCATAGAGGAAACAATGAATTCAAAATTGTATTCAAAATTTTACAGGAGAATATCAGGGTAGCAGTCAATCACCTGAAGCTTAATAGAAGTTGGATAACGCAACAAGACAATTATCTGAATGACAAGAGTAAGTCAAGAATGGTTTAAAAAGAAAATATGTGTTTTCAAATGGCCGACTCAAGAGTCCTGATCATAATCCTATAGAAATGTTGTGGAAGGACCTGAAGCAAGCAGTTCATGCAAGGGAGCCCACCAACAACTCAGAGTTGAAGCAGTTTTCTAAGGATGAATGGCCCAAGCCGATGTGTAGGACTGATCAACAGTTACCAGAAATGTTTGGTTGAAGTTATTGCTGTACAAGTGGGTCACACCAGTTACTGAAAGCACATACTTTTTCCAACAAATATATGTAATATTGGATCAGTTTTTCAATAAGCAACTGCACAAGTATAATGTTTTCTGTGTTATTTATTTAATCAGGTTCTCTTTATCTAGTTTTAGGACATGTGATCCAATTGCAGAGGGTATGATATGTTTTACATGTCATACGTTATAAATTTTCCAGAAATATAATGTTGTTAATTGTGCTAGAGAAGCCAACGAACATCAGGTGTCAAACAGACACACAAGAGGGATTGCAGATGCTGCATTCGGTGAGCAAGATGGCCTACCCCTGCTCCTATTTCTTATGTTTTTATGTTCTTATGTAAATCTAGAGCAACAGACACAGAATGCTAGAAGAATATAACTGACAGACATGTGGGAATATAAAATGCCAACAAAGTGCCTGACCACCAGGAGATCTTGGCTGTTATAGCAGACAAAGTAAAGCTGCTCAATGAAGTGATTTCCCCCAGTCTGTGCCCTCCTCTACTGCCAAGTTGAGGCTTAACATATCTTAAAGGAACAATACCTCATATTCTGTCTTGGTAGTCTCCAGCCTGATCAGAAAAACATTGATTCCCCTAACTTTCAGTAACCACTCTTCTCTGTACCCCCCCCCATCCCACCTTTGTTTTTCCTTATTCCTTTGGCCTTTACCCATTCTCTTTCTCCTCTACTACCTTCACAACACCTTCCTCCCTCTAGTTACTACCTCTTCCTTCTGGTCCACAGTCTACCGACCTATCAGATTCCATGTTCCTCAATCTATCACCTTTTCACATCATTCTCACTTTACCCTCCCCCAACCACCTACCTTCCACTTCCCACCTGTATTAATCTATTACCTGCCAGCTCATGTTTTTTTTCACTTTCATCAGCATTTTATTCTGGCTTTTGCCCCCTTTCTTATCAGTCCTGATGAAGGATCTTGGTCCAAAACATCAACTGTTTATTTCCCTTTAGATGCTCCCTGAACTGCTGAATTCCTTCAACATGTGTGTGTTGCATCAGTTGCCAAATAAACAGTTTCCATTTTGGCCACTTCAAGCAAGTGACAAGCACTTCCAAGTCAAGTACTTTTCAATCAGAAATACAGTAACCTTCCATCTACTGTGTGGTGTTAATTTTATGGTAAATCAATGTGAATTTTCTACTTCAGCAAAAAAAGATTCAAACACTAGAAATAAGAAATAAACAATAAACACAAGAAATTAAAGGATTAGGTCAGATGAAAGGTCATTGACCTGAAAGAGCTCATTTCTATTTGCACACTTGTTACCTGACCTATTGAGTACTTCCAGTCTATTGTTTTTATCCAGAATTCTTATACTTGTCCGTCAGTAGCAAAAGCACTTTGCATTAACAACATAACTAAAATTAGCTAATTACTGCATTAGAAAATTGTTGATATGAACTAGTATTCTTCTGAGTGGTTGAAAAACTGTACAAGTAACATACCTTAATTAAGATATTTTCAGGTTTTACATCTCGATGAAAAATTCCATTTCTGTATCAAATAAAAAGATTTCATAATCTAATGAAATGAACATGACTTCTTACATTTATGATTTTCTAATAGCTTTTCAATTAGTGTACTATTGATCATTTGTCCCTGTAAGTACTAAAACAACAGTTCTAAAAATATAATGAAGGTATGAACAAAACATTTTTATGATCATATCAAAGAAATTTAAGAAAATTTGTCATACATTACATTCAGTAATATAATTCTGAAGCTAATCCTTTCAAACAGCCATTAACTCAATACGGTTCAATAATTTATAATAATCCATATTTTGCTGGAAAATGTTAGCAAGTCCAAAATTTCCATGCATGAGTAGGTAGTCAAATATGGAATTTCTGAACTTACTTATCAAATGCTGGTGTCTTAATACAGTCCAGTGCTGAATTCGCTGTGGAATCCAGTGGTTGACCTCAATCTTGCAAATCTCCCTAGCTAGGAAATTGGTTGTCAGATATTCCACTGGATTTGATACTACACCCATTCTACTTCTGGTGTTCCCACAACCAATGATCTCACTTTAAGGACTCTTTATCTTATTATTTCATGTTCCTTATTTATTGCTATTTATTTATCAGAATCAGGTTTATTATCAACAGCATGTGATGTGGAATTTGTTAAACTTAGCAGGAGTTCAATGCAATACATAATCTAACAGAGAGAGAAAAATAAATAAATAAAATAAAACAATAATAAACAAGTAAATCAATTACATATATTGAATAGATTATTTAAAAATGTGCAATATCAGAAATACTGTATATTAAAAAAGTGAGGTAGTGTCCAAAGCTTCGAAGTCCATTTAGGAATCGGATGGGAGGGGAAGAAGCTGTTCCTGAATCGCTAAGTGTGTGCCTTCAGGCTTCTGTATCTCCAACCTGATGGTAACAGTGAGAAAAGGGCATGTCCTGGGTGCTGGAGGTCTTGAATAATGACACTACCTTTCTGAGACACTGCTTCCTAAAGGTGTCCTGGGTACACCTCCCAAGTTGGAGCTGACCAGATTTACAACCTTCTGCAGCTTCTTTCGGTCCTGTGATGCAGCCTGTCAGAATGCTCTCTTCTTTATGACTACATCAATATATTAGGACCAGGTTAGATCCTCAGAGATCTTGACACCCAGGAACTTGAAGCTGCTTACCCTCTCCTCTTCTGATCCCTCTCTGAGGATTGGTATGTATTCCTTCATCTTACCCTTCCTGAAGTCCACAATCAGCTCTTTCATCTTACTGATATTGAGTGTCAGGTTGTTGCCGGTACACCACTCCACTAGTTGGAATATCTCACTCCTGTACGCCCTCTCGTCACCACCTGAGATTCTACCAACAATGGTTGTATTGTCAGCAAATTTGTAGACGGTATTTGAGCTATGCCTAGCCACACAGTCATGTGTATACACAGAGTAAAAGTAAAGCAGTGGGCTAAGCACACACCCCTGAGGTGCGCCAGTGTTGATCATCAGCGATGAGGATATGTTATCATCAATCTGCACAGATGGTGGTCCTCCGGTTAGGAGGTCAAGGATCCAATTACAGAAGGAGGTACAGAGGCCCAGGTTCTGCAACTTCTCAATTAGGATTTTGGGAATGATAGTGTTAAATGCTGAGCTATAGTTGACGAACAGCATCCTGACATAGGTGTTTGTGTTGTCTAGGTGGTCTACAGCCGTGTGAAAAGCCAGAGAGATTGTGTCTGCTGTTGACCTATTGTGACAATAAGCAAATTGCAATGGGTCCAGGTCCTTGCTGAGGCAGGAGTTCAGTCTAGTCATTTGTATTTGCACAGTTTGTTGTCTATTGATCATGTTTACAATCACTGTTCTATAGATTTACTAAGTATGCCCGCAGAAAAAGAATCTCAGGGTTGTATGAGGTGACATGTATGTACTCTGATAATAAATTTTACTTTGAACTTTGTATACATGCAAGTCTGTGATTTCACTGGGGACTGTCAGACGACAGGAAAGGCAAGCAGTTAAGCTGCTTTTTAATTATGTTTTAATTAAATATTTTAGTGGATTTAGTTTTCAAACCATCATATTTTCCTTTTATTTTTGTATGTTAAAAATGACTGTTTGCAGGGTGTCTTCAGAGATACAGCATCGCCAGTGCACCTGGAGGATTCTGATACTACTCAAGCTTTACTGTTGGATCCTGTAATGCTCTGGTACACAGAATCTGTGTCTGGATCACGCAAGTTCCCCCATGATTGGCTGTGGCCATTGTCATTAAGACCAGGACCATAATTAATTGGAATATATTTATGGTCATCATTTTTACAATTTGTGCTTACCTGTGCATGTAATCAAGGGACTTGCATAGCTGATACATATAATTCTTTATTTTACTTTCAGGTAAAGGATGCCTTCGCCCTGTAAATAAGAGCATTTTTGTAAATGTTAAACTAGTTTGCTTGTCTCTTAAAAATCTTCAACTAAATATTATAAATTATACTCATAGACTATATATTTCTAAACACACTTTCAAAGGGTTCTTAAGTAAAAGCAAAAAGTGCACTGGTTTCTTGAGAATATTTTAGCCTCACGATCCCTGCATTTTAAGACGATTACAGTCTAGGGTCTCTGACAGAGTTAGAGTCATAGAGCACTGCAGCACAGAAACAGTCACTTCAGCCCATCTCAACTGTGCCAGACCATTATTCTGCCTCGTTCCGTCTGGACCACAGCCCACCATTCCCATCAATATACTTCCATTAAATGTTGCAATTGAACCACATCCATCACTTTCACTGGCTGCTTGTTTCACACTTGCACCACTCTCAGTGAAAAAAAACCTTCAGACTCCCTTTAAATATCTCTCCTTTCACCCTTAACCTATGACCTCTAGTTCTAGTCTCCACCCAAACTCAGTTAAATAAAGCTCATTTGTATTTACCCTATCTATACCCTTATAATTTAGCATACCTCTTTTGAAATGTCCCTCATTGTCTTATGATGGAAATGACCTTACAGGTTTTGAGTTACTAATGTCATCTTTTACCTTTATCTCATAATTTCCCTGTATTTACCTATATATGTTTTTGATCCATATGTAAGCATTCCTGTTTATTTGACATAGAATTGTAAAGTAATCATTTCTAAAATGTGGTACAACTTCAATTATCCACACACATCAAAGTAGTGAATAATCTGTTTGTGAAAATTTTATACAAGGTTATATTGGGACAGAAAATATTGAACATTATTCTTTCATGAGTTTCCTGCAGGTTCTTTGATTTTCTCCCATGTCCAAAATTCATGTGGATTGGTAGGTAACTTGACCTTTCCCACCCACCTGGCTTCACCTATCACTTTCCAGCCAGCCTCTCCCCCCCAACCCAGTTTAATTTAGGCATCTCACCCTTCCCTCTCAGTCCTGAAGGGTCTCGCCCCAAAATATTAACTGTTTATGCTTTTCTATAGATACTGCCTGGCATGCTGAGTTCCTCCACACTTTGTTTGTGTTGCTTTAGTAGGTTTTACTGTTCACTGTAAATACCCATAGTGTGTAAGTGGGAGAGTCTGAAGGGAATTGATGGGATTGTGGAAAGAATAAAGTGGGATTATTGTGGGGCTACACTAAATGCATGCTTGATGGTAGGTGTGGATTTCATGGGCTAAAGAGCCTGACTTCATGCTTTATTTCATTATGGATATGAGGAACAACAGAATGGATTGAACCCATGACCCAACTCCTCCAAAGCCAATCCAGTTATTTGACTCTATCATAAACCATCAAGTTATAGCTAGAAAGTAATCTTCAATTACATCCTTTTCCACTTCTTACTATTATCTCTAATATTATCAAGAATATTTCCTTGGCCTTCTATTTCTTATCCACATAATGCCCTTTAGATACATTATTTGAAAATGCAGCCAACTGTAGCAAACTCTGTCATACCACTACTTTTTTAGGATTATTGACATCTTCCAAATTGTCAGTGCTATAACAATTTCCATTATTGGAGAAGTACTAATATGATAACCACCTTTGAAATAATGAGGCAGCCTAGAGAGAAGAAGTTATCACCCTGACACAGTGGTGTCAAGAAAATAAACTCTCCATCAATGTCGCAAAAACAAAGGAGCTGGTTATGGACTACAGGAGGAATGGAGACAGGCTAACCCCTATTGACATCAATGGATCTAGGGTTGAGAGGGTGAACAGCTTGAAGTTCCTCAGCATAAACATCACCGAGGATCTCATGTGGTGTGGTCTGTACATACCGGCTGTGTGGTGAAGAAAGCACAATCATGCCTCTTTCATCTCAGATGGTTGAAGAAGTTTGGTATGGGCCTGCAAATCTAAAGAACTTTCTACAGGGGCACAATTCAGAGCATCCTGACTGGCTGCATGACTGCCTGATGTGGGAACTGTACTTCCCTCAATCACAGGACTTTGCAAAGAGTGGTGTGGACAGCCCAGCACATCTGTGGATGTGAACTGCACACTGTTCAGGACATTTACAAAGACAGATATGTGGAAAGGCCCCAAGGATCATTGGGGATCCAAGTCACCCCAACCACAAACTGTTCCAGCTGTTACCATCTGGGAAATGGTACCACAGCATTTAAGCCAGGACCAACAGGCCATCAGACTGATATATTCATGCTGACTCAACTGTATTTCTATGTTATATTGACTGTCCTGTAATACATACTATTTATTATAAATTACTATAAATTGCACATTTAGACAGAAATGTAACGCAAAGATTTTTACTCATGTATATGAATGATGTAAGTAATAAAGTCAATTCAATTCAATCCAAGCTATTCTAATGTGGTCAATACAGGCTGGATATTTGGCTATCCTTTTCCTCCCTACTCATACTAATCTAGGTCATTAAAAATTTTGCCACAGTCCTGTAACATGCATATTTTCTTGTTCATCCAGCATCCCTTACAACTTCAAAGTAAATTTCAAATGTTTCTATTTTCATGCCACATTCAATTTCAATAATTTTCTCAGAGATGCTGTATTCCTCAGTTCTGTACCCTTAAAGTTAGGTATATTTCCTTTGTTTTTAAATAATTCTTGAATAAAAATTATGATAATATTGGATAGACACCATGGTTTATCTGCAATCTTCAATGATGAGCTAGAACAAATCAAATGCTATGGTGACAGATTTTACAGAAAAAGTGTAAATCCAACTTGATATAATTACAATTTATATCAGATAGAGGCAAACAAAATGTACAATGGAAACTTTGTTTATATGAATAGTTTGTGGAAATGCAAGGATTTTAATTTTCAGATAATCAGAAATAGATACACAGATTTCTCAATTCTGCAACTCTGTGTTAGATTCTTGTAAAGATTGACATCATTTAATACAAGGAATGTCCTGAGAAAATATACTGATATAACTTTTTCTTTTACTGCATTATTTGTCAGCAACAGATATTCAAATTCAGGCAACATAACAGTGCTGACCTTGTATCAATTCATAGATATTCATGTCCATGAGTTCGCATATTAGAGCAAGAGACCCATATTTTTTATCACTGGAAAGAAAAAAGGACAAGAAAGAAAACAAAATCATTTGTATTTATTCAATGTAACACAAAATATAATAAAATTGTGAGTTTGTCAGGATCTACTTTAATTTAAAAGAACTCTGTGCAACTTAAGTTAGAGATTGTGGCCAATCTAAAAAAGTCAAAGCTCATTCTTCAAGACATTATGATAGAATATAATGTATATTTGTAAAATTATACACAATATACAAAAGAAAAAGTGGCAAAATCAGTAAATGCTAGAAATTACTCAAATGATCAGCCATTATTTGTGTAAATAAAAATGAAATCATATCTCAAACCCTCAGAACTGAAGGATATTAAAGATGAACAGCAATTAATGAGGAAAAGAACATGGATAATAGGAAGGATAAAATTTAAAAGCCAAAAAAACATTGTTGAACATTTGTGTGGAAAGATAATATGGGAAAAGTGATTGTCAAGAAACAACAGGAGAATATAAGAAAAACAAATGAAATAAAAGATGCAAGCATAATGTAGTGAATAGTTAGGAGGGCTTTACCCACGATGTACTGGGACATCCTTTTGTAGGATTTTCTATTCAAGGGTATTGGTGTTTCCTTACCAGGCCATGATGCAGCCAGTCAATACACTTTCCACGACACATTTATAGAGGTTTGTCAAAGTTTTAGACGTCACGCTGAATTTCCGCAGACTCCTAAGGAAGTAGAGGTGCTGTTGTTTTTCCTTGCGATTGCACTTACATGTTGGATCCAGAACAAGTCCTCTAAAATAGTAATATCCAGGAATTTAAAGTTGCTAATCCTCTCAATCTCTGATCCTCCAATAAGGACTGGCTCATGGACCTCTGGTTTCCCTCTCCTGGAAATCCACAATTAGTTCCTTGGTCTTGTTGACTTTGCCTGAGAGGTTGTTGTTACGACACCACTCAGCTAAATTTTCAATCACCCTCCTGTATGCTGATTCATCACCGCCTTTGGTTCAGCCCACAAAAGTGGTGTCATTAGCAAACTTGAATATAGTATTGGAGCTGTGCTTCGCCACAGTCATAGGTGTAGAACAAGTACAGCAGGGAGCTAAGCACACAGCCCTGTGGTACACACTAATGTTAAAGTCATGTTCTTCAAAGCTCCTTATTAAATTAGAGCTGGATATGATACCTACCTTGATGATATTAATAGAATAAGATGTGTGGCTGGCCATGAGATTTTCCCATGAGGAGTTCAACATCACAGCATAATTAACAAATCATCAGCAAATAGCAGCCAGCAAGTTCAGAGCTTCTGTATTTATGCAAGAATCTTAAACTTAGTGGTCAAATAAGAACACAAGACAACTGAGCTCAGCTCTATGGCTTGTTCTGATAAAGATTGATAGCTCATACTTTATTTCCACTTATATTCCTACATATTTTCAAACTGGTGTTATTATAATTTCAATAAAATGAAATAAAGACAAAACATTCCTACTTTGTTACTGTCAAATTGCTTGTTAGAACTGTTTAGTTCCATACTTAAAAACTAGCTGATTACCAATCACAATCAACACCTATGGGACCATAGCACAAAAGAAAAAGGTTAAGAAATTGGTATACTATCATGACTGTACTCCTTTAGTAAAGTTCTGAAGTTTGAAGTAAACAATATTGGTTAGGGTAAATGTATGTTACTTTTAGAAAATTAGCCCTATGAGAGAAATACAACTGCAGCAAAATAATCTATAGATAAAGAATCACTTGTTTATCACGTGCACAGTGAAATGCACAGTTTGTGATAACACACCCTAAGAATGTACTAGTGGAAGTGTCACCATACATTCTGGCACCAACATAGCATGTCCACAATGTTCAGCACAACACAAGCAACGGCAACGGCAAAACAAGCCCCTTTTTGCCTTCCCACCCACCCACACACACACCTCCAACCTTAAAACAGGCCACCTGTAGGCCTTAAACCTCTCGTCTCTGGCCCAGACTTGCAGACATTGGGCCTCCAACTTCCAGACACGCTGACCCATGGGTTGTGAATATGTAGCTTCAACTTCCGGACTTGTTGACTTTGGTCTTCGAACATCGGGCTTCGGTCTTTAGTATCAACCACAGGGCTCACTTTGCACAGGACTTTGAACTCTGAACTCTCACAGACCTCTGACACCAGACTCAGATCTTGGAGATTGCCCCTGGCTTGAGCCTCCAACTTCCAGACCTAGGGACTCCAACTATTGAGCCTCGACCTCTGGACTTGCCATCTTTGGTCTTCAACCTTCAGCACTGATTTCAGGACTCATCAATCTTGAGGCTTTTAACTCCAGACTTGCATAGACCTCCAACATCAGGACTCACCAACTGGGGATGAGGGGTGGGAGTGCACGAGCTCTCATCCACAGGGTCTGCCAAGCTCAGTCATTGACCATGGCAATCGCTGGTCTACATCTATGTGCCTGACTTCCCAACATTTGTCCACAGGATTCGCTGGCCTTCTACCGCAGAGCCCTTCAATGTGGATTATGTGTGGCTTCTGCACTGACTCTTACCTCTTTTTGTCCTCATCCTTGTCTCCAAACCCTAACCTGTCCCCTAACTCACCATGCTGCCTCCAAAACCACCCCTACAAATCTAATAAAAACTAAGTCTGAGCCATGATCTCTCCAGACATCACAGCTCAGCACCATCTTGACCAGAGCAACAGACACAAAGTGCTGCAGGAACTCAGCAGGCTTGGCAGTATCTATGGAAAAGAGAAAACAGTCATCATTGTGGGCCAAGATTCTTCATGAGGACTGGAGAAAAGAAAGATGAGAATTATAGTAAGAAGTTTGGGGGAGGGGTTTGGAGAGGAAGTAGTACAAGGTAGTAGGTGATAGATGGCACTGGGAGAAGATGGGAGGGGTGAAGTAAAGAGCTGGGAAGTTGCTTGGTGAAAGATATAAAAGGCTGGTGAAGAGAGAATCTGATAGGAGAGTAAAGAAGGTCATGGAAGAAGGAGAAAGGGGAGGAGCCCAGACAGAGGTGATGGGTATGTAAGAAGATAAGGTGAGAGAGGGAAATGAAAATGGGGAATGTTGAAGTGGGGGGGGGGGGGGCGGTGCAATTACCAGAAAGCCGAGAAATTGATGTTCATGCCATGAGGCTGGAAGCTACCTAGATGGAATACAAAGTGTTCATCCTCCAAATTGAGTGTGGCTTCATCACAGCAGTAGAAGAGGTCATGGACTGACATGTCAGAATGGTAATGGGAAGTAGAATTAAAATGGGTAGCCACCAGGAGACCCCACTTTTACTGGCGGGTAAGTGCTTGGTAAAGTGGTCTTCTGATCAACATCAAGTGTCACTGATATACAGGAGGCCACACCAGCAACACCAAATACAGTAGATGAGCCCCAATAGACTCATAGGTGAAGTGTCACCTCACCTGAAAGGACTGCTTGAGGTCCAGAATGGTAGTGAGGTGGGAGGCAAAGGGGCAGGTGTGGCACTTGTTCCACTTGCAAGGATAATAAATACCAGGAGGGAGATCAGTAGGGAGGGACGAATGGACAAGGAAGTCTTGTATCATCTTGATCGCATCATTTTACTGCTACCTTCACTCTAATTTTTATTTAAAATCTGCCATTAAGGAAAAACTTTTGCCAATATTTAAATTGATGGAATATATGGATTTTTCAAAAGCATTCAATAAAATATGCAGAAATGTCTAACCAGAAATTTGTTAGAAAAATTCAGGTCTAAAATTTTGGTTAAAATTTGGCAACAAAGCTGAAAAGCGGAAAATATTTAAGATAAATGTGTTTTGTTCAGTATAAACAAATCCAACAGAACTCATACAATTTTGAGACTATGTGTTCCTTCACCAGACAAAACAGGAACAGATGACGTGACAAGAACTACAAAAATTTCAGAAGTATACAAATAAATTAATGTTAAGACATGCAACAGATACAAATTAATATGGATAAATATTATACAATCATTTAGAGTATACTTCATTAGGAGTTTGAAGATATTTGGTATGTCAATAAATAGACTCAAAAACTTCTATAGATATAGCATGGAGAGCACTCTGATGGGCTGCATCACTGTTTGCTATGGGGGGGGGCAAGCTACTGCACAGGACTGAAAAAAAACTGCAGAGGGTCGTAAATTTATTCAGCATCTTGGGTACTACCCAAGATATCTTCAAGGAGTGGTGTCTCAGAAAGGCAGCATCCATTATTACGGACCCCCAGCACCCAGGGCATGCCCTTTTCTCATTGTTACCATGAGGTAGGAGGTACAGAAGCCTGAAGGCACACACTCAGCGATTCAGGAACAGTTTCTTCCCCTCTGACATCCGATTCCTAAATGGACATTGAACCCATGAACACTACCTCATTAAAAAAAATATTTATATTGCTGTTTTTGTACAATTTTTAATCTATTCAATATACACACACCACAATTTATTTATTCTACTATTATGTATTGCATTGAACTGCTGCTGCTAAGTTAACAAATTTCATGACACATGCTGGTGATAATAACCCTGATTCTGAGATAGTAAGGAATGAAAACATTTAATAGAAAGACTCAGAAAATTTGAGTTGACAGACTCAAAAATTCAACTGCACTACTTCTTGTAAGTACAGCTGGAAAAAGCCATCAAAAGAACAATATAATTTTGAGTACAATCATAAAGAAATAAAGCAAAAACACACAAACAATAATTAGATCAAAAGATTTTTTTGGGTGATCACTTAAAGAAAGGTATCAAAATTAAATATATCATACAATTTAGGTTCATTTTGACAACACCATGAATCAGATTCTTACACATTGTTGTAAGAACTGAGAAAATAACAGAAAATTTAAAAGCTGCCAATGCTGGAAATCTGAAAAAAAAAATCACATATTGCTGGAAACACACAGCAAAGTAAGAAACATCTATGGAAAGAGAAGCAGAGTTAAGGTGTTTGATCAAAGATCTTTTATCAGATCATGGACAGACAAATGTTAGCTTAGCTTTAGATTCCAGAGAGGCTCAAAAAGCAACGTATTGGACAAAGGAAAAAATTTCACAGTAACAGTTTGACGCAGACTAGCTGGGCTGAAGGATCTGTTTATGTGTTGTGGAGCTCTGTGACTGTGAGTGAGGGCAGTGTTGTCATGAGGATGAGTTGTAGATGAAGTTGACCAATTGATAAATTAATAAAGAGTATGACAGAAGCCAGGAATACAAACAAAAGAATGTGAATTGCAGAGCTGTAGAAAAAGTCCATCATGACAAACCATGTTAGTGGACAGAGAAAGACTGAGCCAATATTACTAATCCTGAAGAACCGGCCAGATCTTATACTAATGGAGAGTGTGAGTTATCTGAAGATGTGTAATTTGATATCGAGTCTGGAAGGTTGCAATGTGCCCAGATGCAGAACTCAAGTTTTTGCTGGTCCTCACCATAACAATACAGATGTAACAGAGAGGCAGGTCAGATTGGGAGTGAGGTGAACAATTAAAGTGAAGACAATACAGATTACTCAGGATCACATTTGCAGACTGAATGTAGCAGTGTTGCAAAACAATCAACCAATCCAAGTTTGGATTCTTCCAGAGTAAATGTGGCCACATTGTGAACTAAATTTGAACTGCAAGTGAATACGAGGAAATCTGCAGATGCTGGAAATTCAAGCCACACACACAAAATGCTGGTGGAACGCAGCAGGCCAGGCAACATCTATAGGAAGACGTTTCGGGCCGAGACCTTTTGTCAGGACTAACTGAAAGAAAAGATAGTAAGAGATTGGAAAGTAGGAGGGGGAGGGGGAAATCAGAAATGATAGAAGACAGGAGAGGGGTGGGGTGAAGCTAAGAGTTGGAAAGGTGATTGGCAAAAGGGATACAGAGCTGGAGAAGGGAAAGGATCATCGGACAGGAGGCCTAGGGAGAGAGAAAGGGGGAGGGAAGCACCAGAGGGAGATGGAGAACGGGCAAAGAGTGATGGGCAGAGAGAGAAAAAAAAGGAGGGGGGGGAATAATTAAATCAGGGATGGGGTAAGAAGAGGAGGAGGGGCATTAACAGAAGTTAGAGAAATCAATGTTCATGCCATCAGGTTGGAGGCTACCCAGACAGAATACTGTATAAGGCGTTGTTCCTCCAACGCCTGGGAGATCCTGCTTTCTCCGGTCGACCGAGCATAGGTGTTCAGTGAAACAGTCTCCCAGTCTGCATCGGGTCTCACCAATATATAAAAGGCCGCAGCAGGAGCACCAGACGCAGTATACCACACCAGCTGACTCATTTCACGCACATCTGCTCTCACCCCATCTGCCTGCCACCCCACTCGGGATAGGGTTCCCCTTGTCCTCACCTACCACCCCACCAGCCTCCAGGTCCAACGTATAATTCTCCATAACTTTCGCCTCCTCCAACAGGATCCCACTACCAAGCACATCTTCCCCTCCCCCCTCTTCTGCTTTCCGCAGGGATCGCTCCTTAGGCAACTCCCTTGTTCATTCGTTCCCCCCCCCCATCCCTTCCCACCGATCTCTCTCCTGGCACTTATCCTTGTAAGTGGAACAAGTGCTACACCTGCCCTTACACTTCCTCCCTCACCACCATTCAGGACCCTAGACGGTCCTTCCAGGTAATGCTCCCGTTGCAGCCTTTTATATATTGGTGAGACCCAAAGCAGACTGGGAGACCGTTTTGCTGAACACTACTCCGGTTGGAGGAACAACACCTTATATTCCGTCTGAGTAGCCTCCAACCTGATGGCATGAACACTGATTTCTCCAACTTCTGTTAATGACCCTCCTCCCCTTCCTACCCCATCCCTGATTTAATTATTCCCCCCTTTTTTCTCTCTCTGCCCATCACTCTTTGCCAGTTCTCCATCTCTCTCTTGTGCTCCCCTCCCCCTTTCTTTCCTCCTTGGCCTCCTGGTCCATGATCCTTTCCCTTCTCCAGCTCTGTATCCCTTTTGCCAATCACCTTTCCAACTCTTCTCCTATCATTTTGGATTTTCCCCCCCTCCCTCCTACTTTCCAATCTCTATCTTTCCTTTCAGTTAGTCCTGACAAAGGGTCTCTGCCAGAAACGTCTACAGTGCTTCTTCCTATAGATGCCGCCTGGCCTGCTGCGTTTCACCAGCATTTTGTGTGTGTTACTGCAAGTGAATGACTGCTTTGCCTGGAAAGAGAATAACATTTACTGCAGTAGGAGGGAAAAATGTCATGAGAAGTGAAGTGGTTGGTGGAGATCGAAAAGGCTTTATACAGAATCTGCCAGACCACACTCAGAGTATTGTGAACAGTCTTTGGCCCCTTACCTAAGAAAGGATGTGTTGGCATTGGAGGGAATCCAGAGGAGGTTCATGAGAGTGATCCTGGGAATGAAACGGTTAATGTATGAAGAGTATTTGATGTCTCTGGGCCTGTGCACACTGGAGTTTAGAAGGATGAGGGGAGGATCTCATTGAAACCTATCAAATATTGAAAGGTCTAGATAGAGTGAACCTGGTGAGTCTGTTTCCATAAGTGGGGGTGTCTAAGCCCAGAGGAAACAGCCACAGAATAGAAGTACGTCCCTTTAGAACAGCAATCAGGAGGAATTTCTTCAGCCAGAGTGTGGTGAATCTGTGGAATTCATTGCCACAGATGGCTTTGGAGGCCAAGTATTGGGTATATTTAAAGCAGAGGTTGATGGGATGGTGGAGCAAACTCGATGGGCTGCACGGCCTAGTTCTGCTCCTATGTCTTAGGAGTGTATTGAGCCAACATGAACAGAATGGTCCCTTCTGATTGCTGAAAGGGGAAGGAAAGGTGTTGGAGGTAGCATAGTTACAAAGGATAATCTGTAAAAGAGTGAAAAATGAAGACTAGGGCACTGCTATCACTACTTTATCCAGGAGAGGACAGCAGAGATGGAGGAAATAGATAAGAAGTGATCAAGGGCTCTGTGGTCCTCTCTATGGTCTAGGAGAAGTCACAGTTGAGGAAGATGGAAGACATTTCATAGGCACCTACATGGAAAGTCTTGACATCAGAAACATACAAAGGATATAGAGGAACTAAGTGAATGGAATGGATTCCTTATAAGAGGCAGATGTGTGAGTCCATGGGGTTGTAATTGATATTTGTCACTAACCTATCCCAAGGTCAGAGAGATCCAGTGAAGGGTTGAGTCAGAGATGAACCATATGGAAGTGAGAGAAGGGTGGAAACTGGCAGCAAAACTAATGAAATTTGAGTTCTGTATGAGTACAGAAAGCAACTCAGTTCTCAAGGTACTTGAGGAGTTCAGAAAGGGAGCCCTGGATAGGATTAAAACAAAGATTTTTCCACATACTCTACAGAAAGTCATGTGAGTTCCCATTGTTATAATTTTGATTTGAAGAAAGGCAAGTTGAGTTGAAATAGAGATTGCTGGAAGTATGAACAAGCTCAGCCAGACAAATGTGTGGTGGTGCAGATTGAGGAACTGTTCAAAGAAGAAACTGAGAGCCTCCAGACCATCCTAGCGTGCAATGGAGCTGCAAAAGGATTTTAAGTCAATGGTAACAATGAGCTGGCTGGAGCTAGGGAATTGAGAAATTCCGAAGTAGCAGAATATATTAGAAGTGTTATGGATGCAAGTGGTAAGGGACTGGATCATGGAGAAATGACGTAGTCAAGCTAGGAAGGAATAAGCTAGGTGGCGCAAGAAAATAAGAAGCTTGTCTATACCATAACAAAGACCAAGAGTATACTTAACAGACAGTATAGTTTCTAAAATACTTGAAAACTTTTAATCAAAAGAACAGGAACATAAAATTTCTTCTGACTGAAGAGCTAATGATGATGCATTACTAATTTTAAACCATCACTAAGCAGGTAAGGAGAATGCTTAAAAGAAGCATCTTCATATTGGAAGTATGGAATGCAATGCTGCAGAGAATGGATGAGGCAAATCCATATATGAAATAATATATGAGAAGAGTGCAGCTACTGGAACAACACTTAGATTACACAAATAAGGAGCACCACAGATACAGGAACAGATACAGAGGTATTTAATACTTCTAGATAATATTGTGCTTTGTCAAGTCAACTTCAATATAGTCTGTTTACATTTGAAATTCTTCCTGGAATCTTCCTTTATGGTCCAATGATTTTCCAATGTAAACTTGAGTTTTACATAAGCAGAAAGTTCAGAAATCAAGTCATTCTGCGCTGAACCGTCTGGTAATGTAACTGGCATCATTGTTCTGGGTTAAGAAGGAAAAAAATCAGTGATGGATCGTAATCTAATTTTTAATCAATCATTAATTTTGAGAGTGCATGCAAGTTGTGGACAGATGTGGATAGATTAGGATAAGCTGTGATGACATGGTTTTCATAGCTGCCTTCCTGGTGGCATGACTGTAATAAATAATGGCATTTTACAATGTATAGATAGGAAAAAAATGGTCATTTATAGAAATACACACAAAATGCTGGAGGAACTCAGCAGGCCAGCAGCATCTAGGGAAAAGAGTAAATAGTCGATGTTTTAGGCAGAGGCCCTTCATCAGAACTGGAAAAATGAGATGAGAACTCAGAGCAACAATGTGGGGAAGGGGAGAAAGACGTACAAGATAGCAGGTAATAGGTGAAACTGGGAGAGGGGGAGGGGTGAAGTAAAGAGCTGAGAAGTTCATTGCTGAAAGCGATAAAGGGTTGGAGAAAAGGGGAGTCTGATAGGAGAGGACAGCAGGCCATGAAAGAAAGAGAAAGGGGAGGAACAGTAGAGGGAGGCGATGGGCAGGTTAAGGAGATAAGGTGGATGAGGGAAATGTGAATGGGGAATGGTGAAGGGGGCAGGGGCAATTACCCAAAGTTCGAGAAATTGTCATCTCAGCGCTAAATGTTGACTGATTACTCTTTTCCATAGATACTGCCTGGCTTGCTGAGTTCCTCCAGCATTTTATTTGTGCTGCTTTGGATTTCCAGCATCTACAATTTTTCTATCATATATAGAAGTACTTAGTTATTAGCATTACAGAAATAGTGAATGCATTGTATATTCAACATTTAAAGATCTTCCAAAACAAAAGGTTATATTTAAAATGTGGTTAATTCTTCTACGGAATAACGCCAATTTACCACAGCTCTCAGCTCTGAGCAAGGATGCAATGAACAAATTCTAGATGTGGATGAAAAACATTCATAAAATTTGAATGTATTGCTGAGCATAAACAATGTTGAAATATGCATTAGATGTCATGCTAAATGAAATGCAATATATATCTCCAGATTCAGATGTTTTGCTTAGTAATCCAAATTAAGTACAAGTATAAACAGTTAAATCAATAACCAAGTTTATATTACATTTTATGTTTAATTATAAAATACATTTACGAAAAACTACTTACAAAGCCACATCATGTAGCTGAAGAATATTAGGATGTAAGCTCAGTCTGCGCATAGCTTGAATTTCACGTAGATTGTTCACTTCCTCTAAGCTAATTCCAAAATTTGAACACAAAACAATGATAACTGGGGGGAAACTGGTTCAGACATTATTTGTAATCATGAACTGTATAGTTTATAAACATCAAGTTAATTTTCAAGATTCCAATAACTTATATGACATTTTCTCAAACCTTTTTAACAATAAAAATGGCTTGATTTATCTGTAGAAATTGTGAAACTATTTATTTATATTTTAAGGGTCTGGTCTTCATCATCATGTTCTGTGTTGTATGCCGTGGTTACCATGGTGACTATGATTATTTTTGGCAAATTTTTCTACAGAAATAGTTTGCCACTGCCGCCTTCTGGGCAATGTCTTTACAAGATGGGTGACCCCAGCCATTATCACTACTCTTCAAAGACTGTCTATCTAGTGTCAACTGTCACATAGCCAGGACTTGTGATATGCACCAGCTGCTCATATGATCATCTACCACCTGCTCTCATGTCTTCAGATGATCCTGATTGGGGTGGGGGGGCATGGCTAAGCAGATGCCCAAGAGGGACCTGCAGGCTAAGGAGAACTCACACCTCTTTTGATAGAGACATATTGCCACCCCACCACTAAAAAGGGTAAGGGTCTGGTATACAATGGCTATCCAGTGTTGCATTGGCAGCTATAGTATAGCCATTTTGTGCATCTTAAATGAGAAACTATTTCTATAGTGGTTTAGGTGCTCATTTAGTCCCCCAAAGAATCCAGTCTTTCTTTCCAATCCTATTGAAGGTTCTTGGCTCAAAACCTCCACTGTTGATTTCCCCCTGTGATACTGGCATGTTGCTTTGGATTTCAAGCATCTAGAAGATTACAAGATACTGGTGGGGCCTAATTTGGAGTATTGTGTGCAGTTTTGGTCACCTACCTACAGGAAAGATGTAAATAAGATTGAAAGAGTACAGAGAAGATTTACATGGATGTGGCCAAGACTGGAGGACCTGAGTTATAAGGGAAGATTGAAGAAATTAAGTCTTTATTCCTTGCACCCCTAGAGGAACTTGATAATTTAATCTAATATTAATAATTTTCAATGGTCTTTAATGTACTATCTAATGAAAATACACAGAAGTGGACTAGATTTCAATGATTTGAATTGAATTACTAAGTTACCATTACCTAGAAGACTAGATTAATCATATTGTCTACTCAAAAATAAATACACAAAGGATTTTCAGGTAGGGAAATGAAAGTCCAGATTTTTTCAAATCATCACAGGAGGGCAAAGGAACATTTGACAAGTGCGTGGCTTTTAAAAGGATCATACCAAGAGACCAGAGGCAGCATATTCCTGTTAAGATGGGGTTAGATATACCAAGTTCAGGAAAACCTGTTTGACAAGATATAGTGAAGCTCTGGTAAGAAATAAAAAGGGAGGATATATCACATTTAAGCAGCTGGGTACGAACAATTCCCTCAATAAATATAAAATACTTAATGCCAGGCTTAAGAGAGAAAATATACAGGGAAATAAAAAACAAGATATGAGATACACTTGGCAGGCAGGGTTAAAAAGAATCAAAAAAAGATTAGCTTTATTTGTCACATGTACATTGAAACATGGAAACATACAATGAAATGTACCATTTGAGTCAACAACCAACACAATCTGAGAATATGCTGGGAGAAGCCTGCAAGTGGTGGCATGGTCACAACTTACTGCCCATATGTATTTGGACTGAGTGGGGAAACCAGAACACTCAGAGGAAAGCAATTCAGTCACTGGGAGAACATACAAACTTCTTACAGACAGCGGCAGGAATTGAACCACGTTCACTGGTGCTGTAAAGTGTTACACTAACTTACGCTACTATGCCACTCCAAAATATTGCCAAGAGTTACTTCAGCTATATTAAAAATACAAGGGTGACTATGGAGGGACTACATCCTCTTAAAGACCATCAGGACTGCCCATATATGGAGCCATAGGAGATGACTGAGATTTTTAATGTTTATTTCTCCTTGGTGTTCACCAATGATTGCAATTAGTAGTTTGAAGTTTAAAGTAAATTATCCAAGTACATATATGTCACCATATACAACTGAGATTCATTTTCCTATGGCATTCACAATAAATCCGATAACTGTCATAAAATCAATGAAAGACCACTGAACAACCAGTGTGAAAAAAGCAACAAACTGTGCAAATACAAAAAGGTAAAAAAGAAATAATAATAAAAATAATAAGCAATAAATATTAAGAAATTGAGATGAACAGTCTTTGAAGGTGAGTCCATAGTTTGTGGGAACAGTTCAGTGATGGGGTTAATGAAGTTGAGTGAAGCTATCCCCTCTGGTTCAAGAACCTGATGGTTGAGGAATACAGGTAATCCCCGAGTTACGAATGTCCGACTTACGGACAACTTGTGCTTATGAACTGAGGAAGGAGAACGCCACCTGCCATTTTATGTCGGATCGCAATGCCATCCGCCATTTTAAGTCTTTGCCGTTGTAACTGTGTTGAGTGTTTAACTTTGTATTTAGCTTAAATTTTTCTTAGTAAGATTCACCCTGACTCCGCACCCCCCCCCCATTCCATTATGCTAGTGGCGCAGTCAGATCAGCACTGGGCTAGAGAACAGAGGTTCCCAAGTTCGATTTAGTGACAGACTGCTCCCATACTGGGTTGATGTTGATCCAGTGACTCCCGTACCATCCATGCCAGGTTGATGTCGAGCCTGCAACTCCACCTCATAAAAAAAAAACACTGCCACCTCCAGTTTGAATTCCCATGCAGTATATTGCGGAGGATCAAATATCCAAATCCAGCACAGCCCCCACTTGTCCCATTTAACCTGTCTCAGTGCTGTTGTCCTTAGGACCCAGTGGACCTCGGCAGCTGGCGCAGGTCAGGACCTGCCGCCCGCAGTGTTTCTGTTCCATTGACGGGAAGCGATCGCAATTGAAAATAATGTGGAAATAATAAAGCGTTTGGAAAGAGGTGAAACACCATCAGTCATTGGAAAAGTGTTAGGCTGCAGTTGGTCAACGATCCGAACAATTTTCCGATTCTCTATTCATTGGAGCTCTATAGGTCACTGTAATAGGTCTCTATTCATTGGAGCGTAGAAGGTTGAGGGGGGGATTTGATCGAGGTATTTAAAATTTTGAGAGGGATAGATAGAGTTGACGTGAATAGGCTGTTTCCATTGAGAGTAGGGGAGATTCAAACGAGAGGACATGATTTGAGAGTTAGGGGGCAAAAGTTTAAGGGAAACATGAGGGGGTATTTCTTTACTCAGAGAGTGATAGCTGTGTGGAATGAGCTTCCTGTAGAAGTAGTAGAGGCCAGTTCAGTTGTGTCATTTAAGGTAAAATTGGATAGGTATTTGGACAGGAAAGGAATGGAGGGTTATGGGCTGAGTGTGGGTAGGTGGGACTAGGTGAGATTAAGAGTTCAGCACGGACTAGGAGGGCCAAGATGGCCTGTTTCCGTGCTGTGATTGTTATATGGTTATATGGTTAATTTTAAAGGATACGGATAAAGTGAGAATAATGAAGCATGGAAATGCCCTGCCCCAATGAAAACTACAATTAATACAAAGCAACGCAGTGGTTTAATTATTGGAATACATATGGTTCTTAAGTGTTTTCTATGCATAGAAAGGTAAAATATATACTATATACTAAGACAAACGTTTGACTAAATGACGCTAAATAATACCAGATGTACTTGTTCCGACTTACATACAAATCCGACTTAAAGATGGACTCAGGAATGGAACTTGTATGTAACCCGGGGACTACCTGTAATAACTGTTCCTGCATCTGGTGCTGTGAGTCCTGAGGCTCCTGTACCATTTTTCCTGATGGCAGCAGCAAGAAGAGAGCATTGCCTAGGTAAAGGGGGTCCCTGATTATGGATGCTGCTTTCCTGTGACAACGTTCCGTGTCAATGTCCTCAGTTGGGGGTGGGCATACTTTACCTGTGATAGACTAGGCAGTCTCCATCTCTTTTTGTAAGATTTTCTGTTCAAGGGCATTAGTGTTTCCATAGCAGGCTGCGAAGCACCCAATCACTGCACTCTTCAACCACACATCAATAGAAGCTTGAAAAGTTTTAGACTTCATGCCGAATCTTCACAAACTTCTAAGGAAATAAAAACGCAGCCATGCTTTCTTTATAATTGCACATACGTGCTAGATCCAGGAGAGGTCCTCCAAAATGATAACACCGAGGAATTTAAAGTTCTGACCCTCTCCACTGCTGATCCCCTGATGAGGACAAGTGAGGTCTTGGATCATATGCTTACTGAAGTGCTGATGATTCACTATCCTGGCAAAAATAACACAATGATGACAAAAGAACACTCCAAGCAACTCTGCAAAAAGGCTATTGAAAAGCACAAGTCAGGAGATGGATACAAGAAAATTTCCAAGTCACTGAATATCCCTTGGAGTACAGTTAGTCAATCAGTTAATGGAAAGAATATGGCACAGCTGTAAATCTGCCTAGAGCAAGTTGTCCTCAAAAACATAGTGACAGTATGATAAGGGGACTAGTGAGGGAGTTCCACCAAGAGACCTATGACAACTCTGGAGGAGGTACAAGCTTCAGTGGCTGAGACAGGAGAGACTGTACATACAACAACTATTGTCTGGGTCCTTTACTAGTCACAGCTTTACAGGACAGTGGTAAAGAAAAAGCAACTGTTGAAAAAGAATCTCAAATGAAATCTTGGCTAGAGTTTGTTAGAAGTCATGAGGGAAGGTTATGAGGTCTGATGAAACCAAAATTGAACTTTTTAGCCATCAGACTAAATGTTATGTTTGCCTGAAGCCAAACATCACTTATCATCAAAAACATCCCTACCTTGAAGAAAGGTGATGGCTGCATCAGCTGTGGGGATGCTTCACTGCAGCAGGCCCTGGAAGGGTAAAATGAATGCAGCAAAATACAGGGAAATCCTGGAGGAAAACCTGATGCAATCTGCAAGATAATTGCCACTTGGGAGAAGATTTGTTTTCCAGCAAGACAATGACCCCAAGCATAAAGCCAAAGCTACACAGGAATGGTTTAAAAACAAAGTTAATGTCCTGGAATGGCCAAATCAGAGTCCACCTCAATCCCATTAAGAATTTGTGGTTGGACTTGAAAAGGGATGTTCATTCACAATCCTAATGAAATCTGGCTTAAGCAGTTTTGTAAAATAGAATGGGAAGAAATTGCAGTGTCCCAATGCGCAAAGCTCATAGAGACCTACTCAAACTGACTGGAGGCTGTAACTGCTGCCAAAGGTACATCTACTAAATACTGATTTGAAGGAGGCGAATATAGTTGTGCAAACAATTACTGCAGTCCTGCTGAAGGGTCTCGGCCTGAAGCATTGACTGTACTCTTTTTCTAAAGATGCTCCCTGACCTGCTGAGCTCCCCCAGTATTTTGTCAAAACAAGGTAAGACTTGTAAATTCAGTGAATGGCAGGGCACTGACAAGTGTTGTGGAACAGCGGAACATGGGAGTACAAGTGCAATTTTCACTCTAAGTGGTAGCAGAAGTAGATAGGGTGGTAAAGGAAGTGTCTGCATGCTGGCCTTATCATTAAGGAGATCTGTAGACCATAAGACACAGGAGCAGAATTTGGCATTTTGATCATAGCTGATCCTTTTCTTCTCCCCCCCCCCCCACTCCACAACATTCCCCAGCCTTCTCCCCATAAACTTTGATGCCGTGTCCAATCCAGAACCTATCAGTCTCTGCCTTAAATACATCCAACGACTTGGCCTTCACAACTGCCTGTGGTAACAAATTCCACAAAATCACCACCCTCTAGGTAAAGAAATTTCCCTGCAACTCTGTTTTAAATAGATGTCCCCAAGTCCTGAGACTGTGCCCCCTTGTCCTAGACTCCTCCACCATGGGAAAAATCCTTTCCACATCTGCTCTGTCTAGGCCTTTTCAACATTTGAAAAGTTTCAATGAGATGCCCCTCATCCTTCTAAATTCCAGTGAGTACAGACCCAGAGCCATCTGGGTTCCTTGTATGATAACCCTTTCATTTCCAGAATCATCCTTGTGAACTGCCTCTGGACCCTCTCCAATGCCAGCACATCTTTTCTTAGATGAGGAGCCCAAAACTGTTCACAATACTCAAGGTGCTGCCTCACCAGTGCCTTATAAAGCCTTAGCATCAAATCCCTGCTCTTGTAATCAAGACCTCGAAATGAATGCTAACTTTGCATTTGCCTTCTGTACCACCAACTCAACCTGCAAGTTAACCTTTAGGGTGTTCTGCACAAGGGCTCCCAAGTCCCTTTACATCTCAGATATTTGGATTTTCTCCCCTTTTAGAAAACAGTCTGCTCATTTATTTCTACTACCAAAGATCATGACCATGCATCTTCCAACATTGGCTGCTTTCTTGTCCATTCTTCTAATCTGAGAACTCCTGCAGCCTTCCTGTTTCCTCAACACGACCTGCCCCTACAACAATCTTCGTATCATTTGCAAATTTGAAGCAAAGCCATCTATTCCATCATCCAAATCATTTATATACAGCATAAAAAGCAGTCAAAATACCGACACCTGCAGAACACCACTGGCGACTGGTAGCCAACCAGACAAGGATCCTTTTGTTCCCACTCAATGCTTCCTACCAATCAGCCAATGCTTTAACCATGTTAGTAACTGTCCTGTAATACCTTGGGCTTTTAACTTGGTAAGCAGCTTCATGTGTGGCATCTTGTCAAAGGGCTTCTGAAAGTCCAAATATGCATCCTCTATCTATCCTACTTATAATTCCTCAAAGAATTCCAACAGGTTTGTCAGGCAAGATTTTCCCTTAAGGAAATCATGCTGATTTTGTCCTATATTGTTCTGTGTCACCAAGTATTCCATAACCTCATCCTTAACAATTGACTCCAACATCTTCCATGCCAGAGTCCAATGATTTTTGAAAGATCATTACTAATGCCTCCACAATCTCTACCACCACCTCTTCAGAACCCTAGGGTGCAGTTCATCTGGACCAGGTAACTTACGTCCCCTTAGGCCTTTCAACTTTTTGAGCATCTTCTCCCTTGTGATAATAACTGCACTCCCTTCTCTTCCTTCACACACTACAACATCTGGCACACAGCTAATGTCTTCCACAGTGAAGACTAATGCAAAATACTCATTTAGCTCATCTGCTATCTCCTTGTCCCCCATTATTATTTCTCCAGCCTCATTTTCTAGCGATCCTATATCCACTTTCATCTCTCTTTTTTTTAAAAAAAATACCTGAAAAAGCTTTTACTATCCAATTTGATACTGTTTGCTAGCTTACTTTCATATTTCATCTTCTTCCTTCTAATGATTAACTTAGTTGCTCTTTGTAGGTTTTTAAAACCTTGCCAATGCTCTATCTTGCCACGAATTTTGCTTTCTTCTATGTCCTCTCATTTGTTTTTACAATAGCTTTGACTTTCTTTGTCAACCACAGCTGTACTATTTTGCTATTTGAATATTTCTTTGTTTTTGTAATACATCTTTTTTCCCAGAAACTTACACAATTGCTGCTCTGCTGTCAACCCTACCAGCAGCTCCTTCCAATTTACTTTGGCCAACTCCCCTCTCATACCACTGTAATTTCCTTTACTCCACTGAAACACTGCTGCATCAGACTTTACTTTCTCCCTATCAAACTTCAAGTTGAACTCAGTCATATCGTGATCACTGGCTCCTAAGGGCTCTTTTACCTTAAGCTCCCTAATTGCGTCTGGTTCATTACAAAACACCCAATCCAGATTAGCTGATCCCCTCGTAGGCTCAATGATAAACTGTTCTAAAAAGCCATCTCATAGGCATTCAACAAACTCACTCTCTTGAGATCCATTACCAATCTGATTTTCCCAATCGACGTGCTAGTTAAGGAGCAGGACATGATATTGCAATTATACAAGTTATTGGCAAGGTTGTACTTGCAGTATTGTGTGCAGTTTTGGTCATCCTGTTAAAGGAAACACATTGTCAGAAAGGAGAGGGTGCAAAAGAAATTCACAAGGATGCTGCCTAGACTAAAGGGCCTGAGTTATAGGGTGAGGTTGGTCACACAGGATCTTTGTGTGATTAACTGGGCCATTGGTTAATCGGGTCAGCGGCCTCTTTTGATCAACTCTTAAAGAACAAAATATAAATGACAAAGTAGCCAGGATTCCTTTTGTTTATTTGGAACATTATGCCACTTAATTTGGACAGGAGACCATTGCCAAAGTTGTTAACTAGTGTCAGTCGCGTATATCTGTGCGGCGTTCAAACACTATACAGTGCTTAGAGTGAACTTTTTAAATAGCATCAGTCACGTGTTTGTGTTCTGAAACTGACAGTTGGTGAGAAATAAGTAATAAGATAATTTGGAATTGTTTTGATCACTGCAATTTCAAGCATTCAGGCTTGCAGATGCTAGAGATGGCCAGGAATGAAAATGAAATGATTTCACTACTTCAACAAGTTAGGGACTATGAAGAATTTGAAGGTATTGACAATTATCTCGAATGTTACAATAAAAATGAAGATTTGGAGAATGCAATCATTGAAAGCATTGCATGAAGGCTGTCCAATGTCTATACTACGTGTCTACGCTGATTTTATTCACCACAGCAGCATACAGTGGATGTATTCCTCCATCATTAACTAATCGAAACTACAGTTTTATAGTACTATAGTAGTATTGATAGTTTTCTATTTTGCTCTGCATTTCATTTAAATACATAATTCATTACCCAGTTAAATTGTAGTTTGTCTTTTTTTTAAAAATAGGCATCCTTTCCAAGAAACTTAGGACTGCCACATAATTGGGCCAAAATGTACTGGTCCCACTGTGTCCCAATTAACTGGAATCCACCGTACTAGATCAGAAAGGAGAAACCAACTTGCTATATTAATGCAATAGACAGTAAAACAAAGTTAACATTTCATGTCAAAACAGCAGAAGCAAAAAAACAAGTTACAGTAAAACTCCAAGAATGCACTACCTAAAAGCCATTCCCACACTCCTCTTAAATTCATTGGGCTCCCATTTCCATAGTCCTTACAAAGTGATAGGAGTCCCATTACCACACACCTTATAAATACACCAGTGTTTCTCCTAAAACACACCAGGACCATACTTTCATGCTTCTTATAAACAGACAGAAACCTTTTTACACACTTCTTATAAACATACCACAGCTCTGTTCCCTTAAAAAAAACTTACCAGTACCTCATTGACCCCACCCCCCTTTCCCTCCTCTCTCTAAATTCATCTGGTATACTGGAAAATCTATTATACTAAGTGTTACATCTAAAAAGGGTAAATTAAGTATGTATTCATTCATTAATAAAAATTAACATCCAGTATTAGTAATATTCAACATGCCAGTCTGGCAACAACAAAATCCCTAGGCTATCAGATGATCAGAGTTCTAGTCCAATTTCAAATTGTTGAGAAAGTACAGGAGGGATGGATAAGCCGAAGGAAGTATCATTGATAGGGCCAAGCCAGGGCTGCTGTGGTAACATGTTGTTTATGAAGTTGTCTGGTAGATAGCTTAATGGGGAGGGGGAAAAACAGACATGTATAAGTGTGAAATTGTAAGAGCTGCTACAAAGAACTAAAATCAGAGGAGAATGTTAGAAAGGGCCAGCAAATTTGGCAGTGTCTGTCGAAAGGGAAAACTTGAATTAATAACAAATTAATAACACCTCAATAACAAGCAAATGCTTTGGGAGGCTGGTCAAGGACTACATCTGCAGCATGCTACCACCCACACTGGACCCCGACAATTTGCCTACTGACACAACTATTACACAGTTGGCACAATAGCCACAGCCCTTCACACTGTCGTTACACATCTGGAGAAGAAGGATGCTCATGTGAGAGTGCTGTTCTTGGATTACAGTTCAGCATTCAACACCATAATCCTCTCCGGATTTGACAAGAAGCTCAGAGACCTCTGCCTTTACCCTGTCTTGTGCAGCTGGATCCTGGATTTCCTGTCAGATTTCCGGCAGGTGTTTAGAGTGGGCTTCCTCACCTCTACCCCTCTGACTCTCAATACAGGAGCCCCTTCCTTTACTCTCTGTATACCCATGACTGTGTCGCCATGCACAGCTCCAATCTGATAATTAAATTTGCTGACAATACTACATTGATTAGCCTAATCTCAAATAATAATAAGGCAGCCTACAGAGCCGGTCATCACCCTGACACAGTGGTGTCAAGAAATCAACCTCTCCCCTCAATGTCGCAAAAACAAAGGAGCTGGTTGTGGATTACGGGAGGAATGGAGACAGGCTAACCCCTGTTGACATCAACGGATCCGGGGTTGAGAAGGTGAACAGCTTTAAATTCCTCGGCACACACATCACCAAGGATCTCACGTGGACTGCACAGACTGTGTGGTGAAAAAAGCACAAAAGCATCTCACCTCAGATGTTTGAAGTAGTTTGGTATCAATACCCAAATCCTAACAGCTTTCTACAGGGGCACAATTGAGAGCATCCTGACTGGCTGTATCACAGCCTGGTATGGGAACTGTACTTCCCTCAATTGCAGGACTCTGTAGAGAGTGGTGTGGATAGCCCAGCACATCTGTAGATGTGAACTTCCCAATATTCAGGACATTTACAGAGACAGATGTGTAAAAAGGGCCCAAAGGATTATTGGGGCCCTGAGACACCCTAGCCACAAACTGTTCCAGCTACTACCATCCAGGAAACGGCACTGCAGCATAAAAGCCAGGACCAACAGGCTCTGGGACAGCTTCTTCCACCAGGCCATCAGACTGATTAATTCACGCCGATACAACTGTATTTCTATGCTATATTGATTGTCCTGTTGTACATACTATTTATTACAAATTACTATAAATTGCACATTGCAGTTAGATGGAGATGCAAGATAAAGATTTTTACTCCTCACGTATGTGAAGGATGTAAGAATTAAAGTCAGTTCATGTGGATGATATGGCCCACTCATACACAAACAGAAAAAATGTGATATGAATTTAATATACTTGATATTGAGTAATAAAGGCTGCAATATGTTTAGATAGAAGATAAGGTGCTGGTCATCAAACCTACATTGAGTCTTATCAAGACAATATAGGAAGCCAGAAACGCATCAGAGTGAGAATGGAATTGAAAATTAAGGTGCCGGGCATTTGGAAACTTAAAGTCACACCTGCAGATTGAACAAAAGCAAAAATCATCATGCAATAAAGCCACCTCTTGACACTCAACAAGGAATTAAATGTTTTAGGTAACAAGTTTTTCCTTTCTGTGTCAAGACTGGACAGTTCTGATGCCAGATCATTGATCCATAACACTGACTTTTCTCTCTCCCCACAAATACAAAGTATTTCCAGCATTCTCTTTTATTTTGGATTTTCAATAATTGCCATGTTCCTCATCTGTTCCAGTTTATTTCATTTTCTCTGGCTGTCCTCTGTTTACACTCATCCAAACAGATTAGCCATGATTAACTAGGGAGCATTGAAAGCACCCATGTCACCCAGATAATCTTAATTTATCAAAGACATCCCTTTTGTTCTTTCAGTAAAATAAAATACCCTTTAAAAAAAACTTTTCCAGTACTACAGTGATAAAGGGTCATTGCCCTTAAACCTTTGTTTCTTTCCACAGTTGATGGCTGACCCGAGAAATAAATCCAGCAGTTTCTGTTCTTTGTGTTTTTGTTTTTTTGTTTTTCATGTATACTTTTACTACCTCAACAACTAGGTATAAGTTAAGTGATACTGGGAGATTCATGCCTCCATATATTGCACTTGAAATTTTAGAAAGCCCTAACACATGTAATCACATATCTTCAGGCTAAACAAAATGTTGTCTGTGATTAACAAGTAATAATAATTTAAAAAATTACTGCTATTAACTTGTCTTTGCTAACATCAAAATATATTCTGATTTAAGAAAAACACTCACATGCAAACATTTCCTTATACCAAATACTGTTCTGTAAATAATTAGGTACTATATGAATCAAATATCAGTTCGACAAAGACAGCTCCAAGATTTATATAATCAATGGAGGTTCACGGTGGTTTAAATAAACGTAATTATTAACATTTCATAACAGTATGGCTACATTAATTTGAATTTACCTTTCGAAATACTGTTTCATCTTTTTACAGGCGTAGTAGGTCCCATCTTTTAAGCTTTGTGCTTTCCAGACCTCTGAAAACGTCCCTTCGCCGATCTTTGCTATCAGGCAATAGTCTTGGGGAGAAAATGCACTTCATTAAACAAAGCACTAGCTTGCAACAAATGTAAGCCATTTGACTTTTAATTCACACCATCCCTATGTCCTTGGGCCGTAAGGTAATAAATCTTCACCGCCTGTTTTGCACACACACACACACACGCTCAGGTGTACACAAGATGGCAGACGATGCCGGCGTAACAGTACCCGCGTCCACAGCTGCTTCTTGTTCTCTTTCTGAGTAAACATCATCTTACCATTCATCGTCGGTTCACGCTTTAAAGTGTGAAATCATTTCTGAGGTTTGGTGCTGTTGTCTGTGTAAAATCTCTCGAAGGAGGCTCGGGCAGCGAGGAGGAGCCGATCAAGAAGAAAGGGCGCCGGCTGCTCGCTGCCATCTCGTCATCTGGTCGCCCTGGTAACCGGGCACGCCTGTCCGGCCCCGCGGACGCAGGTACGACAAGGCCGAGATGGACCCCGGCAACCGTCGGGCCGCGCTCCCTCGAACGCTTGACATTTCAAGATCAATCGTTGGGGTGGAGGCATCGAAAACTAAAGATTCGATATTTTAAGTGGCTGATATTGTGCGGGCTCGGAGCACGCCGAAAAATATTACGCTGCTGAAACTCCATCCATCAGGAGTCCTGCATGAAGGAATGAATCACTGATTTCACCACCTTAGCAACAGTAATCTCATCTAAATGAAGTCGAATCAAATAATAAGATTACTGTATGGTGATCCACCAAATATGATCAGCTTTTAACCGCAAAGCATGATAATTTTACTACGAAATATCCTTATTTGAGCACCCATTGAAAGCAATGCCCAACATAGAACAATCAGATTATACCTAAAGGAATCAATTCCTGACTATTCTTCTCCCATGTTATTTCCTTCCTTACTCAGTCCGTTCCTGCTTAATTTTTTCCCCATTATCTTCCTTTTTCCATGTATTTTAATTGCTTCTTTAAAATGAGATTTACTGAGTTGTAGATGACTATAATTCTTTTTGCATTCTCTTCTTAAAGACTGACAAAGCCTCAGATTGGCAAGACAGGAGTGTGCCTAAGAATGCCCAGTTAGAACTGTAGGCCAAATGTTTGACAGAGTTTGATACCTGGACCAAGGATGTGGACATTTCAGTGTATGAAATAAAGTAGTCAAATTTCTAAAATTAGGATATGTATACCCAACCATCAGGTTTTATAAAGTACTGTTTGGCCTAATGTTCTTGCTTCATCTTCATATCTTTTAATGTTTTTGTTTATTTTTACATTTTATCAGTGATGTACTGCTCAGGGCAACTCCACAAATAGTGCGAAGAAGCAACAGAAACAACAAATATAAATGAAGTTTGCTAGTTGTGTAATAAGAGCATTCAATAGAAACAAGTAAATGATCTGACAAGCAAATGGTCACATCAAATGAGTGATGGACAAATGGAAAAAACTCCGGAAAGTGGTAAAGTGGTGCATACAGGATAGTCCATCACAAGCAAAGCCCTCTCCACCATAGAGTACGTTTCCATGGAGAACTGCCACAAAAAGGAAGCGTCCACTATCAAAGACCCCCACCATCCAGGCCATGCTCTCTTGTTGCTCCTACCATCAGTCCCACACAACCAAGTTCAAGAACAGTTAATACCCTTTAACTATCCGGTTTCTGAATTGGCAGAGGATAATGTCACCTCCGGTTATCCACCTCCGGCTGCTGGTTAACTGTCGGCTAACTATTCCTTGGATTGCACTACTTGTATGTATAATCTATATTTTCATTTATATTTATCATTATTATTGTTATGAGCAGAGAGACAACATCTGCCGGAAGTAAATTCCTTGTATGTGCACAGGTACTTGGCGATTAAAGTCTGATTCTGATTCTGAACTGATTCTATGACCTACAAACTCACTTTCAAGGACTCTTTACAACTCAAGTTCTCAATATTCTTTTTTATTTGCACACTGATTGTTTGTTAATCTTTGAAAATGTATGTTTTTTCAAGGATTATTTTGTAATTCTTTATTTTTCCTGTAAATGCCTGCAAGAAAATGGGTCTCAAGGTCGTATATGTACTTTGATAATAAATTTACTTTAACTTTCTTGATGTTCATTATTTGAGTACTAAAGATAAGGCTGAAGCTTTTGCATCTGTATTCAGCCAGAAGTGCAAAGTAGATGAGCAGAAGCCAAATTTAAGCCAATTTGATTCAAAATACATGGTGTGAAGAAATTTGTGACAGCACTGAATACAGCAAAGGATATGACATCAAACCACACCCAAGAAGTAGCTCTGAAAATCTGAACTATTGCTGTCCAAAGTTGTTGACAACACCATCATCCACCCAGCAATGTTGAAAGGTACCCCTAACATCTAGTCCGCAGAAGGTAGGACAAATGCAATCTGGATCATTCATTTTATTTTTTTTATATTATTACTGTAACTTAGTTTTTTTTTAATTTCTTGCCCAGTACTGCTGCCACAAGGCAACATATGATGTATGTCAGTGGTAATAAACCTTATTCTGACTCTGGTTCTAATTCTGATTACTATCCAATCAGTTTACTTAAAACATAAGAAAATACTTGGCAGTTGTAATTCACAGTATTATGTTTATCAGAGGCAAACCCTGCATGTATTGGAAATCTGAAATAAAAATGGAAAATTCTGGAAATAGTAAGTTAGGCAGCATTTTTGGAGAGAGAAATAAAACTAATATTTCATGAATCTTTTATCAGAACAGGACAAGTGAGAAAATAAGCATGTTTAAGTTGGAGTGGATTGTAGGAACAAATGAAATGTCTATGCTAGGATTGAGATCAAGATAGTTCAAGTAACACAAATGCTAAGAAGGATTTATGAATGCTTACTGATCTTAGCTAATCTGTCCGGCAGAGATTAAATAAAGTGGGGGATGAACATGGATGTCAGAGGGAAAACATTTCATGTCATATCCTTACTTTTGAACAGAGTTATGTTACATTTTTGGATATTAAGGGAGTCAATGGATATGGGCTTTTTAGAGAAAATCTATGCTGGGCTAAGAGATTATCCATGATCTTATTACATGGCAAAGCAGGAGAGAAGAGTTGTAAAGCCTTTTCATGTTTCTATTACTTAATTACTTCCTACCAAATAATCCCTTATTAATGCATAGTTTGGGTTTTAAAGGACCCATACAGCACAACCTTTAGTCCAAAAATGGACTAAAAAGCTTTAATTTCAGCAGTGAGATGAAAGTAATATCAAGGAAGCATTTGAGCAAGTGTGGCATCAAGAACTTGTAATATAACTGAAGTAAGTAGGATTCAAATGGATAACATTGCAATGGTTAGAAAGGAAAATGGTAATGATTGTTAGAAGATCATCGCAGTAACAGAATATCACTGCCCGTGTACTTCAAGTAAATGTCCTAGTATCAACTACCTAAGCTGTCTCAATTAATAAACTTTGAACCACGTTAAGTTCAGAAGTGAAATTGTTTAATTCTACTCACAGTTCATCAGAAAATGAAGTATTTGATGCCTATATACAGTAGGACGAAGATATTTAGGTGAAAGCTAATAATAGCAAGTACATTAGTACTGCACAAGTACACAAGGAATGTATTTGCTGCCTGTCGGACAAAGATGCCCTAACCAACTCTGGATAATCTATGACATTATAGCTGTTGAGTTACCATTTATGAGAAACTTATCTAGGCCAACCAAGCAATTTTTGTGGTTCTGGCAGTAAGTCAAAGAACTGGGTATTCTGAAGTGACTTCCAATTCTTTCCACCATCTAAAAGGCACAGATTGGAATGTAATGGAATACAATCTACTTATCTCCAATAGCTGATACCATTCAGAACTGATCAGACACATTTTAATCAACAATTATTCTACTTAGATCTGAAGAATGTTTCTTATTGTGTTTTCTCATGATATGTAATGTGCAATGAGATAAAAACAGCATTAATCCAGCATTTAACTGTAATAAATCTGTAGCAAAATTCAATTAATTAAAGATAAATATTTCAATCTGATAATTCTCTGTTCTATAAGTAAGCTCTTGTATGCACTTAATTAATATCACTGATTACTAAACAAAGTATTTGAAGTGTACAACCCCTCACTCTTTTTTTCCTTACTATATTCTAATGTACCTCTCTCCATTATCAGTTCCCGGTAGATCTCTTTGACTTGTCTTTAATGTAAAATCATATTTTTTGAATTTCTTTCATATATCAATCTGTTAAATTTATCCACATCAAATTAGTCAGTTCATGAGGTCATGCCAGTTTTATTATTGCATCATGTTTCAACAGTGTAAACCATGAAGGTAAGGATATATTTTCTACTAACAAGGTACAGTATAATTAATCATAATAAATGTATCAAGGTGACAAGAAATTATGCCACTGATATATTTATCACTACATTATCATTAAATTATATACTTTTACTTACTAAAATATAACAGATAATGCATATGTGTTAAAAATAATGCCAGATTTTTAGACATTGAATTTGAGGTATTGATTGTTAATTATAATTCTTTCCCTTAGGCGCTCCAAAAAGGTCCCACATAGTGGCACAGAAGCACAGCTTGCAGAGCAACTATCTCAAGCTGCAGAGACCCAGGTTAATGCCGACCTCAGGTACTGATTGTGTAGAGTTTCCATGTTGTCCCAATGATGGTGTGGGTTTTCTTCTTCTGCTCTGATTTCTTCCCACATGCAGGGAGCTAGATTAATTGTCATTACCAATTGCCCTTACTAACCAGGTGAATAGTGGAATCTGGAGGGAGTTAAGGTGAATATACAATTAGTCGGTGATTGGTGGACAGCATTGGCCTTTTTTCACATGCCTTTTCTAACACCCATTGTAATTTGTAGTCCACATACAGGCTGCTTTTTGGAAGCCTGTCTATAACTCCCATCAGGATCTGTTTACCCTCACAGTTTCTTAACTCTACCCACAAGGATTCTACATCTTCATGGAATCCTGGTTAACCCATTCTGTACTGGATGCAGCGATTCAGATCAATGGGTTTACTATACATCGTCAGGATCGATCTATAGAGTCTCTCAAAAGCAGAGGTGGAGTATGCCTCATGATCAACTCCTCTTAGTGCACAAAAATATCAGTGCCGTCCCAATTCTGCTCACTAGACCTGGAATATCTAGCAGTTAAGTGCTGTCCTTTTTACCTACCATGAGAGTTCTCCAGGATCATTTTGGTAGCAGTATACATTCCACCTCGGGCCAATGTCATTCAGTCTTTAGGTCTGAGCAGTGGGATCAACATGCATGAAACAGTGCACCCTAACGCCATCACCATTGTTTTGGGAGATTTTAACCAGGCTAGTCTGGAAAAAATCATTAAGCAATTACCATCAACCGATCACTTGCAATACCAGAGGAAACAACACACTGGACCATTGCCACACCACCATCAAGAACGCCTACTGTGCTATTCCATGGCCTCAGTTCGGGAAGTCTGATCACCTGGCTGTACTTCCACTCCCTGAGTATAGACAGAGACTGAAGACTGCAGCACCAGCAGTGAGGATCAAGGAGGTATGGACAAGGAAAGCCCAGGAGTGCCTACAGCACTGCTTTGAGTTGGTGGACTGGACTGTATTCAGGGATTCATCTTCAAACCTGAATGAGTATACTGCAGTTGTTACCGACTTCATTAAAACCTATGTGGATGAGTGTATGCCTACAAAGACCTACTGTACATTCCAAACCACAAGCCGTGGATGAACCAGGAGGGATGTTGTCTGCTGAAGGGTAGATCAGTGGCAACTGTAGATCTGTGACCCAGGCCTGTACCAGAGAACCAGGTATGATTTGCGAAAGGCTATTTCAAGGGCGAAGAGACAATTTCAAACGAGGTTGGAGAAGACATTCGATGCATGACAACTCTGGCAGGGTTTGCAAGACATCACTTCCTACAAAGCAAAACCCAATAGCATGAATAGCAGTGGTGCTTCACTATCTGATTAACTCAATGTTTTCTATGCCTGTTTTGAAAGAGAGAATAAAACTACAGCTTTGAAGATCCCTGCTGCACCTTATGACCCTGTGATCTCTGTCTCAGAAGCCGATGTTAGGCTGTCTTTAAAGAGAGTGAACCCTCACAAGGCGGAAGGTCCCAATGGAGTACCCGGTAAGGCTCTGAAAACCTGTGCCAACCAACTGGCGGAAGTATTCATGGACATTTTCAACCTTTCACTGCTATGGGTGGAAATTCCCACTTGCTTCAAAAGGGCAACAATTATACCAGTGCCTAAGAAGAATAATGTGGGCTGCCTTAATGTCTATTGCTCAATAGCACTCACATCTACAGTAATGCAATGCTTGGAGAGGTTGGTCATGACTAGACTGAACTCCTGCCTCAGCATGGACCTAGACCCATTGCAGTGTGCCTATGGCCACAATATGGCAGATGCAATCTCAATGGCTCTCCACATGGCTTTAGATCACCTGGACAACACAAACATCTATGTCAGGATGCTGTTCATTGACTATAGCCACAGGAGAGAGTGCAGATACTAGAGCAATACACAAAACAGTGGAGAAACTAAGTAGTCAGGCAGCCACTATGGAGGGAAAAGGACAGTTGTCATTTTGAGTCGAGATCCTTCATAAAGACTGGAAGGAAAGAGGGGAGATAGCAAGTATAAAAGGGTGATAGGAGGAATTGGAGCAAGTGGTGGTGGCTGATAGTGAAATTTTCCAGTGTCTTTCTAATCATGATGAAGGGTTTCAATCTGAAACATTGACTTTCCTTTTCCCTTTATCGATGCTGTCTAACATGCTAAGTTCCTCTACCATTTTGCATGTTGTTTTAGAAAATTGCAAGTGTCTTTGATGATGCACAGTACGTAGTCTCCTCAAACTCTGAATGAAGTAGAGCCACTGGCATGCTTTCTTCATGATTGCATCAATGTGTTGGCCCAGTATAGATTTCCCAAAGGTATTGCCAGATCAGCAAGATCTTGTCAATTCACTTTTAATCAGCCAGAAAGGAATTAAAAAAATACAAATGGAATGGTATTGTGATCCCACAGTTAGTGCTGTTGCTGCACAACTCCAGCTATCTAGGTTCAATCTCCTGACCTTGGGTGCTCTATGTGCAATTTGCATATTCACCTTGTGATAATGTACTCTGCTCCCCCCACCCCCAGTCCATTGGTTTCCTCCAACCTCCCTAAGATATGCTATCTGATTAATTAAGTACTGCAAGTTATTTATAGTTGAGGTAGTTGACCAGAGAATTGGGGGTGTAGAATTGCATGTGAGAGTGAATGGGTTACAGGTAAATGGGAAGGGGGAGGGTCTAAATAGCTATCTTCTATGTCAAAGGAAAGCATGAGAAATATATGAAAAATCCAGAAATATTCTGAGTTAAGTAATACTGCCTGTGACAGGCAGTTTCAACCAGAACTGAATCCATTTAGCCATTTGGACTACAGATGTTAGGTGAGTCTGAAGTCTGCATACGGTTATGGTCGGGATCAGGTGAATCACTGGCTTATGTTGTGAAGTATGTTGTTTTGCAGTAGCAGTACATTGCAATACATAATCATAAAACAATAAATTACAATTATATACACACACACACACACACATATTTTTAAGTTAAATACTAAGTAGTGCAAAAAGAGAACAAAAAAATAGTAAAATAGTGATGTAACGTTCATGGGTTCATTGTCCATTCAGAAATCTTTTGGCAGAGAGGAAGAAGCTGTTTCTGAAATGTTGAGTGTGTGTCTTCAGGCTTCTCTATCTCCTCCTTGATGGCACATCCTGGGTGATGGAGATCCTTAATGTTGGGTATTATGAGGCAGCACCCTTTGAAGGTGTCCTCAATGCTGGGGAGGATAGTGCCCATGATGGAGCTGGCTGAGTTTACAACTTTCTACTGATTTTTTTTGATCCTGTGCAGTGGTCCCTCCATACCTAACAGTGATACAACCAGTTAGAATGCTCTCCCCTGTACATCTGTAAAAATTTGCAAAAGTCTTTGGTGAACAATAAAATATAATTGCTGTTGTGCCTTCACTGTAGTTACATCAATAGGTTGGGCCCAGGATAGATCTTCAGAGATGTTGACACCCAGGCACTTGAAATGGCTCACCTTTCCACTGCTGATCGGGATAAGGATTGGTCTGTGTTCCCCTGACCACCCCTTCCTGAAGTTCACAATTAATTTCCTGGCCTTGCTGAAGTTAAGTGCAAAGTTGCTGTTTCGGCACCACTTAACCAGCTGATCTACTTCACTCCTGTACGCTACGTCCTCACCATCTGAAATTCTGCCAATAAAAGTTGTGTTGGCACTCTATCAGCTGATCTATGTCACTCCTGATTGCCTCCTCATCACCGTCTGAATTTCTACCAATGATAGTGGTGTCATCAGCAAATTTACAGATGTTGTTTGAGCTGTGTCTAGCCACACAGTCATGGGCATAGAGAGATAGGGTAGTGGGCTATGCATGAGGAGCACAAGTGTTGATTGTCAGTGAAGAGGAGATGTTATTTTTGATTCACACTGACTGGTATCCCAATGAGGAAGTCAAGGATCCAGTTACAGAATGAGGTACAAAGGCCCATGTGATGCACCATCGATAACTCTTGGAGACGTGAGGCGAGATATAGGCTTTTATTGGCTGGAAGAAAGAACAAGCAGCAATTGACCACCACACTGCATCCTGGATACTGAGGCCAGGGCGGTGTCCCCAATCACTTTTATACCGGGGTCCATGGGAGGAGCCACAGGAGCAGTCAGCTGTGGGGGCATGTCCAGACAGGTATATGTAGTTCACCACACCATGTTTTGGAGCTTGTTGATTTGAACTGAGAATAACACTGTGTTGAATGCTGAGTGGTAATCAATAAGCAGCCTAGCATAAGTATTGTTATTGTCCAGGTGATCCAAGGCCAAGTGGAGACACTCATGACATTTTAGGAACGAAGTAATGTCATTAAAGTAGGGTATGGAGGAAGTATGAAAAGAAACTGAAGTTTAATTATGTTAAAGACTGGTTCAGCAGAAATTGTTTTCTTCAGGACAGTGAAGGCTGGGGCTGTTTAATTGTAATTACACTTGAGAGGCCAAGTAAAAATGAATGAACTGTCATTAGTAATAATAGTGTGCAGGTTTAAGGTAATTGTTAAAGATATTTGAAAAGGACGTCAATAAGTTATTGTCTGAAAGGGGACTGAATGAGAACTTGACTGGCATAATTTATAACGATCTGATGGAGAAACGGGACTGCTTAAATTGAAATTTTCATCAGGAATGGATACGATGGGCCGAATAGCTTCCTTTTTCTCCGATTCTATCAGCGTAGAGTTTTGTTGTAAGTTTATAGGTATATTCAGTACCCACTGAAGGACATACAATACCTAGAAAGGCGCAGTAATGCAACTGTTTTGAGAATATTTTAATGCGTATACTTTGTGGCAAACTTTCTGACTCTGAAGTTTTGCTATTTTGACATTAAGCGGTTTTGCTGTTAAATTGAGCCAAGGCACTTACCGTCTGGAGCAGGCGCATGCGCATGCGCAGAATGTAAGGGCGATTGTGTTGCGCGCAAGTGTGCTGAAGATGAAGTTGCGTTTTAACACTATCGATGTCCGAGTGATCATCTCAGAGCTGCAGAGGTACCTAATAGCCCCTCATTTATATTTAGCTGCTGGATATGGGGTTAGTGTTTGAAAGCGGCAAAGAATTTAGAAGTGTCTGGAATCTTTGGTCCAAAATGTCAAGCATGTTGGAGATGGGCTGTCACTCCTCCGGCCTTGAAGGACTGAGGATACCTGGTTCCCCTGAGAGGAGAGGGTTGCAGGTTTAGTCTGGCCTCTTGTCAATACTGAGCTTAAGTTCTTGGGTAGTAGAAATCTCACAAAAATAAATAAAATTATTTCCAGTAATGGTACATATTTGAAATATGTTTTTGCCCTTGGGTGTTGGATAAGTGAATAAAAAATCAGAAAATACTCGAGACAGCATTTGTGGAGTAAAAAAAAATTAAAAGCTTATTAGAATTAGGCTGGGACTTTTGGATTTTTGTTCTAGAATTCAATATACATGCATCATCAAAGTATGTATGCAGTATATAATTCTGAAATCCGTCTTCCCCGTAGACAGTCACGAAGCAAAGAAGATCCATGGTACTAACCCTTCAAAGAATAAACAATAAATTCATCACCCCCCACCCCCCACGCGCATACGGCAAAAAAAGACCGAAAAAAACAGAATATGAAACACAAACGGCTTATTTCAGTACAGTAAGGTCATGATCAAGATTTGCCTGTCACCTTAATGTACCAGTGGGAGATCTTCTGGACGCGATCTTGGGCTTTGGAGTGTTTCATTGTGCATAACAAGAAAGCCTCAAACGAAAAGGATTGACTTCCTATGGTATCCTGTCCAGCAGACTTCTTATGATTGCTTATTGCCAAAAAAACCCAAATTATTGCAATAACTAAAGTGCTGTACATGAGAATGGTTAAATGGTACTATGTTGTTAGTTGTGGAACTTACCTATCTACAATTGGGTTTGCATCCTGATGTACCCCCATCTGTACTTCAAAATAAGAAATTGATTATAATTTTTGGTGTATTTTGATAATGAAAAAGCCACTACTTGAATGATTTATTTGTATGTAGAGTTACTGAGGTTGTCTTGAGGAATTTCACTGTTGTCAAAGGAGATCACAGTATTCCTTATTAACTAGTTTTGCAAACAAATTGTTAAGGAGACATATGATTCCCGCATTTTGGTAAACTCTAAGCTCGTATCCTTTTGTACTTGAGCTGACATTTCTCGAAGTTAGCAACCTTTCTAAAGTTAAAAAGAGAAATTTCCATTGTTGTTTAGACTTTGTAGATGAGAAGTGAAACTCTACTTGTTTGCTTAAACCTACATGTATCAGGAATTGAGTTTCATGTTTATTTAGAGTAATACGGTGATTTTTTTCTTGTAGTTAAGATGCATGAGAGGGGTGATAACTATAGGAAAGGTCTGAATTTTTACATAGTTTAGACGTTATTTATTCTTATTTTCTGTATTTGCACATTATTCTACAAGTTGCAGTATCAACTTGTGAGTACTTAATTTGAGATAAATGTATTAGGTTTCAACATATTTCTATACTAATGGCCAAAAATAAAAATTACCTTTGAGTTACAATAGCTGAGTTTTATTTCATGTAATTACATTAAAATATCTTTTAATTTATGCCTATGCATCATTACAATAATTGTGTATTTGCATGTAATTATAGAAATAATCATTTAAAAATCTTTTGGTACTATATTAGTCAACTGTTTGCTTGATGTAAAGGTTATGTAAGTTTTTGTTTATTCTTTGTTTAAGTATCTAACATTAGTTTACTGTAGCTTACTAGGAATGAGAGTGAACAATGTCTATGATGTGGACAACAAAACCTATCTCATCCGACTTCAGAAGTAAGTTTGATGATGTTTTGTGTATCAGTCAAAGTATGGCTGTTAATGTATTTTTGTATACTCGTAATCTAATTTAAATATTATAATCGTGTCATAAAGTTATACAGTACAGAAACATTTCCATGTTAACAATCAAGCACCCAACAATACTAATCCCATTAACCCCAATTTGGTTCTTAGTTTTATATGCTGTGACAATTCAACTGCTCATGTGGATAACTTGTTAAATATTGTGTCCACCACTCCAGCAGGTTGTACATTCCTCTGGGATTAAAAAAAATTCTTGTATCACTGTAAATCAGGGGTTCCCAACTGGAGGTCTTCAGACCCCTTGCTTAATAGTATTGGTCCATGACATAAAAGAGGCTTGAACCCCTGCTGTAAATTTTCAGCCCCTTATGGTAAACCTATGTTTTTTGCCTTTAGACATCTCTGTTGTAGGGGAAAGTTTTTTACTGTCTCATAATTTCATTTATTGCATATGTGTATCATTTCATATATAAATTCTTCTCACTGGATGTGTTCTTGTAAGCTTAACTTTCTGTCACCAGCCTTCCTAAATTTGATAGTATACGTGTTCATGGATTAAAGAGGCCCAAAGAAGAAATAGCTAAGTGATGTCAGTTTCATTCTCTCGCAGAGTTCTTTACATTTTGACTGCACTCCAACCAGTGGCTTGGAATTCACTGCTAAATGGAAGCATGTTTAGGAATTCTGCAGATTTACAAATACAGAAGTCCTGAACCTGCTGACAATTTTAAAATGCTAGATCTCCCAGTTTAGTTCACTGCTCCACTTCAATCTGTCACTGAAGTTCAAAGTAAATGTATTATCAAAGTACTTGTATATCACCAGATACAACCCTGAGATTCATTGTCTTGTGGGGATTATCAATAAATCCATGGAATAATAACCATAACAGAGTCAATGAAAGACCTCACCAACCAGGGCATCCAACTAGTGTTCAAAACACAACAAACTGTACAATACAGAAAGAATAAATAAGAATAATTAAGCAATGCCCATTGAGAAGATGAGACGAAGAGGTTTGGAAATGAGTCCATAGTTGTGGGAACATTTTAAGGATGGGGCAAGTGAAGTTATCTTCTGTGCTTCAAGAGCCTGATCGTTGAGGGGTAGTAACTGTTCCTGAACCTAGTGGCATGAGTCCTGAGGCTCCTGTACCTTCTTCCTGATGGAAGCAGAGAGAAGAGAGCATGTCCTGGGTGGTGGGTGTCCCTGGTGGTAAATGCTGCTTTCCTGTGACAGTATTTTGTGAAGTTGTGCTCCATGGTGGAGAGAGCTTTACTCATAATGGATTAGTATATATCCTCTACTTTTTGTAGGACTTTCCGTTCAAGGGCATTGGTGTTTCTATACCAGGCTGTGATGCAGTCAATCAGTATACTCTCCACTACACATATATATAAGTTTGTCAAAGTTTTAGATGTCAGGCTAAATCTTCACAAACTCCTAAGGAAGTAGTGACACTGCTTTGTTCATAATTGCACCTATGTCCTGGGCCCAGGACAGGTCCTCTGAAATAATAACACAGGAATTTAAAATTACAGACCCTCTACAAGTCTGAGGTTGGCTCGTGGATCTCTGATTCAATTGTTCTGTGGTTGTCATAAAACACAGGAGGAGAATAAGGTCATTTGGCCCATCAAGTCTGCTATCCATTCTATTATCTCCCTCAACCCTATTCTCCTGCCTTTTTACCAAAACTTTTGACACCCAAGATAACTTCTCACTATTTCGTTAATGGAGCTAGCTCCTAGTTATTTGGTACCAGGATAGAGCAGGTACCTGTTCTACAGCCCCACCAGTTTAGGGCCACTGATACATACAGTGAAGGATGGGCACATAATAAATTGCAAGAAGGTAGCCCAGCCAACAAGGTCAACGTGTTAACAGTTGTAGATGTATTCTAGTAAGCCTGATAAAACTTTACTGAAAAGTACTTCACTTCTTAGCAACAAACTTCTATGATTTTACTTTTGCTTCTTGCTGATTTAAACTAATTTCAAATACAAACACTCTTCTTCTGTACTTCAGAGCAGCAAAACTGTTTTTTTGTTTATAAGGGTATTCATACAAGGGTAAAAAAAAAAGTGTGATTTTAAATACAATTATTCCATGCAGTAAAATAAGTTGCTCCTTATCGTCTTGATTCAAAGTTTAAAATGTTTTGAAACAATTTTAGTATGTGGTTTTTAAGATCATGCTAGACATTTATAATTTATAAGTAATAAAGAAGATATTAATTTATAATCTCTAGATGTATTAAATATGTTTGCCTCTGTTTTTTTGCATTTCACCACAGGCCAGAATCTAAAGCTGTTCTTTTGGTTGAATCTGGTATCCGGATCCACACAACAGAATTTGAATGGCCAAAAAACATGATGCCCTCTGGCTTTGCAATGAAGGTGAAAATACTATTAGAATCAGAATAATGTCTTAATTATTTAGAATAATCTTGTAACATGAATATTGTGTTAGGAGACAATGTTGAATATGTTAACACATTTGTTATGGCAAAGTATAACAGAATATGGATACCTATAAGGAAAGGATGGAAAACTTGGATTGTTTTCCTTCGAGTATCAGAGGCTGTGGGAAGATCTGAAATAGGTTTTTAAAGTTATGAAAAGCATAGATAGGACACACAGAATATTCTTTCCAGAGTAGAAATGTTGAACACCAGAAGACACTTTTAAGGTTGGGAGAAAGGGATGTTAATTTAAAGGTGATGTGAGGAACAACCTCTTTACACTGAGAATGGTAGAGGCCTGAAATAAATTACTAGGGTTGTAGAAGAATTAGGAGGTTTGGTAGATGTTGAGGCTTTTAAATAAACACATGAATATGAAGGGAATAGGGGTGTATGGATGATACACAGGAGGCAGAAATTTAGTATCAACTGGCATCAAGATCGTCGTCGGCCAAGTGTTCTATCCAGTGCTGTACTGTTCTACATTCTAAGAAACTGCAGGTGCAAAATATTAGCTGGAGGAATTCAGTGGGTCCAGAGGCATCAATGGGAAGAAGATGCAGGGTTTTGATCTAAAACTTTCACAATTCCTTTTCCCCACTGCTGATGTTCTAATTTCAATTCCCCTGCTGATTGACCACTGAAACCTCCAGCAGACTGTCTTATACTCTGCAATAGAACTGTTGACGTCTGAGTCATATAGCAGCGATTTTCTATGTACTCTGGAATTTTATGTGACTGCATTATATGCATTTCCTGAGGTCCTAATGATTCAGTAGGAATATAAAAGTAATTTTCACCATATCTCTTATAATTGACCAATTGTTCAAATTTATATTAAAACTGATGTAATTTTTTTTGTTTTGATTGCAGTGTCGTAAACATCTAAAGTCACGAAGATTGATTTACGTCAAGCAACTTGGTGTTGATAGAATTGTAGATTTTCAGTTTGGTTCTGATCATGCAGCTTACCATTTAATTGTTGAATTATATGACCGTGTAAGTTGCATGAAAAAAATTGTCTTGCTTTTGAAAGAAATAGAAGTAAAGTCCATTTAATTGATTGATTGTTTCATCTGCCCAATAATATTAGAGATCACCATGGGCCTTAAAATGTCCAGGAAGGATATGTAGGACATCCTGTGTCCTCTAGCTTGAGTAGTCATAAAGTATAATGCAAGTTTTATTTGGGTAGTCTTAATCCAGAAAGAATGTATAATACAGAGTCAAATTAAAGCACCAGACTCATCCAGGCTGGTACAGTTAGTTGAGACACGCCACACAAATGGAGTAGAGGATACATAATAGAAATAAGCGTAGAGGTTGTTTTAAACTTCTTTATTCTAGAGGTAGATGTATTTGCAGTTGATATTGAGAGTCTTTAACAGTGGGTTGCTGACTTGGTGTAAAGGTAAGGAACATATGGAATAGCAGGAAAGAATCTAGAAGACTGGAAGTTATTGTTGTGCTGTATGTCAGAAACAAAAGTCTGAGGTCATTCCTGCTAAGATTTAGGCATTAGATTTTTAAGGAGGTAATATTCCTGGTGTTATTCCTAAGCTTAGTGCGTATTGACATAGGAGTAAATAGAATGAGAGAGCTAGTTGTAAGGGTTATGTGAGGTAACATATTTCAGACCAGTATGAAAAGTTTTTTTTTAAAGCCTGTGAATTTCTGGCCTTCATATCCAGAGGAGTGTAGATCAAGGGCTATTGATTGGTAGTAGTTAAGATGGTGTTTTGTTTGCTTTCCATCATGGGCAGGGGTGTTGAGCATAAGAATTTGGATGTAATGTGACACCTATACAGACACTATTAGACCACAGTGGAATATTGTGTGTAATTCTGATCACCACCATACAGAGAAAGGATTTGGTAGTGCTAAACAGGCTGCAGAAGAGAATTACCATATGTTGCCTGGAATAGAGGACTTTAATTACAAAGGGAGATTGGCTGGACTGGGATTGTTCTTACTGCAGTGCAGGAGGCTGAGGGGTAGCCTCTTATAGAGGTTTATAAAATTCCAAGAGGTGTAGATAGGCTTTTACCAAGGGTAGTGGAGTTTAAAAATAGAGGACATAGATTTAAGGTGAAAATAGATGCCCTCAAATGAGACCTGAGAGCCAAATTTCTCACACAAGAAAGTATTTTGACAGGTATGTGGATAGGAAAGAAACTGAAGGATACAGGCCAAGCACAGGAAAATGGAATTAGAATAGATGAACACCTTGGTCAGCATGGATTGGGTCGAAGGGCCTGTTACTGTGCTGTGAAATTCTTAAGTTATGCTGTAGCTATAAAAGAACTATTTATACCACAGCCGAAGTTCTGTAAGGGCCAGACCTCAGTAAAGCTATATTTAAAGAGGTACAGATTTACCAGATTTATAGCTAGTCTCCAGAATTAAACTAAAGAAGAAATGGCATTTTGTAATTTAGAAAGTATTGAAAGTACTTTTGTAAGGAAGCATCAGTGAAGAGAGAAATAGAGCATTGTCTTTTCACCATAATCATGTCTAGGATGGAAATAAAATGTATAGTTGAGCTAAGCCGCATCAGCAGGCATTCTGATAGAAAAGTAAACCTGAGCTGTGTATGTTTTTAATTGATAATGTCATGAGGGAACTGATAATTCTGATTTTCTTTGTACCTCAAATAACAGGTAAGGCATTCATGCAAAGATAGGATTTCTAATGGTCTGTGACTGCATGGTGATACTCATGTCAGATCTTATTTATTTCCATACTGTTCTTTGCCATGCTTCCTTGTGATGACATTTATATGCTTCTCATCCTGAGTCTAGCATAGAGCTGTTCTGGGTGGTGCGTCTCTTGCATCTGCAGCTCTACCTTTTGCATCATACGTTTTGCATGTGCCTTCTGATGCAGCTCTTGGTTTGAGATTCTTCTCTGCCAGAAAATTCCAAGGACGTTCTGCAGGCACTTAATTTGGTAGGTCTCTAGTAAGCAACTGAGTCATATGACAACACTGAAAAAACTACGAGTAGGAATAAGGATAGTGCAAATTGTCAGAAATGAAATGAACCCACAGAGTTCAAAGGAGAAATAACTCCTTAAAAAATTCAGCTCTTCATTCAGTAATAGGTAATTCAGAACAAAATGGAGGTAGAAGTAACATGGGTAACAGAAATATTGCTAAAAGGGAATAAGATGAGCAACTGATAAACGCAGCATATGCCATGTTTTTAAAATAAAACTTTAAAATTATAAACTGGTTAAATTAATTGGCGAAATGGTGAGCAATAGACCAGTGTATTCAGATGTTTGATTATACACGTTTGAACTTTTCAAGGAGCAAGGGAGAGCACTTCTTGTAAAGTAAAAGCAACACACACATTTTGGAGGTCCAAACATACTTTTTGATGTGAACTGGGGATAGAAGTCTTTGTAGGTCATTAAACTGTTATACACTGACACAAAAAAATCATTAAGAAGGCTAATGAATTGCTGGCTTTTATATCCAGAGGAGTGTGGTGCAAGAGGCTGGAAGTTGCACTGTAGTAAGTAATTGGTCTTCAAGCAATAAATAATGAGGAGAAATAATGAAGAAACGAGGACATTTCAGATCCTAGGTTGTATTCTGTATAAAGCAGAATCGGAGACTTGTACATAACTACATCACAAACTAGTTTAATCAAATAGCTTTTTTCTAAGGTGTTTGATCAATGAAGTCCTGCACCTTTTTCCTTGTTACAGTTTACTTCTTCTGCTAATATTCAAAAGAATACAATATTTTTTGAACAACAACAACACACAAAATGCTGGTGGAACACAGCAGGCCAGGCCGCATCTATAGGGAGAAGTGCTGTCGACGTTTCGGGCCGAGACAGCATTTTGTGTGTGTTGTTTGTATTTCCAGCATCTGCAGATTTCCTCGTGTTTACACAATATTTTTTGTTCACTTTTTTCTTAAATTTACATGTTGCACCATTTTTATGTCTTTTTGTTTTCAAGATGTTTTCAATATTGTTTACAAGTGCCTATTTATCAATTTCTGTAAAATTCAATCTTAACATTTTGCATTTGCAGGGTAACATAATTCTCACTGACTATGAATACACGATTCTAATTCTTTTGCGTTTCCGCACCAATGAAGTGGATGATGTGAAATTTGCCGTTCGTGAGAGATATCCAGTTGATTATGCTAGAGGCCCAGAGCCCTTGCTGTCTCTAGAGAGGTACTGTTATTATGTACATTGATGGAATCTAAAAATATTTCCATCACTGTCAAGTTTTCAGGAACATATGCATCATTCTTGATTCTGCTAGATATTGCATTGCTTTGTATCCTATTCAAAACTTTCATAAACCTGCTCTGCAGTATTCTTCTTAAGTATTTTGCTGAAGTAGATTAATAATACTATTTGTGACTCTAGAGGTCTGAAGAAACTTATGTACACAGAATAAAAGCAGTTTTTATGCTGTCGTTGTTTGGGAAGGTGTTTTAATGATATCTGGAATGACATAGGGGTGGCAGGGTGGAAGTATGTCTCTACCAAAGGAAGTGTACGGCGCTCCTTCCCTTAGTTAGCCAGCAGGTCACACTTGGGCATGGTGTAGCTCCTGCTTAGTTCCCCCCCCCCCCCCAACCCCCATGAACAGGTCCAAGGGAGCAGGTGGTGGATGGTTGTATGAGAAACTGGTGAATATCATAAATCTTGGTTATGCAACCACTGACACCAGGCAGACAATCTCCAAAGAGTGATAATAATGGCTGGGGTCACCCGTCTTGTAAAAGACACTGCCCAGGAAAAGGCAATGGCAAACCACTTCTGTAAAAAAAATTTGCCACTAATCATGGAAAGACCATGATTGCCCACATCATACAACATGGCACATAACGAACAAATGAAATAACATAATCAGGGTGACATAAGGCTATATATATATATATAAAGTATTAATGCACTATTTTCAAAGTGCATGCTTTCTCTTGAGTTCCTAAAAATTGTCACTTTTAATTTGAAATATTTTGTTAGGGAAAGATATTCACTGGAAGGAAGGAAATTATTTTAGAAAATCTTCAACTATGGCAAAAATTGAAAGTAGAAAGAATGTGCCAGCAGCACCTAATATAGGGCCAAATGTTCCTGATTCAAATTAATTTTAACAACAATGATTTTCATCTTGTGAGAAATGTTTCCAGTTTGTGAAGGCTAAAATCCACTCTAAATTCTGGCATGCTCTATTTATTAGACTATCAACTTTATACATTTATGTTAAGCATGACAGGTTGTTTCAGTTATCAATTGAAGTTAGTTAAGATATCAAAGGAGTTTCCTTGCCATTGAACTTGTTTGTTTTCCCTTTATCTCAACTCAGTGCAAATTGACTGGAATAAACTTTGATGGAACTAAAGTTCAGTTCATTAGTATTTACTTTGATGCCAAAGAAATGTGGAACATCAGTACTTCCTTATAGCCCGAGTTTTATCAGAGCTGCCGAAATTTGCCAGTTTGGTGCCTTTCAGAGTTCTATATAACTTAGTTCAAAGCTGTTCAGCTTGAGTTATTCATCAGAAGGAAGCATTCATGTATGTTGAAATGTGTTTCCCTTGGTTCCTCTGTCTGACGGTTGGGGTAAACTCCAAGATCCTCTTTCAGGACATTAAAATTCTTGTAGTTCCAGCATGCGTTATACAAAGATAACAAGGGATATATTTTGAAGTGAGTCTCATCTACATTTTATTTAAATATAAATACTGTTTTGTAGTACTCTTGAGGTGCATATCAAAGACAAAAGTTGGACCTTTGTCTCGATTCCAGAAAATTAATTAGTCTTATTTAACACTTGTACAGTGCTACATGTAACACTGGCTGTTTTCACGTTGCATTGATCGACTCCCTATTGAATTCAGTGGTCAGGATAAACTTCTGTAGATTTCTCAGCTCCCAGGCTGACTGATGCAAATACAAAATCCCCAGTGAAATGAATGAGAACAAATGGCTGCAGAGAGAACAGTGAATAGACCTTTTTATTTGAGTTAACAGTGTAAAAGAAAAGTTCATAGCTTAATGTTGATAATTTACTTAAAATAATTCCTGGGTATTTTTGAATATTTTAAACAATTTCAGTTATGGCTTTAGTAGCCAGTGTGTTTCAGTGGTTGTCAAAGCTATTCGCTGAGTACAGGTGGCCAGTTGTGCTTGTCCATCTGATGTGCTGCAATTGGTTTCAGTAAAAGAACATACCTGGGACCATGCTGGAAGAAATTGTATGGTCCAAGGGCAAGTGCTAGGCAATCTGAACATTATTCTAAGAGCTGTCCCAAAACTTTATGGACATTGCAGCAGATCTAATGGACTTAATTGCTTTTTCTAATTTCCAACTTTTTCATAGGCTAACAGAAGTTATGGCTAATGCACCAGAAGGAGAGCAAATCAAGAAAATTCTTAATCCCCACCTTTGTAAGTATGGTAGACAACTACCTGGTAATTGAAGAATTTCCTTGGGGTTCATTGTTAGTTATACAACATATTTAGTGGTGGTAATTTACTGAAGAAAGAACAGTAGAATAAAATCCAATATACAGCTTAAATATTTCTAGCTTTACAGTATTTATGTATCAGTAATATGAAGTAAGAGAATACTGGAAATACTCAAAGTCAAGCAGTGCTTGTAGAGAAAGACACAATGTTACATGTCACGTGGATGAAATTGGATCTCTTAGCAGATTTTGTACATGCAGTCAAAAGGAGGGAGAAGAATGAAAGAAAAAGGAACAAGATAAAAGGATCGCATGGAAATTTGTTAGAGATAAGGGTACTTCCACGTTAGAAATGCTAAAGCAGAGAACTGCAGGTACCAGAAGCACTGTAAAAGTTTTCAAGTTAACTTTTCTCAATTTTGATGAAAAGGTCAACCATTTTGAAATTGTTTCTCTTTCTGTGCCTAAGTGTCACATGGCCTGTAGAGTATTTCCAACATTTAGTGTTTTTATTAATCGTATTACTGATGTCTGATAAGTATTTAGATTGATGAATTTTAATTTGACATTGAATTTAGATCAAATCTAGGTACCAGTGCTTGCACTAATACTATTTTGTTTTGTGGTATGAACTTCATTGGTTCACTATCTAAATAATGTATCTTCTGCAGATCAAGTAGCATTTTGTTATGTTTATCATATTGTGATCAATACTTGGCCTCATACACCAAATAAATGGAAAAATACAAATAGGGCTTTGTTGTAGATTATGAAGAATTTTTGTTGGAAGAGACAAGATCGAACAGTGGAACTGTGGAGCAGTGTTGATGGTGAATAATTGAACTGTGAAATAGTATAAATCAGGGTTAGTTATTCTGTGTCTAAATAACATTGAACTGGTTATTATCTGTATTTCTTGATTTTTTAATGTTTGTAATGGCCCATAGAGATATTTATGAATATTTTCATTTGGTAGCAAAACTGTGAAACAGTGGATTCTGGTTAACTGGGTCACATCAGGACTAGTACATTTTGGTCCAAGTAAGTAGCTGCCTAAATTAGCCAAAGTTTCATGGAAGGAGTTAAGAAGGTATAAATAAAGACAAACTACCATTTAACTGAGTAACAAATTATCTATTTAAATGAAATGCAACAAATTTGAATGCTACCAATATTACTACAGTTCAATAAAACTGTATTAGTTCGTAATGGTTACTGATGGAGAAATTCATTGAGTGTATGCTGGCATGTTCTTTTGACTGTAAATGAACAAAATTAGCGCAGACACTTAGTGCAGATAATGGACTGCCTTCATTGCCTTTCTGTAACAATAAATTTCCTGGCATCCTGTGCAGTCACTAGCTCAGATTCAGTTGTGTCATTCTCATCACTTTCCTTGTCTTGATTTTCCCACCTGTGACTTTGATACAATGCATCCCCCAAATCTTCATTTTCATTGTAACATTCAAGATGATTTGTCAATACCTTGACATTCTTCGTAGTTCTCATTAGCATGGTACTTGATTGGTAAACTATCCATTCTTAGTTCCAAGGTTTAATGTTTTTCTCAATAACCAATCATTTCTTTTTATCAGTTGCTGACACATCTGCACAACAAAACACAGTTATGCGATCTTCTGCTTTTTTTTAACCTGATAGTGTTGTGTGTTTGTAACAAAGAGATCTGTCCAGCATAATTTTAAAAAGACCTGTTTCTCATTGGCATTGTCATTATCACCTGCACAAATTTTTTGAATTAAGTTGGGGAGTTTTGTAAATTTCCATGGTTTCGAACCTAGAGCACTAGCAGTACCTTTCTTGTCATTGCTTTCTTGAATTGAATATGTCTACACTTCCATGGAGACAACCAGCCATCTGTTGTGACCCAGCTTCTTAGCTAGCTTCTCTGAGTTTTTTTTTAACATTGATCTACTAAAGTGCACATGTCGTCCAGTTACAATGGAAAACCATTGACTGAGGGTTTCTTCCACATCTGGATCCTTACCTTTACGCTTTCTTTTTTGGGATGTTCCCTGTTGTCCCTTGCGTAATGCCCATTCTTCTTGCAGTTTATCTTGCTGATGTATCAAGTGTGCAATTGTAGATTTCGGCAATCCATTTATCTCTCCAGCTGACGAGGAGTGGCATTAGGTAGATGGCTTTTAATTTAGCCCAGAAGGGTAATTTCTTTGGCTAGTATTTTTTTGTGGCATCTTGGCAAGATTTGCAAAAATGATCAAAGATCACTGCTTTTTGAATTAGTGTCCATTGACCAAAATGGATAACACAAGCACACACAACTGTTTACTCTAAGCAAGGTGTAGTTTCTAAAGGTCTAACAAATTTTTGTGACTCACTGTCTACTGCCCCAATTTGTTGTATAGTATCCCAAATAAACAAAGGGAATCCAAGCTATTTTTTAATTAAAATGTCTTGATTTGGCAAGAGGATGCCATTTGTCTGTATGAGTTTTAGAGATTATTCATAAACTTTTATTTTGCCATAACAGATTAAATTGCTCAACTACCTTTAAGAATAGATTTTGAAAAATACATTGATTTCCTTGTGATTTAAAATGTGAAAATTTCCAATGACCTCATCTCTTTCATTTTAAAGCTTATGGAGCAACATTGATTGAGCATTGCCTGATGAAGTCTGGATTTTCTAGTAGTGCAAAAGTTGGCCAAGATTTTGACTTATCCAAAGGTAACTTTATGGGAGTTGGGAACTTTCTCCATTTTAGACAATGTACCATAGTCTTTATATTACTGTTGTTTAAAAAGAAATGTTAATTTTATAAAATTAGTTATGAAAGCTTGAAGTAATAGAATGTAGAATAAACTACTGTTGGAATTATTGTTAAAGAAGTAGTACAAAGTTGAGGCTGATATAAATGATTTGTTTTTGTAAATTATTAGACAATTTTACTTTCGAGGTTAAATTTCAGATCGTTAAATTCTTTTATTGTTCTCCTTTGATTTTTGCCCTTAAAAAAAGGGCTTGGAGTATAATGTGACTTTATTTTTTCCACAATATTTTTATTAAAAGTATCTCACAAAGCAAAATTGAAATTAAGCTAACATATTACTCTTAAAGCCTTGGGTTGATTCCAGCTCTTGTCATGCCCAGCATTTGCAGAAGGGTTAAAGTGTATCAGCAGATACTGTGAACACCTTCTTCATGGACACAAGGGCAAAAAAATGTCTTGGAAAAATGAGGATAGTTGGAGATGCATAAATCCTCTGCTGGTTTACTGTCTGGCCAGGCTTGGCCATAAATTGACAAAGATATCCCTTAACCAGTCTGTTCCCTCCCTATACCTCTCCCAATGAAGAATGTGGGAATGAAACTTAAAGAGCATTCCCTTTAAGTATTCAAGGATTTCTTGGTACTTGCCAGCTTTTAGAAATTACGGGCAGTTTGGGGTACGGTCTGTTTGTAAACATACTGCAAAAGAATGCTCTGTACAATATTCTCCGTTCTAGTTTCAGAAAGTAAAGTAAGAAAGTGTGGTGGGAATATGCCTTTGTAGAGGCTTCTACCTTAGAGCATTTTTTGTTGATTACATTAATTTCCGATTTTCATTTTTAGACGTGGAGAAACTTCTGGCTGCTTTACAGATGGCTGAGGAATTTATTGAGAAGACAGAAAACTTTAAAGGACAGGTAAACTTGTGTAACATTTTCTCCTTTTTGATAGCGTCACCTATTAAATTATCTTCTGTAATTGGATATCCCTAATCTAGGTATTGGCATGACATCCTTCCAGGTGATACTCCTGTATTTCATAGATTTAAATGTAAAGGAAAGTTAATGATGTAACTTGCAGATATATAATGCCAATTTGGACGTGTGGTTTATTAAAAACAAAAAAAAATGCTAAAAATCTGAATAGAAATACTCAGTAGGTAAAGCAGCATCTGTGGAAAGAGAAACAGTTAATATGTCAGGTGGAACACCTTTTCCAGACCTGGAAAAGAGAGGAAAAACAAGATGTATGGAAGGGATGGATAGAACAAAGGGAATATCTATGATAGGGTGAACAAAGAGTTGTGGGTGTAAATTACAGAGGTCCTTGGTCAGATAAGTTAACGGGGAGAGTTAGAAGGTGATAATTCTAAGAAATAAACAAGCTGCAAAAAACATGGCTGTAGGATATATTCTGCAGGACAGATTATGGTAATGGAGGGAGAAATCCTGAACCGGTATCACAGTTAGATGACTTGCATTTTTTTTTTAGAGGCATTTTGCTCCATTAAATTTGACATGACTCATGGAGCAGTACCATTTCCCCCACTGATTTTCCCTGTAATTTATTCTCCCAATTCCCATGAACTCCACCTGGATTCTACCACTCACTACACAATAAGGGTAATTCATGGTAATCAGTTAATTTGATAACCTGAGTGCCTGGGTATGAAAGGTATCAGAGTCACTGTCAGAGTATACGACAGCAAGAAAGCATACAGGAGTGAAGTAAATTCACTTACTGAATGGTGTTGCAATAACAACCTTGATCTGAAATTTAGCAAGACCAGGAAATTGATTATGGACTTCAGGAGGGGGAGAATTAGGAGAAAACACACTAATCCTCATTAAAGGGTCAGCAGTGGAAATGGCGAGCTGCTTCAAGTTCCTCGGTGTCAGCATCTCAGAGGATCTACTCTGGGCCTGGCGCATTGATGAATCATGAATAAAGGTATGCCTGAGGCTTTACTTCACTGGGAGTTTGAGGAGATTTGGTATGTCACCAAAGACTAGCAAATTTCTACAAGTGTATTGTGGAGAGCATTCATCTCCAGCTGGTATGGAGGTCCCAATGCAAGAGGCTACAGAGGATTCTAGACTCAGCTGGTTCTATCACTGGTGCAAGCCTCCCCACCATTAAGGGTACCGTCAAAGGGTAATGTTTCAAGAAGTTGGCCTCCAACATTAACGATCATCACCATGAATTATTGCCATAAGGGAGGAGGTACAGGAATCTGAAGACCACACTCAGTTTTAGGATCAGCTTCTTCCTCTCTGCCATCAAATTTCTGAATAATCCATGAATATTATCTTGATATTCCTCTTTTGTACTATTTAGACCATATGTCTATAAAGCTCAGTAGCAGAAACAGGCCATTTGGCCTATCTAATCTACTCCATCATGGTTGATTTATTATCCCTCTCAACCCTATTCTGCTTTCTTCCCATAACCTTTTACACCCTTACTAATCAAGAACTTAACAACTTCTGCTTTAAATATACCAAATGACGTGACCTCCACAGCCATCTTTGGCAATGAATTCCCCAGATTCAATATCCACTAGCTGAAGAAATTCCTCCTCATCTCTGCTCCAAAGCGCTGTCATTCTGTTCCAAAATTGTGCCCTCTAGTTTTTGTTGTAACTTACAATAATTTTTATGTTTGCACAGCACTGTTACAAAACAACAATTTCACAGCATACGTCATGATAATAAACCTAATTCTTATTCAACTTTCTGAAGTGTGATACCAGCAAAACAAAATATTTCACTATTACTGACTTAGAGATAGATGTCCTTTACTCTTCAGAATAATATTATGGGATCATTTATCTAAATCCAAGAAACTGGCATGGGCTTTGGTTTATCTTTTCAGCTATGTTTATATCTCTGAGTGCAGCACTCCCTTGGTACAACACTGGAACTTTCTCATAGACCTCTGTGCTCCGGTTTTTGGAGTGGAACTCAAAGTTGATACTTTGGGAAGGATACTACTTACTGAGTTCTTTTGGTAAAATGTTCAAAAAGATGTAATTACTTATATTTCATAATGAGCTTAATCTATTCTATATATAAATTATTTTTGCTCTTTATGGTTAGGGTTACATTATACAGAAACGAGAAACTAAGCCAAGTTTGGATCCTAGTAAGCCACTGGAAGCATTACTAACGTAAGTCTCACACATTTGTTAGAGTTTGGTAGTTGAGTAATCAGAGAATCCATTTCTCAAATTCCTGAGTGTCAACATTTTCAAGGATCTATTCTGGTTTATCCATTAATATATTCTCTATCTTTTACAGCTATGAAGAATTTCATCCATTTCTTTTTGCGCAGCATGCCAACAATTCTTGCGTTGAATTTGATTCATTTGATAAGGTAATGTTATACTTCTATATTTTATTATTTCCATTATGAGCTCTTTGACTTTATTTGGGCATCAGGGTGGGTTTATCTTTTAATGGGTCAATGTATAAGACTTGTTTTTTAACTGAGGACAATCATGATTGTGTGATGATACTTTGCTTTTGTAATTAAAAAAAATTTTTTTGAAGCACCTCCGGGTGCTTCAGTTTTCTCCCACGTTAGGGGTAGTGAGATGTGGGCATGCTATGTTAAAACTGGAAGTGTGATGACACTTATAGGCTGCCCTGTACAATCCTTACTGATTTGATTCAAATGGCACATTTCACTGTATGTTTTGATGTGCACGTTACCAATAAAGCTAATCTTTTATCTTTTAATATTTTACTTTACAAACAGATGCTATAATTGGAAAATAAAGAATAATGTATGAATTGTGAATTGCTTGTGAGCCAGGCTTTTACTGAGGTATTTTAAAATAACAGTTGCTTTATTTAATAATTATAGTATAGTTAATCAAATGTACTGGGGTTGGCGCTCACCATTTGCTTTTCCAGAACTGAAAGGATGAACCTTTCACATCCTGTAAGTTGGAATAGGCTCTGAAAACCTCTGGCTATCTAAATAGATATAAACAACATTTAAAAAGTTGAAATTATTAGATTAAAAAATTATAGCATAAAGTAATAACAGCATTAAGGAAATCCATTTGATTGCATAGCAAGCTGCTTTCTCTTAAAGCTGAGGGTTTGAATGTAAAGTACATTGTGCAGGAGACCACTGCTCCATCAGTGGACAGGATGTTGAGTCCCATGGCGGAGAATGTAGTCAGGATCTGACTTCAAATCATTTCAATCTTCTTATTAGGATAAAAAATTGTCAACAATTGTCAGTTTGGCCTCACACTTAGTACTTAGCATTTCTATTTTCAGAAGCAAAAGTGATAAACAAAACATCACTACTTGATAGCATTTCTGTTTTGAAGTGAAGCTATTTTGGAATTTTTGTATTCAGAGTAGTTAATATAATAAAAAATACCAGTGTTATGTATGACATGTTTTTGTGAAAATATCAGACATCCAAGATTTAGATGAAGGGATTAAAAGTAACATTAGCAAATTTGCAGATGAGGTCAGCAGGAGACGCTCATGGAGTGAGCACTGTTTCAAATTCGCTCCATAACCTTTACTTTTTTTAACCTATGATCACCCTTATTTAACTTACTTTTACCTACACCAAAAGATTCTTGCTACTTTTTTGGACTTATCTTTAAGAGTTTATTGTGAATTTTGAAGAAATGAATACAGAAATGGCTCTGAGATCTAAAGGGTGAGAACCTTGGAAAGATTCTAACAGGAACGAGAAGAAGAAAAAGACCGATCCTAAGCAAACTGAATTAACTTATGAAATGTTATTGGAGGTTTTAAATGAAAAATTTGAAGAAGAATGACAAATTTTCAAACAAGATATAAAGGCCTTTCAGGATTATATGGATAAGACGGATTCGGTAGTTAACCAGCAGCAAGCTCTAATCGCAACTTTGCAAGAGGACGCTCGGAAGCGAGACTTGATAATCAAAAAACTGGAGCAGAAATTATTTTCGACGATTAAACAGGTGGAAACACTTAAAGCCAAGAGTGTCGACTTTGAGAATCGGTCCAGAAGACAGAACTTAGGCATACTTGGTCTCCCAGAAGGTATTGAACAAGGGAACCCCTCGAAGTACTTTGCTCAACTTTTAAAAGATGCATTCCCTTCTGTATTCCCAGACAGTCCTCCGTTACTCGATCACGTTCACAGAATTATGCATCGATCACCAAGTGCTTCAGCTAAACCGCCGGTTGTAATTGTCCAATTTCATTATGTGCATGTTAAAGAGCAACTTATCCGTGTGGCTTGGCGTGTAGGGATAGTCAAATTCTAAGAATTCAATTTTTGATTAGTGGAAGATTTTAGTCCAGAAGTAATGAAGGCAAGGCTTCTTTTTAAACCTCTGATGTCTGAATGTTATGAGAAAAATCTAAAATCTGCACTTTTATACCCTGCAAAGCTCAGAATCTCGCCTCCCAATGCATCATGGCGTGTTTTCTTTTCTATATCTGAAGCTAGACACTTTCTGAATGAGAACTTCCCTACTGCTGCGGATTCTCATCTCTAATAAATGAGTGATTTTGATCGTTGCAAGATGGTTTTTGTTTCCAAAACCAGATTTTGTTTCTGGCTATTGGTGTAGGTTTACTCTATATTTTATACTCTAGTTAAAGTTTTTTCTTGATGTACTAATCTTTTTATTTTACTTACTTTAATCACTGTACTTTATCTTTGGTCATTATTATTAATCCGAAGGTGAATTTTTTTTACTAAGATGGCAGTTTCTTTAAAATATTTTTGGCTTTTTTTTGATTTCGCCATTTTTTTTTTCTCTCGTCTTCTTCCTATAATGCATTTCTTATCACAGTTTAAATTTTTTTGGTTTGTTTGGGTTTTAACCCAATTTATAAGTTACTAGTGATTATATTCTTTTTGTTTTTTTTTTACTAGCAATTATATTAAGAAGTTTGGTTTTAGTATAGTGATTATTATTTCTTTAGAGTTTGGGTGGATCTTTTTTATCCTTTATATACGGAGTTGCCTTCTGCTGATATGGGGGTAGATTTAGTTTCATTCCTCTTTTTTTCCCAGCCTTTTCCTGGCTGGGGTGGGTTTTTCAACTCTTGGGTGGGGGGTGGGGAGTCTTTTTTTAATCTTATGCTCTTTACACCAGTTTTTTTTTTAGTTTTTTCATTTGGGCTGATTTTAAACTATTAAAATGTCCGCGATGTCGTCATTTCTGGGTCTGCCCCTTATTTTTGTTCCTCTTCTGGGTGCATGAGTTTATAATTTGGTTAACCCTTTATATGCCAAAGGGTTGATTTGAGAAATATGGCTCAGTCCATTAATTTTGTCTCTTGGAATACTAATGGCTTAAACCATCCGATTAAACGGAAAAAGATTTTCAAAATATTCCAAAGACTGAATGCACATATTATTTTTGCACAAGAAACTCATGTGAGGAAAGAGGGCAAGTATTGCTTTTTTAGGTTTTGGAGGAGTCAACAGTATCATTCGAATTCGAATGCTAAAGTAAAGGGAGTTTCAATTTTTATTGACTCCTCTGTCGCATTTGTCCAACACGATATTTTTTCGGATCCGAATGGTAGATTTTTGTTAATTACTGGCTTACTTTTTAACAAAAAGGTTGCTATGGTTAATGTTTATGCTCCAAATGTGTATTATCCCGATTTTTTTAAAGTCCTTATTTACTTCTCTACCTAATTTAAATGAATATAAGTTAATAATGGGTGGTGACTTTAATTGTTGTTTAAATCCTTTGTTGGACAGATCTATATCTACTCAGACTTTACCTAATAAGTCGGCCACATAAGAACTCTTTTTTGACTGATAATGGAATTTTTGATATTTGGAGATTTCAGCATTCTAAGGACAAAGAGTTTTCATTTTTCTCACATGTTTATCATTCCTACTCGAGAATTGATTATTTTTTTATTGACTCTTGTTTTATTCCATCGGAATTGGTTGTAATTATGATATTATAGCCATCTCTGACCATGCTCCATTAAAACTTTCTATTAAATTTACGGATACAGCTTCTAGTGCAGTATCAATGGCGATTTGATTCTACCTTACTGCAAGATCCGGATTTTATTAAATTTATGAAGGAACAGATCGATTTCTTCTTTTCAACTAATTCCACGGATGATATTTCTTGCGGAACACTTTGGGACACTCTTAAAGCATATATATGTAGACAGATTATCTCCTACTTTGTTGGTCTGAGAAAACGCATTAAGAAGGAAACTCTTTTATTGGTTGAAAAAATTAAAGAGATTGACAAGAAATATTCGACTACTCCTAGTAAGGAGCTTTACAAACAAAGGGTTGAACTTCAAATGGAACATAGTTTATTACTTACATCTTCGATTGAAAATCAATTAATGAAAACCAGATCTGTTTTTTATATACATAGTGATAAATCGGGTAAACTGTTAGCTAGTCAATTGAAGAATGCTTTGGTTAAACGTCAAATTACTAAGATTCGTCAGCAGAATGGGGATCTGACAGTTAACCATGATGAGATAAACAAATCTTTTCAAGATTTTTATACCTCCCTGTATCATTCTGAATTCTCTCATGATTATGATACCATGTATGATTTTCTTGGGAAATTGAATTTTCCAAAATTATCATCAGATGATCTTTCAATATTAGAAACTCCTATTACGGATGCAGAAATTAAAGGGGTTATTTCCTCTATGAATTCTGGGAAAGCACCAGGTCCAGATGGGTATACAGTAGAATTTTTCTTTTCTTTTTCAATCTTTTTATTGATTTTCATATATACACAAAAAAAATAACATAGTAATAAGTAAGTTGTGAATACAATAGACTTGAAATCACATTGATAATAAGATAACAATATCCTACTAAACATCAACAGAAGAAAATACCTTAATCAATCAAGTCCACATGATTATATGAAAAAAAAACAAAAATAACCATTAAAAAAGAAAAAAAATATTAAAAATATGTGAAAAAAATATATATTAAAAAAAAATAAAACACTAAACTAAACTAACATGGGCAATAATAACAGTTTACAAGTATATGATAGTGTCAAAGAACTCCGGAACTCCATACCTGAACATGAATAAGCAGAAAGAAGGTCTGGAAAAGGCCAAATTAATTCATATGAAAATGTCGAATAAACGGTCTCCAAGTTTCTTCAAATTTAATTGATGAGTCAAAAATAGTGCTTCTAATTTTTTCCAAACTCAGATAAGAAATAGTTTGAGAAAGCCATTGAAATGTGGTAGGAGGATTTACTTCTTTCCAATTTTGTAATATAGACCTTCTGGCCATTAATGTTACAAAAGCAATCATTCGTCTGATTGAAGGGGAAAACTGATTACCATCTTCATTTGGTATGCCAAAAATTGCAGTAATAGAATGAGGTTGTAAATCTATATTCCAAATTGAGGAAATAGTAGTAAATATGTCCTTCCAATAATTATGTAAAGTGGGACATGACCAGAACATATGGGTCAATGAGGCCACTTCTGAATGACATCTGTCACATTGAAGGTTAATATGAGAATAGAATCGAGCAAGTTTATCTTTAGACATATGAGCTCTATGTACAATTTTAAATTGTATTAAAGCATGTTTAGCACATATAGAAGAAGAATTAACCATTTGCAAAATTTTTTCCCATTTATCTGTTGATATGTTGTATTGAAGTTCTTTTTCCCATTCTTGTTTAATTCTAACTGATATTTCTGGTTGTATCTTCATAATCATATTATAAATAAAAGCTACTAATCCCTTTTGACAAGGATTTAAGGTAAAAATCAAATCTGTAATGTCCACCAAAGTTGAATTAGGAAAAGATGGTAAAACTTTATGTAAGAAATTTCTAATTTGTAAATATCTGAAAAAATTAGATTTAGGTAATTCAAATTTGTTGGAAAGTTGATCAAATGATATCAAAGTATCTTCAAAAAAGAGATCACGAAAACATTTTATACCTTTCCTTTTCCATATGTTAAAAGCTTGATCTGTCCAGGAGGGTTTGAAAAAGAAATTAAATAAGATAGGGCTATCAAGAACAAAGTTTTTCAAACTAAAAAACTTACGAAATTGAAACCAAATTCGTCATGTATGTTTAATAACAGGATTAAATATTTGTTTATTAAATTTAACTAAATCTGCAGGAAGACAAGAACCAAGAACAGAGAATAGAGAATATCCCTTTACCTCATTACATTCCAAATTTACCCACTGTGGGCACAGTGGTGAATCCAAATCTAGTTTCCAATACAATAAATTACGAATATTATTTGCCCAATAATAAAATCTAAAATTGGGTAAAGCTAAACCACCATCTTTTTTTGATTTTTGTAATTGCTTTTTACTTAACCTAGGGTTTTTATTTTGCCACACAAATGAGGAAATTTTTCAAATCAATGCTATCAAAAAAAGATTTAGGAATAAAAACTGGTAGGGCTTGAAATAAGTATAAAAATTTCGGTAAAATCATCATTTTAACAGCATTAATCCGACCAATTAATGATAAAAACAAAGGAGACCATCTTGTAGTAAGTTGATGAATTTGATGAAGCATAGGTAAAAAATTCAGTCTAAATAAATCTTTATATTTCTTGGTAATTTTTATACCTAGATAGGTAAAGTTATCAGTAACAACTTTAAATGGTATCCTATCACTCAATAAAGTTTGTGCATTTAAAGGAAATAATTCACTCTTATCTCAATTTAGTTTATAACCAGAAAAAGTACCAAATTGAACCAACAAGGATAAAATAGCAGGAATAGACCTATCAGGGTCAGAAATATATAACAACAAATCATCAGCATAAAGAGATAATTTGTATAACTTCTCATTACGGGTAATACCAAAAATATTAGGAGATTCACGAATAGCAATAGCTAAAGGTTCTAATGCAATATTAAATAATAAAGGACTTAAGGGACAGCCTTGTCTCGTACCACGAGATAATTGAAAAAAAGAGGATCTGTAGTTATTTGTAAAAACAGAAGCGACAGGTTTATGATATATTAATTTAATCCATGATATAAAGTTAGGACTAAAATTAAAATTTCTCAATGTATTAAATAAATATATCCATTCAACTCTATCAAAAGCTTTTTTAGCATCTAATGAAATAACACATTCTGGGATTGTGGGTGGTGAAGTATGAATTATATTAATCAATTTTCTAACATTAAAAAAGGAATACCGATTCCTCATAAAACCAGTTTGATCTTCTGAAATAATCTGAGATAGTACTTTTTCTAATCTAATAGCTAAAATTTTTGTAAGAATCTTAGAATCTACATTTAATAGTGATATAGGGCGATAAGATGTACATAAAGTAGGATCTTTATCTTTTTTAAGAATTAGAGAAATATTAGCTTCATAAAAAGATTGAGGTAATCTCTTCTTACCAAACGCATCATTAAAAATTTCACATAACCAAGGAGAAAGCAAAGAAGAAAAAGTTTTAAAAAATTCTACTATATAACCATCAGGACCAGGAGCTTTCCCTGAATTCATTGATGAGATAGCCTCTCCTATTTCCACCATAGAAATAGGAGCATCTAACAGGCTATGGTCTTCATCAGTCAGTTTAGGAATATTCAAATTGTTAAAAAAATTATCTATCATGGACTGGTCACCATCAAATTCTGAATGATATAAAGATTTATAAAAATCTTGAAAGGTATTATTAATTTCTTTATGATCAGTAGTTAAATTACCGTCTGATTTGCGAATTTTAATAATTTGTCGCTTAGTCGAGATAGCCTTTAATTGATTAGCTAACAGTTTACCAGTACGGTCACTATGAATATAAAATTGAGCCCTGGTCCTAATTAATTGATTTTCAATTGAAGAAGATAATAGTAAACTATGTTCCATTTGAAGCTCAACTCTCTTCTTATAAAGTTCTTTGGTAGGAGTCACGGAATAAATCTTATCAATTTCCTTGATTTTATCCACCAATAAAGCAATATCTAAATATCTTTGTTTTCTTTTACCAACAGAATATGAGATAATTTGACCACGAATAAAAGCCTTAAAAGAGTCCCAAAGTATTCCTCTGTCGATTTCTTCAGTACAGTTTGTAGAAAAGAACAAGTCAATTTGCTGTTTTATATAAGTAATAAATTCTGGGTCTTGAAGCAAAGTAGCGTTAAGTCTCCAAGATCTGGTATTATTGGAATAGTCCGAAATCTTAATAGATAACTTCAAAGGTGCATGATCCGAAATAGTAATAGAATCATATTTACAATCAATAACATCCGTTAATAACCGATGATCAATAAGAAAATAGTCAATTCTAGAATAGCTATGATATACATGTGAAAAAAATTAAAATTCTTTATCTTTAGGGTTCAAAAACCGCCATATTTCTGTAATTCCCGAGTCAACCATAAATGAATTAATAAGTAGGGCTGATCTATTCGGAAGAGTGCGAATAGGTTTAGATCTATCCATCGAAGGATTCAAACAACAATTAAAATCTCCACCCATTATCAACATATATTCATTTAGATTAGGAAGAGAGGTAAATAAACGTTTAAAAAATTCAGGGCAGTCAAAGTTTGGAGCATAAATATTAACTAGAACAACTTTCCGATGGAAGAGTAAGCCAGTTATCAACAAAAATCTACCCTGTGGGTCAGAGATAATTTCATGATGGGTAAACGATATTGAGGGATCTATAAAAATAGACACACCCCTAATTTTAGCGGTACAATTCGAATGAAATTGTTGACCCTTCCAGAACCTAAAAAAACGTTGATTATCCTCCCTCCTGATATGGGTCTCCTGTGCAAAGATAATATTAGCATTCAGTCTATGGAATACTTTAAATATTTTTTTACGTTTAATCGGATGATTTAAACCATTAGTATTCCAGGAGATAAAGTTAACAGATCTATCCATCATACCAATATTAATTGTGTATATCATAAAAGGTTAGAAAGACACATAACCCACAATTCAGGAAGGAGGAAAATTGATTCAGGAGCAACCGGAGAACATGACACCTCAACAAAATTAGTAGTTTAAAGTCGGCCCATAAACTAAAAGCAAAAAAATAAAAAGCAAAAGCGTGAAAAAAGATCCCTCCCCCCTCCCCCCACCCTTCGAAAAAAAGCCAAGCGGCAGGCGCATAATCTAATACTAATATTACCCCCATTTCAAGATGGCAGCTCTATAAAAAAGATTAAAAGAAAACTATATAACACCCAAATTAAGATATAGAGTTGCAAAAAAAATATATATATATATATCAATCAGAATAAAAGAAAACTAATATAATACAACAATCATTAATAAAAAAAAGTATAAACGTCAAAATTTAAAAGTGTAATATACCTTTAAAAAAAAATCCCATATTCAAATACAAGATGACGTTTCAAAAGCAAAGACTTATGGGAAGAAGAAACGCCATTTTGAAAAAGCCATATTACTAAATACAAATGTGAATTCAGCAATCTGTTAAAAGACAAAATAACATTTAAAAAAAGGGATATAATAAACAGTACAACATATATATAAAAAAAAAACAAAAATCCAAAACATTTGTCCCATATCTGAGTACAGGCAAACAGATAAATGCTTGTAAAAAACAGAATCTTACGGGAAAAAGAAACGACATCTTAAAAAAAAAAGATAAATCATTATTGCAAAATATAAACGTATATAACCAAAACAGAAAGAAAAAAGGATATTATCAAAATTAAAAAGAACATCTATAAACAATGATGCTAGTAAAAAAAAAACCGGACCCATAAATCAAAAAATAAAAAGTTATAACCCAGCTTCATAAGTTAAAACTTAAAATAGAAAGATATCCTCTCTCCAAAAAATCTTCCACATAACACATAGTTCAAGTTGCAGTAGAAGATCGAAATTCTTCAACAAATTTCTTCGCTTCTTCCGGAGTGTTGAAAAATCGTTGACTGTTGTCGTCCAGCACAATTCTAAGCTTCGCTGGATACATTAAAGCTTGTCTAAGTCCAATCGAGTGAATCTCTGCCATCACTGGTTTAAAAGCGATTCTGGCTTTCATTACTTCATAAGAATAATCCTCAACAATTCGAAATGGAAAGTTTTTGTAGGAAATCATACCTTTTTTACGAGCTAATCGAATTAAAAGCTCTTTCTCACGAGGATAATGAAGGCGAACAATCACCGCTCGTGGTTTATCAGTCACAGCTGAAAACCTCGCAACTCTGTGAGCGCGGTCGATAACAGGTTTAGTTTCCAAACCTTCACCGAAAATTTCCCATAGTAAATTAGAGAAAAATTCAGTTAAATCACCGGACTCAACTTTTTCGGAAAACCCGATAATACGCAAATTCTGTCTGCAAGATCGATTTTCAAGATCAGAAATTTTAAACTTATGCTGATTTACAACTTTAAGAGTCGATTGTACCTTCTTATCCAACTCCTCAAGTGTACATGCTTTTTCAGCAATTAATTTTTCAAGGGTCTCCAACTTATCTTCATGCCGCTGAATATCCGCTGCCTGTGACTGAAACTTAGTATCAAGCGATTTAACAGCTCCTTCAAGTTCAGACATTTTCGTGGTAAACGTGTTTTCCAAACTTGCCATTTTACTTACCAAACTTGCAAGTTTAGTGTCCAGAAGATTAGAAATTGCATCAATAGATAAAGGCTCCTTAGACGATTTCTTACTTGTAGCCATTTTAAGTTCGGCAAAGTTAGATCAAATATAGTTTTAAAAGAAAAAAAAGTCAATCAAAAATATCAACTCATTTGATTAAATTCGAAAAGATTTGATTAAAGGGTGATTATAGTTAGACAAGTGAAGAGCGCCTAAAAGGCAGACGTTTACGTCGCCATCTTGAAACTCCACCCCCAGTAGAATTTTTAAAATGTTCTTCCGCTACTCTTTCTCCTTGGTTATGCAGGGTTTTTGAAGAAGCAATTAGATTGGGTAATCCGCCACAATCTTTTTATAGAGCTTCCATTTCTTTAATATTGAAGAAAGATAAAGACCCTACTGACTGTGCATCCTATAGACCAATATCTTTATTGAATGTAGATTCCAAGATCTTTTCCAAGCTACTGGCATCCAGGCTGGAGAAGGTATTACCTCAAATTATCTCGGAAGATCAAACCGGTTTTATTAAAAATCGCTATTCTTTTTTCAATGTTAGGAGATTATTGAATATTGTTTATACTCCTTCACATAACACTTCAGAATGTGTCATTTCATTAGATGCGGAGAAAGCATTTGATAGAGTTGAATGGCCATACTTATTTACTGTGCTTCAAAAGTTTAATTTTAGTTCGACATTCATTTCCTGGATTAAACTGATGTATCATACTCCAGTAGCCTCAGTGCTTACTAACAATCAAAGAGCTCCCTTTTTTCGTTTATTTCGGGGTACTAGACAAGGCTGTCCTCTTAGTCCATTATTATTTGATATTGCTTTAGAACCCTTGGCAATTGCTGTCAGAGAATCACAGAACATTTTTGGCATTAATCGTGGGACAGATATACATAAGCTATCATTATATGCAGATGATTTATTATTATTTATTTCTGATCCTGAGAAATCCATTCCTGCAGTTATATCATTGTTGGCTCAATTTAGTAATTTTTCTGGGTATAAATTAAATCTTAATAAGAGTGAATTGTTTCCTTTAGATAGACAGGTTCCATTTTATGGAAATTTACCTTTTAAATTAGTTAATGACTTATTTATTTAGGGATTAAAATCACAAAAAAGGACTATAAAGACTTATTTAAGGTTAATTTTTTTTACCCCTAATAGATCAGATTAAATGTTTGTTTACTAAATAGTCACCAGTATCTTTATCTCTGATAGGTCAGATTAATGCTATCAAGATGGTTATTTTACCCAAGTTTTTATATATATATTTCAAGCAGTACCAATTTTTATTCCAAAATCTTTTTTTGCTAATGTTGATTCAAAAATTTCCTCATATATATGGCAGAATAAAAATCCTAGATTAGGTAAAAAATATTTACAGAAGGCAAGGAAGGAAGGTGGATTGGCATTGCCTAATTTTAGATTTTATTATTGGGCAGTTAATATCCGATATTTGATATGTTGGTTAAAGGATTGGGATTTATCTTTTAGCCCTCATTGGGTGAACCTGGAAATTAAATCTGTACAAGGATTTTCATTGGGTTCTATTTTAGGGTCTTCTCTTCCCTTTGCTCTTTCTAAATTGCAGAAACGAATTGACAATCCAATAGTTAAACATACTTTACGTATCTGGTTTCAATTTCGGAAATTTTTTGGGTTGACTCAGTTTGTTTTAAGTATTCCTATTATATCCAATTGCTTTTTTTATCCTTCTATTATAGACCAAGCTTACTCAGCTTGGAAGACTAAAGGATTACTATGATTTTCTGATTTATTTTTGGATAATTTTTATGTCTTTTGAACAATTATCTAATAAATATACTTTGCCTAGATTTCATTTTTTTAGATATTTACAGATTAGGAATTTCTTAAATGCTGTACTTCCTACCTTTCCAAACCTTGTGTCTTCAGGTATTTTGGAGAATTTGTTTGAACTAAATCTCAGAAAGGGCTAATATCAAAACTCTACAATATAATTATGAAGATACGTTCAGAGCCCTTCTATAAGATTAAAAATGATTGGGAAAGAGAACTTAACCTTACTATCCCTATTGAGAATTGGGATAAAATTCTTCAATTAGTTAATACATCATCTATATGTGCTAAACATTCATTAATACAGTTTAAGGTTATGCATAGGGCTCATATGTCCAAGGATAAATTGGCTCATTTTTATTCCTATATAAATCTTATTTGTGACAGATATCATTCAGAGATAGCGTCTTTAATTCATATGTTCTGGTCTTGTCCGCTTTTGAAAAAATATTGGAAAGACATTTTTGATATTATTTCCACGGTATTGAACATTGATTTACAACCTCATCCTATTACTGCAATTTTTGGTTTACCAGTGATGGACTCACTTCATTTATCCTCTTCTGCTTGTCGAATGATTGCATTTCTTACATTAATGGCTAGAAGATCTCTTTTGTTGAATTGGAAAGAAATTAATCCTACTGTATTTCATTGGTTTTCTCAAACTATGTTATGTCTAAATTTAGAAAAAATTATGTGTTGTATTTGATACTTCAATTAAATTTGAAAAGATATGGAGACCATTTATTCAATATTTTCATATGATGTAATATGACCCTGTTCCAAGCCTATTTGTTTTTCCAGTTTTGATTTTACATATGTTGAGAGGATCGGAGTTGACGACACTGATGATTTTGTATTTTTGTTAGATATTATAAGCAGCCCTTTTTTTTCATTTTTTCTTTTTCCCTTTTTTCTTTTTTCTTTTTTCCTTATTAGTTATTAGATTGTTAGATTTTTTTTGCATAATTTTTTGTTCTTTTTTCTGTTTTTTAAAATATATATTATGATACACCTAGGTTTGCCTTGTTTATTGGATACTTGTATCGTCCATGATTTGGGAAGACTCATTTATACTGTAACTACTGCTTATGTAGTCTTTTATGTTCAGTTGAAATGTGTATGTTTGTAATCCCATTATCTATGTATCAATCTTATTATGTTGATATTAATAATAATAATAAAAAGATTGAAAAAGAAAAGAAAGCAAATTTGCAGATGACACAAAGCTGGGTGGCAGTGTGAAATAGGAGGATGTTAGGAGAATGCAGGGTGACTTGGACAGGTTGGGTGAGTGGGCAGATGCAGTTTAATGTGGATAAATATGAGGTTATCCACTTTGGTGGCAAGAACAGGAAGGCAGATTACTATCTGAATGATGTCGTTAGGAAAAGGAGAAGTACAACGAGATCTAGGTGTCCTTGTTCTTCAGTCACTGAAAGTAAGCATGCAGGTACAGCAGGCAGTGAAGAAAGCTAATGGCATGTTGGCCTTCATAACAAGGGGAATTGAGTATAGGAATAAAGAGGTCCTTCTGCAGTTGTACAGGGCCCTGGTGAGACCACACCTGGAGTATCGTGTTCAGTTTTGGTCTCCAAATTTGAAGATGGATATTCTTGCTATTGAGGGAGTGAAGAATTTAGAAGGATGAGAGGAGATCTGATTGAAACATATAAGATTATTAAGGGATTAGACACACTAGAGGCAGGAGACATGTTCCCGATGTTGGGGGAGTCCAGAACTAGAGACCACAGTTTAAGAATAAGGGGTAGGTAGGCCATTTAGAACAGAGTTGAGGAAAAACTTTTTCGCCCAGAGAGTTGTGGATCTATGGAATGCTATGCCTCAGAAGGCAGTGGAAGCCAATTCTCTGGATGCTTTCAAGAAAGAGTTAGATAGAGCTCTTAAAGTTAGTGGAATCAAGAGAACTGTGAGAGAAGGCAGGAACGGGAACTGATTGTGGATGATCAGCCATGATCACATTGAATGGCGGTGCTGGCTCAAAGGGCCAAATGGCCTACTCCTGCACCTATTGTCTACTGTTATTGTTATTTGAGGGATAAAAATGAAAAGTTTTTAGTTGTAGAACACTGGTTTCTAATTGTAGGTGTTCTAATTATTCCTCAACTGAAAGCAATTCAAAGTGTTATGTTTTGTACTTCATTAATACAAAATTATTACCATCCATGGTAGAGTTCTGTTATTTAAATTTTTTGCTAAGTTAGGTATAAAGAAAACTTGGTGAAAGGTACCATACAAGGAACATTATATTAAAATACAGTGTTGAATAGTGAATAGTAAGAATAGGTTTTTGATTTTTATAAAATAATGAATAGTGGAAAGGAAGGTGTCATAATTTCTGTTTGTTAGTTTTTAGCTCTCTTCTATCAACCAGAATATAAGTGGAGATTTCCAAGCTACCTCAATGTCTGTGTTTTAAACAGTGGAAAACTGGGCCATGTTTCTGTACCTAGTCATTAGTTAACAGATTATTTGGAAGTACACTGTTATGCTCAGGTGAAGACAGTAGCTTGAGTGTAATCTGTGCTTTGCTACTTGATTTGATAATACCATACATCAAAGTTCAAAGCCTGTATGGGATGGAGAGGTTTGGAAGTTGCACAACATCAAAACATAATTGCTACTGAGTGCTTTCTATTGATAAATTTTGTATACTTAATACAAAATGTATTTTCTTCTCAGGCTGTGGATGAGTTTTACTCGAAGTTAGAAAGCCAGAAAATCGACATAAAAGCTTTACAGCAGGTAAGGTTTATATATTTTAAGTAATATTAAAAAAGCACTTTTAAATATTGAATGAATATTCAACTTCTCTTATCTCCAGTGTCCTTAAAGCACCTTTTTAGATTTTTAGTATTTGGAATTATCGTTTTAGTAAATGTGATAATAGAAGCTATGCTCATTTATCATCTATCCATTTTATTGTGTTCTGAATACATATGTATTTAAAATATTTATCAGATTTGTGCAGCTGACAAATCGAATTTTCACCCACGGTCAACATTTCTGTTGGATTAAACTTAAGCCAAAGCAGTTTGTGTTGTGCCACCAATGCAATCTTGGCATTGATAAACAAAGTTTACGACTAAGATTTTTTTTGGAACTTTTCACTGTCTGTAAAGAAAATGATCCTTTGATAGTATATGTGTGCTTTTCCTGTTAATCCCCAAAAAAGCAACAAAGACCCTCCAAGCAAGTGATAAGGAAAGGGAAGATCAATTATATATGTAAATTAGTACAGTATATAAAAACAGATAGTGAAAGCTATTATCATAATATAAAGTGTAAAGGTGGGGGGGCTGGGGGGCTAAAGTGAACAAAGAAAGATGAGAAGGGGAAATTAATACTGGGTAATGCAGAAATGGTCAAGGTTTTGAAATGATGATTTTGTGTGTCTTCATGGTGGAGGATATGTCTGATTGCCAAAGAGAGATGTTATGGATGTGATGGGGGTGTGAGGATCTCAATACACTAATCATTACTAAAGAGACAGTGCTGAGCAGACTAGTGCGCCAAAATGTAGACAAGTCCCTTAGTCCTAATGGGATGCATCTCAGGCTACTGAAAGAAATGGTGGAAATTATCGTAAAGCCATTTGGGATAATTTACAATAATTTCCTGAGCAGGTCTCAGCAGCTTGAAAGAATTGTTCAGCTCCTTGCGTAGATGACCTATCATTAAGCAGCACCTTGCTAGTTGCTGTTTATGCACTGGTAGATGATGGTGGGGGTGGGGGCAGCACTGGCTGAACACTGGAGGGATTGGGGACAGTACCAGGTGAACACTGGGGGGTGGGGGGGGGTCCATCAACAGGCAAACACTGGGGAGGAAGGGGCAGTACTGGGCGAGCATTGGAATGCTGGAGGGAGGTGGCAGCACCACTGAGAGGGGCAGGCTCCAACCCAACATGGATTCCGGCTCACCTTACAGAGGCGTCTCCTCCCCTGGTGACTGCATCAGGCGAGCTTGGACCTAGTCCTCACTGTGATTGATGCAATTAATTGGATTTGCAGTATACTGCATTACCAATATTCAACAGAGTTTTGCGATCTCAATAAACATGTCCAAGACAATCACTTGCATCGCACACTGTCACAGCACAATGGTACGCAACAAGTCCAAGCAACAACAGCAGTCTGCGGTTTGCAATAAAGCCAATTCCATTGCTATCAAGCAACTCGCTGATGGGATAGCCCTGCAGTACTCGGTGTTCTTAGTATCCAGCAATAACTTGCAATTTAAAAAAAAAGACATACAGGATGAACAAATGCACTATTGATTGGACCTGGAGTGGCTGCTTCATCCGAGTGCACCACCAGAGGTCTTGTGTGACTTCTAATATGAGAACAGTTCTCCTGCTGAATTTGTAATCAGAGTGAGTTGTATGTTTTTATAACTTATTTCCCAAACATAATTTTTTTGAAGTGTGATGGCGGTGGGGTTGGAGGAGGCTGAAGACCCCAGGGCAGCCGGGTAGTGAGGGGAGAGGTTAGTGGGCGCCCTAAACTGAAGTACCAGTGATGTTCCAAAAGGTGTGCTGAGAGGAATTCAGTGTAGCTTATTGTGGTTTTGGGTGGATTTTCTAGGATCTACAACCTCTATATCCAAAGAATTCCAGTTGATTGGGACATAACAGGACCAACACATTTTGACCCAATTAAGTGGCTGCTCCAATTAGCCTTGGAAATATTTAAAAGGTTATAAAAAGGATAAACGGCTATTTTAATTGAGTAACAAATTATTTATTTAGATGAAACACAGAGCAAATTAGAACTCTACCAATATAGTACTATAAAGCAAACACGAGGAAATCTGCAGATGCTGGAAATTTAAACAACACACACAAAATGCTGGTGGAACACAGCAGGCCAGACAGCATCTATAGGAAGAAGCACTGTCAACGTTTCGGGCCAAGACCTGACAAAGGGTCTCGGGCCAAAACGTCGACAGTGCTTCTTCCTATAGATGCTGCCTGGCCTGCTGTGTTCCACCAGCATTTTGTGTGTGTTGACGGTATTATAAAACTAGATATCAATAGAGGAATTCATCCATTGTATGTATGCTGCCATGTTCTTTTGATTGACTGTAAGTGAACAAAATCAGTGCAGACACCTAGTGCAGGTAGTGGACTGCTTCCAACGATTGCATCTTCCAAATCTTCATTTTCATTGTAACATTCAAGATGATTGTCGATACCTTCAAATTCTTTGTAGTTCCTAAATTTTTGAAGTAGTGAAATCATTTCATTTTCATTCCTGGCTGTTTCTGGCATCTCTAAGCCTGAATGCTTGAAACCACAGTGAGCAAAATAATTCTGAATTGTCTTACAGCTTATGTCTCGCCAATTATCAAGTGACAAAAATCACAGCTTTTTGAATGCAATTATGCAACTGACCTACTTAAATACTGTTTGTTCAAAGCACAATGTAGTGTCTAACAATTACACAAGGGGATACGACTGACGCTAGTTAGAAACTTTTCTGCAACAGTCTTCTGTTTCCAATTAAGCAACATAGTGTCCCAAATAATCAAAAGGATGGTGAGTCCTGAAGAAGGGTCAGCTCAAAATGTCATCTGTTGACTCTCTTTAATAGATGCTGCCTGGCTTGCAGAGTTCCTCCAGCATTTTGTGTGTACTGCTCCACTGTATTTGTGATTTGTTATATTATTACATTTTAAATTGTTTGACATTTTTGTGCCTCATTAAAAATATTGGGGCCTAAAACATTACATAGAACAAAATGTATTACTTATTTCAGTGTAGTGACAATTTTTTGACTGAGTTTTACCTTAAGTTTATCTTTAGTTTAAAGTATTAAAATAATTGGACTAAGTTTACAGAAGTTACTTTTTGTTCAATGCAGTATTGTCTTCATGTATTTAAGCTGCAATTTCAAGTCATGAAAACACAATTCCCACAGAACTTCAAGGCCATAATATTATATGATCTTGTGAATGTAGATTTATAAGCAGATTAATAAGTAAGTATGTAGTATGTCCTGATGAAGGGTCTTGTCTTGAAATGTTGACTGTTTATTCCTCTTCATAGATGCTGCCTGACCTGCTGAATTCTTCCAGCACTTTATGTGTGTTCCTTAATATATAATTTGCAAGCTTTTGTGGAATGGGTGAAAACCTTTTATGTAACACCAAACTTTCTATCTTCAAGGAAAAGCAAGCATTGAAGAAACTGGATAACGTTCGTAAAGATCTTGAGAAAAGATTGGAATCTTTAAAAGTAAATCAGGTAAAAATAATCCCAAACTTGTAATAATGTGCAGAATGATGGCAAATTGCTAGTTTACTATTGTGAATACCACTATTGCATAAGTATCGAAAGTAGCCTTCAGGTGCTTTGTTTACATTGTAAGTATGAATGTTACACCAAACAGCAATTGGGGGTAATGTCAAGCACCTTTTCACTGCATCTTATAACAAACAACAGTTAACTCAGTGGATTAATTATAAGTATGTTTATTTTACTTGCTGCAAGGGAGAGTCATCTCCATATGAGAGCTGGTGATAGCTTTGAAGAAACAGACAGCATAATTGTTCCTTTATACCCAAATGTTAGCTTCTGCACTTCAATTCAAGGTCAGAGTGCATTCCAGTCACCTGCTTAATCGGTGTGCTTGGCATTCTTCCAGTAACTCATCTGTGGGTCTGCAGTTTGGACTTAGTCAAGGACTCAGCCTCCATTGGCATAATGTTGTGCGAAAACTATTAGCAGAAACCACTCTGATACAATACAGATTCCGTTGTGTCACAAACAAAAATGCCATTTTGTTACTACAAGTACATCTCCAAATTCTCTCCTTTTTGCCATTTCATGACAACTCTACATTTCACCAAAACAGTAATTGAAATATGCATATATGTGTCTGTAAAGAAATGATACAGTTTCAAAGCCCTACTCAAAATTCCCTTATTCATACGCCCTCTTCAATGAGTATCCATTCTTTAGTATCCTCTCCTTCATCCTCTTATTTCACACAACAATCATAAAAGAATAACAGCCATTATTATAATACCAAGAGCTATACCATAATGCAGAATAGTTGCTCATAATCCTCCCAGTGCCCCACATGGCCCACCATCCACCTCCCGAGTTTAATAGTTGTGGTACTGATTCCCTACTTTCTTAATCTCTTGTAGCTTCCAGGATGTGGGTTGCTAAGTTAGTTATATTTTCTGTTTGCTATAAGGAAACAACACAAGTGCCTCCATTTACTGATAGAATAAAACCAAAGCCAGGGTGGCGAGGTAGTGGTCAAGTGTCACATGTGGAGCACTATGTAGGCAAGATAACATCAGCCCTTGCAGGGCTATGCTTCTTTCACTTCCCCCATGCTCTGGGGACGTGCCTGGCAGCCAGGGCTAGGCTCAGAAACCACCGACCCAATAAGTGCTGTTCAGCGGATGTAGTGGACTGACATTTGTGAGTTCTGCTCATGTACCTTTAGTACACCCCACTTAGGAGCCCATGGCCTTCCAGTTGCAGTGACATGTTACCTGATCAACCCCTGCGGCCACTGTGCCAGACAATTTCAGGTGGGGAAATCTGGTGTGGCATCGACATCCCAAAGGTTTCAGTGAGGAAAAGTTGCTGCTTGTCTGGGACGTGTTCAAAGCGCACTTGTCAGGTAAAGCAGCATTGCAAGCTGAAAATACGGACATCACAGTCATCCCCAGTGGTTTGACGTCCATGCTGCAGCCACTAGATGTGAGTTTAAACAAACCATTCAAGGAATTCATGCGTCGACAGTGGAACGGATGGATGATGTCTGGAAATCAGTCATTTACACCAGTGGGACATATGAGGGCCACATCTCTAGCTACAGTTTGCGAGTGGGTAGTGTAATTGTCGGAGCAAATGGAGGCCGAGTGCACTGTGAAGGCCTTCAAGAAGTGCAGCATCAGCAATGCTTTGGATGGCACTGAAGATCATTTGCTTTGGGAAGAAGACAATGGAGATTTGGCAGCCAGTAAAGCTGCAAATGATGATGTTGAAGCAGAAATTGACAATCCTTACGATGATATGGTGACTGCCAAAGAATGGGACGCGATTTTCGGAGAGTCAGATAATGAAGAGTGTGAGAGTTTCAAGCTCTGAGCGTTTGACGTCAACAGTGTATACAAGGATGTAAATTGAGAAACAGAATGTGTTTTGTAGATCTTTTTTGTGTAGATTTCATAAGTGTTTATATTTTCTTTTGTATTTGACTCAAAAACAGCCAATAAATACGAACTGTCTTCCATGTATTCGTTTTTCCAAAGTTGGCACCCTCTGTATAAGCCAACTCCTTAATTTTAGGACCAAAATTTAGGGCCAGATTCTCGGCTTATACACCGGATTTACGGTAGTTTCATCTCCCGTGTAGTAGCAGTCAATTTTTTTGTTATTCTCACATAAGACACTAGGGGCCGCTGTAGTATCCATGCAATATCCATCATGTAATTCCTTGGAGCTCAAACGCCAGGGCCATAATTTCTGAATTCTGAAATTACAGTGCATTTTTCTACTACAAAGATTTTTGTAAGACATGCAAATAATTTCATACCTATGCTTTTCTTTCTCTAGGAATATGATAAGTTGAAAGGAGAGCTAATTGAGATCAATCTGACTGTTGTTGATAAGGCTATTGAAGTTATACGCAGTGCCTTAGCTAATCAGATTGACTGGGCAGAAATTGGAAGCATTGTAAAGGAAGCACAGGAGCAGGAAGACCCTGTGGCGTGCTCCATTAAAGAGCTGAAGCTGAACACAAACCATATCACAATGTTGCTAAAGTAAGCTTTCTATGTTCTTGATGTAAGAATTTAATCCATGCTCTATGACTGAAGATCTAGGGCAGGGGTCGGCAACCATTACCACTGAAAGAGCCATATGGACCCATTTCCCACAGAAAAGAAAACACTGGGAGCCACAAAACCCATTTGACATTTAAAATAAAATAACACTGCATACAACGTTTTTTTTTGCCTTTATGCTATGTATAAACAAACTATAATGTGTTGCATTTATGAAATTGATGAACTCCTGCAGAGAAAATGAAATTACATTTCTGCATGCAACAAAAACATTTTGAACTCCGAAAAAAAGACGTTGGGTTGAAGGTTACTCCATAGTTAGCCTACCTTGGATCGAAAAATTAAAAGAAATTGCGCACTGGCGGGTGTCAGGCATTGGCAGTGGTGACGTATATTAATAGCGATATAAAAACACGTTGTAGCGGTGTGCTACACGCAGCGCTAAAATAACAACACTGCAGTCAAAGATAACTTTATTCGAACTAAACAGCCTTGCTTTAAAGCCTCTCTCAACCCGCCCCCCCCCCGTGGGTGCGGATGCTCCAAAAGACACGTACTCACAAACCCCCGTAGGCTATCTCCCTTAGCCGGAACGGTGGCTAATTGTGAGCCGGTTCGGATGTGCCAGGAAATGGGGTCACCACAACTTTTTATTTAGATTGTACAAGATCACCATAATCTTCAAATTTCGAATTACATTTCAAAAACTAACAAACCAAGGGGAGCTGCAGCACAGAGATGAAAGAGCCGCGGGTTGCCGACCCCTGATCTAGGGTTTTAATTGAAAAGCTAGTAAAAATATTAGAGAGTTTGCAGTTCTGAAAATGCTATTTGTTGTTCCTTTCATTTGAGCTTATTCTGGTTATTTTAAGTTGGGACACAAAATGTAAAAGAAATAACAATGCAATTCTAGTCCAAATGAAGGGTCTTAATCCAAAACATTGACTGCCCAGACTTTCCATAAATGCTGCTTGACCCACTGTGTTCCTCCTGTATCTTGTGTGTTGCTCTAGACTCCAGCATCTGCAGTTTCCTGGGTCTGAGGCAAATCTGGTTACTCAAAGCTAAAGAAGAATGATTTTCATATATATTTTTCATATGTTACGTACCCCGTAACTGGGTAACTTACCAGCAAAGATAGAGAGGTCCATTGAAGTCTGATGGTACTATTTTTAACAGTGTTTATTGATAAAAATACACAAAAATAATATCAATGCAAACATACAGATAATATACGTCGTCAATACTAAATCTAAAAGTGCGGGTGTGATAATAATAAGAAATAAGCTCTATCGTTGTCTAGGGGATAATGTATTGTCCGATGGAAATATAAAAGTCACTCAAGTTCATTCAGGCTGCAGCCTTTGGTTGGAGTCAAGAGAGAGACAGATTTTGGAACTTGCCAGAGTTTCCTTTTTTATGATGTCGATCCTTCGAAATGTCTTTGGTGTCCTTTTCCTTTTAGCTAAGCCGTTCTTCCGTGGTCAGTCCCGCCAATCCCAGGCAACGGGAAAGGACGCACGCGGGCCCCACCGGCTGTTGCTATTAAATGCTGTCACGGGATTTCTAGCATTTCTCCTGGTGCGTCTAAAGGGGTTGTTCCCCAGACCCTCTTTTATCCTTACTCACGGGGTCTCAGATGTCAATCAGGTTGGGATGATGCAATCCCTCAACCAGCCCGCTCTGTTAATTTCCTGAGGGTTTCAATGAATAGTATGGTACTCAATACACAATTCCGTCCCCAAGAGACAATGGCTGTTATCCGTGGCTTTGTCTTTCGTAGGCCCAGGACACATTCCAAACCTTGAAGATTTGCGTGTCTCTCTCTCATTTCCTGAATTAATAGCGATCTTGCGATTCTCAAAAAGGAGGGGGGGGGGCTACTTGGTACCCTTCAGCCCGTCAGAGTTGGGGCACAGTCGTAACACATAATTCTTATGATAGAGGAGGCTATGTGGCCCTTGAGTTTATGCTGGCTTGTAGGGCAATCCCATCCAACATATTACCTCACTTACTTTTGTATAATTTATTTTCTGTCAAATACCTCACTGATTCTTCTGGCACTCACCTTCAAAAGAGAAATTTACAAAAGCACGTTAACCTACCAACCAGTATTGAGGAGGAACAAGAGCACTTTGGATGGGGGGGGGGGGGGGCGGTGGTAAACTCACTCAGTAACAGGGAAAACCTGCAAACTCCATCCAAACAGCACTGGAGATCAGTTTTGAATGCTGCAACGATGAAGTGACAAGTTCTGGCTCAATGCTACTACATCACTCTGTCATCCAAAATGAATCTGTTTGGTTTGGCTTATGCTGTTATGAGAAACAAATAAGATATTTATTAAGTGAAAATGTAATTGCACTTGGAAGAAAAGGCTATTTGTTTTTTTCTCTACTTATCTTCAATATCAACACAAGTTCATTTTTAATTTGCTTCAATTTCTTGCCGTAAGGACTGGTTTCTGATACTTCACTCATAATGCAAACCTCATTCTCAGCTTTAACAAATGGGTTTTTTCCTTCCGTGCTGTATGAATGCCTTTGTTATGTGTCAATGACCAGAATTGGATGTGATGTTCATGTCTGCGCTGACCGTGATCATGCATTTTAATGCTAAGTTACTCAGACATCCATTCTATTCACTTGTTCAGCCCCTGGACTGTAAAATCACACAATTCATCTGCACCAGTTAATTCTCAAAGCTGCTTTATTCTTCAATTACTTTTTTTTCATACTGTTCTCCATAGACCAATAGGTTACCCTGTTAATTAATGAGCTTTATTGAAACAGTCTTTTCATCCTTAATTGATCTTGCATTCTTATTAATAAAATAATGTAAAATTTGTTCTAGTCAAAAGAAAGCGAGATGTCAAGAGATTCTTGAACAGTTCTTCTTAACTTGTAAGTGTTTCATAAACTCAAGAGATTCTGCATTGCTGGAAGTCCAGAGCACTACACACAAAATGCTGAGGGACCTAGCAGGTCAGGAAGCATCTATGAAATTGGATAAACAGCTGATATTTTTGGCCGAGATTTTTCATCAAGACTGGAAAGGAAGCGGAAATAAGTCATAGATGCTGCCCGACCTGCTGTGTTCCTCCAGTATTTTGTGTGTTGTTAGAGTTTCAGTTTTTTCCACAGCCCTTTTTTTTCCAAGGACAAAAGTGATTAAGTTATGAGATGTTATCATAGAAGTTACGTGTTACCACTGTTAATATGTGTTTATAATTTTGCACTCTATTTAGAAACCCCTATGTAACAGATGACGAAGATCAAGATGTTGATCTGGATGAAGGTGCTGAAAATGAACAAACTAAAAGCAAGAAGAAAAAGAATAAAAATAAGCAACAGAAAAAACTCTTACAGAAGAACAAAGCAGTCTTGGTAGATGTGGACCTTAGCTTGTCTGCCTATGCCAATGCTAAAAAGTAGGTGCTCATTTCGTAATCCTACACAGTTCATGACTGTGTTATTTTATCTTAAATTTGGTGCTTTAACTTTCATCTTAAAATTTGAGATTACATTTATTCAGGTCTAAAATGCCTCCATTGTGAATTGTAATTGTACAACCAAATTGACTAATTGAATATATTAGCAATTATTTTTGTAATTATATAATATTTTGGCATTAAGACATCTGTATATGAAAGAATGTGTATAATTAAACCATACATGATTCATGTATTTGAGGGATACGTAGCATAATGCTTCTCACATGTTTTGTGCTACTGATCGTTGATTTCATGGATTCTGATGTGTTTCCCCTTGCTATTAAGAATTTATATTTAGTAATCTCCTTACTCAGTGCTTCAGTGTAGAAATCTAGCACAAGAGAATAGCCAGTAATTTGTGTAGTTCAAGTTTAGTTATCATTCTACCATGCATGAATACCCATGACTACAGCCAAATAAAACAGTGTTCCTCCAGGGTGAAGGTGCAAAACACATAACCAACAGTTATTCACAGCACAGGATACATATAAGATAACAAGTAAACATACAGCCACACAAAAAAATATCAACACGTCACAAATATCACAAACTGGATGAACTCAGCAGGTCGAGCAGCATCTGTTGAAATGAGCAGTCAAACGTTTTGGGCCGAGACCTTTTGTCAGGACTGAAGGAGAAGGGGGCAGGGGCCCTATAAAGAAGGTGGGGTGGGGAGAGTGGAATGTGCCAGGTGAAAAACCAATCAGAAGAAAGATCAAGGGGTTGGGGAGGGGAAGCAGGGAGGGGATAGGCAGGAGAGGTGAAGAAGGAATGTAAGGGGAAAGCGCTGTGGGTAGTAGAAGAAGGCAGAACCATGAGAGGTGAAGGGCAGCTGGAAGAGGAGGCAGAATGAAAGTGGGATGGGGGAAGGGAGAGGAAAGGAATTGCCGGAAGTTGGAGAATCCAGCTTGTTTGTACATGTTGATTTGACCACAGCATCTGCAGTGTACTTTGTGTTTACACAAAAAAATATGTAGCCTTGCTGGCAGTGCTGGAATTAATTTCTTGGAAGTGTTCTGCTCTCTTCCTTCTGCACATCCAAGCTCAGGTGTGCTAATGTTTTGCATATTGACATATTGAATTAGTATGTGTTACTGGCTTGCAATTAAATAAGAAGATTTCACAATTGCAGTTTGAGTAGTTCATATAATTAGATATAGATATTAAAACATCTGATTTTGTAATAATTTAAAATAAATTGTAAAGACTAGATCAACTTGTTTTTGTTTTAGATCTAATTGCAGATGTCCAAGGGGTAGCCAGAACATAAGTTAGGCAAACATGCATGCAGGAATTTATATTTGGCATGCTAAATACATGCATGACTTTTCATCTTTATTCAAATGATGCAGATACTATGATCAGAAAAGACATGCAGCGAAGAAAGAACAGAAGACAGTTGAAGCTGCGGAAAAGGTAGGAAGTACAAATCTATTAACATTAAATAATTTAAATTGCAGATTTAGTATTTTGAAATTGGCATAGGTTGCAAAAATATACTACACCTTTTCTGTACAGATTTCACTGACTCACTAATCACTTGATATTAGAGGTCAATGAACTTTTTCTGTGCTTTAAATGCCTCTGGACCAGTTATGAAGAGATGTTTTTTGAGAATGGTCTGGTGATAATTTCAGTTTTGAGTTTCTTTTCCCAGTATTTCAGGACCATGTGGTTTTCCCCCATTGTTTTATATTTGAAAACTTAAATTAAGTTAGAAATATATTTTACTTCATGTACTGATCATTTTTTTAAAATCTAAAGTTAGGGTTGTTTGTTTACCTTTTGACCTGTCCAAATTTGCCCGATAATTTCATTCTTTTGACTGTTTGGCTAATGTTAATGAAAATTTGGCTAATCTCCGACTCAGGAACAGGTGCAATGTTAATTGGGTTTGAGTTTCTATATATATCTTCAGGTTTACTGTTCCATTTTGGATGCTTTGATGAAATACAATTATTTTGAATCTCCTTGTAACAAATGCTGACTGATACAAAAGCCAAATACTGTGAATACTAGAAATCTGAAACTTAGACCATAAGACAGAGTTTAAATTTGTTCTAAATTTTAATTCCAATATTTTTATATTTATAATAGACTTACTCAAAATGAGTTTCTTTTTAGGCATTTAAATCAGCAGAAAAGAAGACAAAAAAAACATTAAAAGAAGTCCAAACTGTTATTACAATTCAGAAGGCAAGAAAAGTGTATTGGTAGGTTATGTGGTATGTATTGAATATACAGAACATGCTAATTAGATTGATAAAGGAATGTAAACTGTAATATTATTTGTTTGTCCACCTTTCTCAATCTTTTTAAATTTGACTAATTTGTCTGCAAACATTTATTTCAAACTCTGAAAATTTAGTTTTTAAATGGTTTGGAGTAAGAATTGGTGGTTTTTATTTATACTGTCTGGGAATATCATCAGCTTGACTAAAACAATTAGCTCAGGATAATGATTTTTTTATTTACTTTAGGAAGAAAGCCTAACTTGCACATTCAAATTTGAAATGTTAATTAGGCAGAGTCAGATGAGGATGGATGTTTCATTGTGGAGTTTTTGTTTAGATTAACGCAGTAGTAAGTTCTAGGTTTGCAATTACGTTTTGCCACAAAATCACTATCTGACCTTCACATTTCCTATTATGGATTTGAAGAATGGGGAAAAAAATAACAAAAATGAAAACATAGGGGATAATGTGATTTCTTTTTCACCGTACCTCAGTACCAATTTTAAATGCTGGAATAAAGCCAGCTTTAAAATTAAATTCACTTCACTCATCTCCGTCTCAGGTAAAGAACAATGTTAAATTGAAAAGGAGAGTATGCCAAGTGGTGAGGGCTGGTGATAGACCGAGGAAATTTTTAGAATCCAGCAGCAAAGTATTTTAAAAAGCTAATTGCTGGATTGAGAAGCGTCCTACCAAGAGACACTAAATATTTCGGTTTGCATTCTTTGAAGTTTGGAAGAATGAGGAGTGACCTTACTCAAATGCACAATCTGAAGGGGGTTTGACACAGTTGACAATGGGAGTCACTTGTGGGAGTCTCTACAAGGGTACAGGATAAGTGCCAGGTGGGAGATCAGTGGGGAGGAATGAATGGACAAGGGAATCGTGTAGGGAGTGATCCCTGCAGAAAGCAGAAAGTTGGGGGGTGGGGCGGAGGGAAAAATGTACTTGCTAATGGGATCTTGTTGCAAGTGGTGGAAATTGCAGAGAATTATGCATTAGACGCGGAGGCTGGTGGGGTAGTAGGTGAAGACAAGAGGAACCCTATCCCTGGTGTGGTGGCAGAAGGATGGGGTAAGAGCAAACATGCGTGAAATGGAGGAGATGCGGTTGAGGGCAAGGTTGATGGTGGAGGAAAGGAAGCCTCTTTCTTTGAAAAGAAGGACATCTCCTTTGTTCTATAATGAAAAGCCTCACCTTGAGAGCAGATGTGGTGGAGACTGAGGAATTGAGAATAGGGGATGAGGTCTTTACAAGTAGTAGTGTGGGACAAAGTGTAGTCTAGCTAGCTGTGAGAGTCCATGGGTTTATAATAGACATCGGTGGATAAGCTGTCTCCAGAGATAGCGACAGTGACATCGAGAAAGAGAAGGGAGGTGTCGGAAATGGACCAGGTGAATTTGAGGGCCTGGTGGAAGTTGGAGGCAAAGTGGATGAAGTCGACGAGCTCAGCACAGGTGTAGGAAGCAGCAGCAGCAATGCAGTTGTCGATGTAATATAGGAAAACTGTGGGACCATTGTAGCCAACAGGCAGCCATATCTGGGACCCATGTGAGAGTCCATGGCTTTTGTTTGAAGGAAGTGTGAGGAGCCACCACCTTTTAAATCTACTCCTCAGCTTTTTTTCTCCAGTCCTACTGAAGGGTTTTGGCCTGAAACGTTGACTGTACTTTTTCCATAGATGCTGCCTGGGCTGTCGAGTTCCTCCAGCATTTTCTGTGTGTTACTCGGATTTCCAGCATCTGTAGATGTTCTCTTGTTTGTGGAACAATGAATATCTGTTGTAATTTCGTGGATTGCTTTGGCTTAGCCAATTTCTGTAAAGGTGGTAAAATAGTTAACACCACGTGAATTACTATTTATTTGGCTGATATGGAGTAATAAGTATAGTTTAGTGTATTTAGCCCACATGGTTAATAACCATCTGACCACATTCAGATAAATGGCCTGGTGAATGGGAATTTAAAAAAATAATGAACTATCCTGCATCACAAATCAACCGTACAATCCTTGACTACCCTACATTGATAGCCTAGCAAAAAAAAAATGTCTGAAGCAGCTAAATATGTTTCAGATTCAGGTCCACAGCCAAGTCCTACCTTTGATTAAAGTGGCCACAGACTACCATGACCACCAGTAATTTACGTTTCATCTCAAACTGAGTGCTATTTTGCACTGATTTCTTTGTTCCTCCAATCTCTAACTGTTGAATCTAGGTTTCAATTATAATTTTGCAAATGATAACAGACAGCATAGCACATAGGTTTCTGTCCTATCATTTTGGAGTAAATCTGAGAAATGTGAACTTGATCTGGTAATAGATCTGCATCAGAAATGTCCTTGAAGATTATTTCCTTAGCAATTTTTAAAGTAAATTAAAAAAAAATCTCTTCAAAGGCTTCTTCAGTATTTTTTGTGTGGAGCATAAGATTGAAATTACATGTAAGAATTGCATTTATAAATATAACAACTTGATCAAACAATGGATAGTAAAACCTCTGCCAAAGGAGCAAGGTGGGTTTTTGGAGTGGATATAGTACAAATAATACATTCACAGGTCATTTGTTTGAAGCCATTACATTTTCAGTGTTTCTTTAATCCAATTCTTTAATTGTTTTCCTAAATCTGTATTCTTTTCAAATTCGGAGGAGGATTTGAACAATCAAGCTTTCCCAGTTTTTGAACATATTCTAGTGTTTGTATGAAGGTTTAGGACACTCCAGACATTGAAACATAAATTTAGGTGATTCATTTTAATGCTGAAGTGTTACGCACCCCGTATACAAATCAATATCAACAATGCAAATATACAGATAATACACGTTAGCAATACTAAACCTAAAAGTGTGGGTATAATAATAATCAATAATAAACGCTCTATCTATGTCTAGGGGATAATGAATTGTCATATGTGACTATAGAGTTCTGTTCAGTTCATACAGGCTGAGGTAGTTGTTGATTCTTTTGTTGTAACCGTTGGAGGGAGAGAGAGAGAGAGAGGGTGAGCAAACAGTGACAGCTACAGTCCTTCAAACCTTCCTTTACTTTCTTGATCCGTCGATGTGTTGTTGTGGCCATTCAGGTATGACCCCTCTGTCCTTTAGCTAGACCGTTCTTCTATGGTGGACTCGTCACCCAGGCGAGGGTGGACACACACACAAGCCCCCACCGGCCTCGCTATAAACACTGTGAGTTAAAATTGACCGATCCTTCGTTCTGTCTCCGATGTCCCACATTTTTCTCGTGGGTTCCAATACTTAAGCAGTGCTCACTAGTGTGTCCCTTGGTGCGTCTGAGGGGTGTCTCCCCAGACCTCACTTTTATCCCTACTCACGGTGTCTCAGGTGTCAATCAGTTTTGAATGGCTTAGTCCATCAAACCAGCCCACTCCGGCTGTCCACTGAGGAATTTTAATGAAGAGAATGGTACCAAGTAAACAATCCTTCTCTGGAGCTATAAGTCTTACAGGAGTCATATTATGGTGGAACAACAAGTCTCTCTTCCCGGTGTTACCTCTCCCTTATCTGAAGCAAATGTTCCAGTCCAAGTATGTTTTTGTTCCATCTCTTTCTCTCTCATTAGCAACCTGGCAATAGTAACGGTTTGTAGTTCTCCCAGGGGAGGGGGACATGGGCAACCCTGCACCCTTCTGCCCATCAGAGTTGTTCATCCTTCGTAACACCCCCATCCTTCTAGGAATTTTCACCAAAGGGGAAAATTAACTAGTACAGCATTTTACAGGATTACAGAGTTTAGCAAAAAAAAATACAGAAGTGTTCTTAACTATAAAGCAATACAGATATACCTTCACTTAGCATCTAGATCAGGGGTGGGCAAACTTTTTGACTTGAGGGCCACAAAGGGTTCTAAAATTTGACAGGGGGGCCGGACCAGGAGCAGATGGACGGAGTATTTTGGTAATACACCTCATAAGAGAAAATAAAATATCATGGGATATGTAGAAAACATGTGCTTTAATTTCAATTGAAAAAGAACAAATGCATTACAACAAAATATCTGTCTTTGAAGTCCCATGGTATTTAGCTATTTATTGAAATGTCTTCTAAAACACTGAAAATTAAATGAATAAAATACAGCTTTTTTTAATAGTAACAGTTATTATTTTAAAGCACTGAAAATTCTGTTATCCTTCAAGATATTATCATCATCACTCTCCTCCTGACTGTCTTTATTTCAAAAACGGTAGGAGATGCAGGTCTACTTGTCCTGCTCCTTCTTATTCAATTGTCCCCTGTGCCAAAACTCAACAACGACCCGCACAATGACAGAACAGTGAGAGCGCGCCAATATGCGGAGCTCTGTGCTCGCAAATCCCCGCAGGCTATCTCCCTTAGCCGGAACGCTGGCTAATTGTGAGCCGGTTCGGATGTGCCAGGAAATGGGTCGCCACAAGGTCACAAAGTAAAGCGCAAATGTGGAGTAATACGGTGCACCTCAACAAAGGTCAATGTATATAGAGTGCGTCATCTATTGGGAAGACGCCAGAATTGCGGGGAAAAAACGTTAACAAGGTTTATTAATATAATTTCATGAAGTTCTGCGGGCCGGATTAAAAAGTTTAACGGGCCGCATATGGCCCGCAGGCCGTAGTTTGCCCATGCCTGATCTAGATAAACTGTCAGTGATTACATTGTCACTTCCTTAATATATTGTATCTGAATATCAAACTCTTGTTCCTTTAATATATTGTATCTGAATATCAAACTCTTGTAGCATCAGACTCCAATTTAATAATCTCCTATTTTTATTTTTCATGTTAGCCAGGAATACCAAAGGGTTGTGATCTTAGCTTAAGTGTATATTTTACAAAATGTGAACTAATACATGTGTGATTATAATATAGTACATTACAAAAGTTTGTGCAGATACTAATCTCTATTTTACTTTTAAACTTAACAGTCAATCTTCCATGGTGTTGTCTTTATTATTTACATGCTTTGTCGAATTCCCTCAAAACCAGATCCTATTATTCAATGTGGCATTTGATCAACCTTTGCCCCTTTTCCATTTAACTCTCACATGGTTAGCTTGCTCACGGGTGTGGAACAGGCTTTCACATACTCCTTTCATAGGAGTTATCACCAATGTTTTCCAAACTTAGCCCATTTTCTGAACTTACGCACAATTCTTTATTTTTAAGCAAGTCATTAATTTTATCTTCAGGACCCTTCATTCTAATAGTTTTCAGTTTAACATCTGCAAGTGATTTACCTTTAAGTTCCAAAACAAACTGTAATTGACTCACAGGCACCTTGTTAACAAGCCATTGTTCCTTCAGCCTGGTTACTGCTTCTAAAACCAATTCAGACTTTAAATTTTCTTTAATCAATAGTCTAGGAACAATACTTTTCCCTTCTCCTGCAATAATATTCACATCACCACCTTTCATCTCCTCACTAACTTTTAACACACATTCTAACACAAACAACTGAGAATTCTCACTCTCCGCTGGTACCAAGGTTAACCCTTTCTTCACTGAACCAAGTCCATCTGACCCAAAAGGATTGCATTCCTTTTCAACTAAATCAGATACCTCAGGCTTTTCCTGAGTTTCAATACTAGATTCAGTACCATGTGCATCCACATCTTGAACACACTCAAACGGGACATCTACCTCTTCCAGGCTTTCCATACCAGTCCTTTTTTCAAATTCTAAGTTCCCCTGATCCTCCCAGTTACTCTCTGGGCAACTCCCATCCGGAGTAAACTCAACCCTGCGGGTTAAAACAACTTCATCTGCTAACCCAGCAGACTCCTTCAAGGTAGCGGCATCCTTTTCATCTAGGACTGCCCTTATATCATTATCGGGAACACATTTACATTTTTCAACTTCTTCAAACAGTTCTGTCAAGCCAGACAGATCATCCATGTCCAACCCTGGACCTTCTAACTGCCTTATCTGTTTCTCATCTTTACTCTGTGCCTCTATACATTCTCTCTTGGCTAAGGGTAGGTCTACCTCCTCTCCTTTATTCTCCGCTTTACCATCCCCTAACCCCTCTTGGTACAGGGTCGGTAAAAACGTCTCAGCCAAATCAACACTGGACTCATTTAAACTGTCCTCTTTCTCAGCCGCCTTTCTCGACATGCTGCGAGTGATCGTGCATGCGGGATAGAATCCAGGGGCATGTCCTCAGCCCTCACAGGCTTGCTCGTTAATTTCACTGCTGCACACACGTTACCACCTACTAAATCATTACCAAGAAGGACGTCCACGCCGTCTCTCGGTAATTCTGACTGCACCCCTACTTCGACTGGTTCAGATACCAGGTCACAATTTATAATGTTCCCATGCAAAGGCACAGCTTCTGTCCCTTTTCCTATACCTCTTAAAACTACCTCTCCAGTCTCGGGACCAAAATCTAGCACCCTACTTGGGATCAATGACTGATCAGCCCCAGTATCTCTCCAGATTCTCACTGGAACTGGGGTCCCTCCTTCTTTCACAGACACCGTCCCTTCTGAAATAAATTTCTCACGCTCCTATCATACTCTATCTACCTTTGCCTTCCTCGTCGATTTGCTGATCAACTCAATACACCCTGTAGGGACTGCTGTTTTCCCTTTTCCTGTCTCCTTCTTCGGAGCAAAGCACTTAGATATGACCAAACTTTCCACAATTATAACAGGTCAAGCCAGGAACCTTCCTGCCAGCCTGCTTTTCCTCCTCCTCCTTTTCTGCTGCACACCAACGATCCAAGAGCACACCCTTTTCATAGGCAAACTCTGCATACGTCTGATTCCACAGTTTCTTTAAATCTCTGAACTTTTGTCTATATGCCTCAGGTACCAACTCATAGGCCCGAAGGATAGCCTGCTTTATTTCCTCATAATCCTCAGACTCGTCCATGGACAATGCTGCATATGCCCTTTGAGCCTTCCCTTTTAATGCACTTTGTAACAATGCCACCCACTGATCTCTGGGCCACTTCTGATTCACTGCCACCTTTTCAAAATGCAAGAAGTAACTATCAACATCCGTCTCCTCGAACGGAGGTACTAACCTAAACTCCCTACTAACATTAAACTTCTCCTCTCTTGAGCCTTCCCCTCGGTCTTTTCCCTGTTGCTTTAACCTCTCCATGTCCAGCGCATGCTGCCTATCTCTCTCCTTTTCCCTTTCCTCCATCTCCCTTTCGGCTTTCTCTGTCTCCCTTTGTGCCTCCCAAGCAGCTCTTTCCCACTCCCTTTGCACCTCTAACTCCTTTAGCTGGAGCTCATACTCCCTTTTCTTCTGTTCCGCGTCCAACCTTAATTTTTCCAACTCTAACTGAACCACACCAACAAATGGTTTCTTTTCAGGGATCAGTTCCAATACCCCCATCGTGAACACATCCTCGGATATATAATACTGGGCTATGGCCCGCTGTATCTCCCACTTTTTCATTGATGACTTCACCTCTGTGAGATTTAACCTCTTCACAATATTCACCAAGTCCGTCTTTTTGGCACTCTCTAGCGCCTTCAAAGTCAGGTTTTCTATAAATTCGTCTACATCCATCTTTGCTGGTTTCCCGTCTGGTTACCCACGCAACCAGAACAGATGATGGACTTATAGCCCAATTCACTGACCCCCCCAATTTGGTATCAAATCCCGGACGAGGCCCCAATTTGTTATGTACCCCATAACTGGGTGTCTTACCAGCAAAGATAGAAGTGTCCGTTGGAGTCTGGTGCTATTTTCAAAACAGTGTTTATTAGTAAAATATACAAATCAATATCAACAATGCAAATATACAGATAATACACGTTAGCAATACTAAACCTAAAAGTGTGGGTATAATAATAATCAATAATAAACAAGCTCTGTCGATGTCTAGGGGATAATGAATTGTCATATGTGAATATAAAGTTCAGTTCAGTTTATACATGCTGAGGTAGATGTTGGTTCTTGTGTTTTGATCGTTGGGGAGAGAGAGAGAGAGAGAGAGTGAGAGAGAGAGAGGGCGAGCAAACAGTGACAGCTACAGTCCTTCAAACCTTCCTTTACTTTCTTGATCCGTCGATGTGTTGTTGTGGCCATTCAGGTATGACCCCTCTGTCCTTTAGCTAGACCTTTCTTCTATGGTGGACTCGTCACCCAGGCGAGGGTGGACACACATACAAGCCCCCACCGGCCTCGCTATAAACACTGTGAGTTAAAATTGACCGATCCTTCGTTCTGTCTCCGATGTCCCACATTTTTCTCGTGGGTTCCAATACTTAAGCAGTGCCCACTAGTGTGTCTCTTGGTGCGTCTGAGGGGTGTCTCCCCAGACCTCACTTTTATCCCTACTCACGGTGTCTCAGGTGTCAATCAGTTTTGAATGGTTTAGTCCATCAAACCAGCCCACTCCGGCTGCCCACTGAGGAATTTTAATGAACAGAATGATACCAAGTAAACAATCCTTCTCCGGAGCCATAAGTCTTACAGGAGTCATAATACGGTGGAACAACAAGTCTCTCTTTCCCGGTGTTACCTCTCCCTTATCTGAAGCAAATGTTCCAGTCCAAGTATGTTTTTGTTCCATCTCTTTCTCTCTCATTAGCAGCCTGGCAACAGTAACGGTTTGTAATTCTCCCAGGGGAGGGGGACATGGGCAACCCTGCACCCTTCTGCCCATCAGAGTTGTTCATCCTTCGTAACAGAAGTATAAAATATTTGACGCAACACAGAAAGGAGCTAGAGGAATTCAGTGGGTCTGACAACATTGATGGAGGGAAATAAACAGTTGATGATTCAGAATTCATCAGAATCGGAAAGAAAGAGCAGAAGAGCCAAAGTTAAAAAAAGGTGACGGAAGGTGTATAATGACTGCTGGCAGGTGAGGGAGGGGCCAGTTTGGGAATGATATAAGAAGCTGCAGCTGAAAGGTGGAAGTGACGAAGGCCTGAACAAGAGAGATACAAGTGCTTTATTTGTGAAATGCATCATTTTGTGTCAAATCAAATCAGCAAAGGTTCTGTTTGGGCAGCCTGCAAGTGACACCATGCTTCTGGTGCCAACGTGGAATACTCACAATTTGCTTACTCTAACCTTGATACATCTTTGAATTGCAGAAGAAACCAACATGGCTTTGTACTAACTTTTTACAGACAGCAGCAGCGATAGAACGCTGATCAATGATTGCTGGTGCTGTAATTGTGCTAACTGCTACATTACCATGTAGCTTTTCTTCAGTTCATCAATCAGAGTTTATGATTTTAATATTGTTCATCATTATTACTAACTTGCATTTTTCTTCTCTAGGTTTGAGAAATTCTTATGGTTTATCAGTAGTGAGAACTATCTGGTGATAGCAGGTCGAGACCAGCAACAAAATGAGTTAATTGTCAAACGCTATCTTAAACCAGGTTTGTTTCACCTTGCTTTTTTTCCCCGTAATCTGTTGTTTCTTAGATTTACAGAACATATGCTTTTGTTAAATTAAAATACAGTTCAAGTAGTTGGTGGCTGTTATAAAGTCACATAAAAATATGAGATCATATTAAAAATTGCCATTAAGTACATCAGTGATGATTTCATCAATGTTCTGGGTGCTGTTATACAGCTTGAAGAATTACCAGAAATGCACAAATTTTTCTAGAGTAATTTTTCCAAGTTTATATTTCATCCTTTTCCATTAAGGCACCATGCAGGTTTGACAAAAACAAAAAGAAATTACATTTAGCCTGCAGTTTTTATATTGTAACCCATTCCAAGATGCTTTATAACATAGAAGACATTTGATATTGAATGAAGTAAGGGGATGTTGGAACAAATGATCTCAGGTTTCAGAGAAATTATTTCCACTGGTGCAGAGGTTGAATTAACCAAACTGTCACCAATTATCTAGGAATCATTTGTTAAAATGATAACAAGTATGAATCAACTGGTATTTTATTATTAGATTACTGGAATTGAATCTACTGCTACCAAATTATTGGTTTGACAAATCCAGTAGAATTTACTTAGTTTTTAAATTGGCCAGTTGCCAATTCAGCCATTTGACTAATTAGATTATGACCCATATCTACCAACTGCCTAATGAGACTTCATATTCCTAAGATCCACACATAATAAATACATCTTATTCTTAGCCTTGAAAAGCTTACTTGAGTTATAACTTTTTGAGGGAAGAACATTCCAAATGTCTTCTAGACTAATGTGTGGAAAAAGTACTTCCAGCTTTAAACTTAAATAACATAACTTTATTTTAAAAATGTGCTCCCTTGATCTGGACATACCATATAATCATGCAGGATCCCATTTATCTTTTAAAAATATTTTATTTATAATTTATCCAGTATTGAAGTATACTAACCTTGAAATTTGGTGTGCTAACTGAACACTATTTCAAATAGGAATCTGAACAGAATTTTTAACAAAGCAGCAAGTCACATTTTGATTTTTAAATCACTTTGAAATGAACATTTTTCAGCTATAGGACTCTGTTAGTGCTGCTTTTGACTGAAAATCTGTTCAATTGTAGAATATACATTTGGCTTCAAGAAATTAAATGTAAGTTTGAGGCACAGTGACTGAGATACCGGATCAGCATTCAGAGCACATACCCGTTTATCACGATGCCAAACATTTTGCGCTGTCTTCACCCCGGAGCACCAGAATTACTTGTTGCAGCACCAGTTTAATGTTGCTCACATATTAACCTTTCAGTCATAGTTAAAGTTTTGTTTTCCAGGTGACATATATGTACATGCGGATCTCCATGGTGCTACCAGCTGTGTCATCAAGAACCAAAAGGGTAAATTCGTTTACCTTCATCACTGTAAAATTGGATAGCTGTTAATTTTATTCTTTCCTCACATAAGCTTTATTCTTTATTTATAGGGGAGACAGTTCCTCCACGTACATTAATGGAGGCAGGCACAATGGCAATTTGTTATAGTGCTGCTTGGGATGCACGAGTAATTATTAGTGCTTGGTGGGTCCATCATAATCAGGTAATCTGTCGTGTATTTCTTTTACAGCGTTACACAGAAGAATGTTCAACATTCTTTGTCATTAGAACCACTAATTAATACTTTGATTGCTGACATCATAAGAGATACTGTAGGAGTAGATTTAGGCCATTTTGTCCATCGAATCTTCTCTACCATTCTGTCATGGCCCATTTATTATCCTTCTCAATCCCATTCTCCTGCCTTCTGTCTAACCTTTGACGACTGTACTAATTAAGAAACTATCAATCTGCTCTTTAAACATACTCAATGACCAGGCCTCCACAGACAACTGTGGCAGTAAATTCCTCAAATTCGCTAACTTTTGGTTAAAGAGATCCCTTCTCATCTCTGTTCTAAAGGGGTGTCCTTCCATTCCGAGGCTGTGCCCTCGTGTAGCATCTTTCAGGGCGTCCCAAAAGGGCAAAGAGAAATGTTTGAAGTGTAGTCACTGGTGCAATCCAGGAAATGTATCAGACAATGTGGACACAGAGAAATAAACAGACAGATATTCTGCACAGCATTATTGTTTGAGGGTAGGAGGGAAATTTTATTCAGAGAAATCTCCCCTGGTCTTCTCCATATTATGATCTTAGTGTCATCTGAAAATGGGGTTCTGGGCTAATGTCTCATCTGAAAGATTATGCCTTCAAAAGTGCAGCAGATCGCTAGTGTGTGACATTAGATTTTTTAA